>NC_049902.1:8625984-8979990 GCF_001411555.2 Juglans regia | reverse complement strand
TGTTTGGAAGGGGTAAAAACCCATTTGACACCTCATCCTGATTTTATATATATATATTATTTTTCATTTAATTATAAGGAATAGAAGCTACACTGGGGCTCGATTCTGTGAGTATTTCAGAATTTTGTGAATAGTAATAAAATTATTTGTGAATAGTAGTTAAATAATTTGAGTTAAGATATTTTATTGGGTTTTAAAAAAGGAGAAAAAAAAATTAAATAAAAATATTATAAAATTAAAAATTTGTTTTAATATAATTTTTTAACATTATTTTTGTTTTGAAGTTTGAAAAAGTTGTATTGATTTTTACATTTTGCTTTGAAGTTTATACAAGTTGTAATGATTAGGTAATTATTGGATGAAAAATTTAATGATTTGAAATTAACAAATATATTATGTTTGAGTGATGTTTGAGAATGAAATTGTGAAAATTTCTCATCTTATTTCATTTAACCAGGCGTAGCCTAAATTTCTCTATGTTGTGGCAAGTCGGATGCGAGTGATTTTGAAGCAATTACTTAAAAAGATTTTCAATTATAAAGGATCAAAACATCATTTTGTGGGTTTGTTTCCAAGAGTCAGAGTAGTCGTATGTGGTGGAGAGGTCTTAAAATAACAATGTATGGTGTGGAGAGTCTAGAGACCTTAGAATAGCAGTACTCAAATGAGTTTTTCAAATTGATCTCATTTATTTATTTACCTAGATTATTCCAAAAAATTGTGCCGTTTCGTTGCATTTTCAAAACCAGTTTGAGTAAAAATCTATTTTGTTTTAAGATTTTGTTGAAGTTATTAAATATTGTGAGACTAATTTTGTTTTGATACTTTAATAGGGGAAAAATAATAGGTGATGAATCATCGAATTTAAATTTAAAAACAATACAAATGTAGTTGTTGCTGCAACAGTAAAAAAAAAAAAAAAAAAAAACAAAAAGACCCAAAAAGCAATTTGGAAGGAGAGATTTGAGCAAGTGAGAGAGACTTGAGAGACAGAGAAATTGGAGAGAGAGAGAGAATCTTGAAGCAGAAGAAGAGGATTGATATCCATATCATCAACCCTGGAAGACGTGGATCGAATCAGGTACGCATCATTTTTTAATGCGGCTGACTCCCTCTCCTAACTCTATACCCAGGCCATGAACCAACACAATTTCTCCTTCCAAGCCGGCGAACACCACGGTCTTGTACGTACCACTTTTCTTCATATTTATTTACAGATATTATTCTGATTTTGATGACGAAGAAGAGGATGACCGAAGCGATGACCCTGGACAACGTGGATTGGACCAAGTACACTGTAACAATTGGTAATTAAAATGGAATGTAAAGGTGTAATGAAGATGAAAGGAAACTATATTCAATCTAGAAAATATAAATGATAACAACTCCCTTCAAGGGGAGCTCCTCCACATGAACAATAAACAGTAGAATCTTCTAGATATTTCTCAAATTTCCCACACAGAGCGTATATAATTGCTAAAGGAGAAAGTACTAAATTGTCCTTATTACACGCCGATCTCTCCAAGTCTTCCCCTTGTCAGCATGTAACAACTCCTTCCCCATTAGAAGACATTGCCCACATGGTGGGGAAAATCTAATCACAACTAGGGCTGAGCACCGACCTATTCGGAGTCGGAGGGCCCAGACTCCGACTCCGACTCCGACTTTGTCGAAGGTCGAATCCGACCTCCGACTCCGACTCCGCGATGTATATTATCCGATCCGACTCCGACTCCGACTTGTCGGAGCGGAGTCGGATTTTTTTATTTTATTTTTTTGTCTTTTTTAATTTCATATTTGACCCATTTTTAAAAAAAAAAAAAAAAATTTGTGAGCTTTCAAATTTCAACTTTATCAATATTACAATCTAAACTAAATAGAAGACCATGCAATATCAATCTAATGTTATCATTATAATTTATATTATATATATATATGAAGATTCATAAAAAAATATATGATATATATTATTATATATGAATATTAAAAAAAAGACACCGACACTGTATACGAAATATTATTAATACACTAATATACTTTATATATATATATATATATATATATAAATATATGTAATACACTAATAGTATTAGTATATTAGTATTAGTATTAATATTAGTTATACTAGTAGTGATATTAGTTATACTAATAGTTATATTAGTATTAGACTATTAGTTATTATTAATACTATATATTATACTAATAGTGATATTAATACTATATAATATATATAGTTATAGTTAAAGTCATTTAGTATAACTATATTAGTATAAGTTATAGTGATTTAGTATAATTATGATACTACAAGTTATAACTATAGTCTATATTAGTATTAGAATTAGTTGTAGTGATTAGAATAACTATATATTAGTATTTGCTATAATGATTTTAATTTAGTATAACTATATAATAGTATTAGTATATTAGTATTAGTATTAATATTAGTTATACTAGTAGTGATATTAGTTATATTAATAGTTATATTAGTATTAGACTATTAGTTATTATTAATACTATATATTATACTAATAGTGATATTAATACTATATAATATATATAGTTATAGATATAGTCATTTAGTATAACTATATTAGTATAAGTTATAGTGATTTAGTATAGTTATGATACTACAAGTTATAACTATAGTCTATATTAGTATTAGAATTAGTTGTAATGATTAGAATAACTATATATTAGTATTTGCTATAATGATTTTAATTTAGTATAACTATATAATAGTATTAGTATATTAGTATTATACTGACTATATTACTGATTGTATTAGTATACTTAATTTCTAATACTAGTATATCACTATAGTTAATAACTTAATAGTATCATATAGTAATATAGTATTAGTAATTGATACTATTACTACAGTAATTTATATAGTCATTTATATATAGGCTTAAAGTGGTTTACTAATTTATATATAGTAATTAATACTATTAGACTATTAGTAATTTATATGAATAATACTTTAGTTATTATACATTAGTATTATATGTTATTATAAATTTATAGATTAGTGTTTATACATTAGTATTACAATATTACATGTCGATGTTATTATTCATCTTAGTGTTTATAGTATATTATATATACATTAGTTATTAGTATTATATGCTATTATATTTATACATTAGTAATTTAGTGTTACATGGTAGTAATATTGTAAATTTGTAATAGTATGATATTTACATATAGTCATATACTAAACTATTATTAGTCAATTTAGTCTATATATTATAGTATAAATATATTATTTAACTAGTATATTATTGAGTTTAACTAACTATATAAGATATAGTTGTATAAAATTTAAATAATTAATATATAGAAAAACACATATTTTATAAACTATGTATAAAATCGGAGGCGGAGGCGGAGGCGGAGTCGGAGGGAGACGTCGGAGGCGGAGGCGGAGGATCGGAGTTGGATCGGAGCGGAGTCGGAGTCGGATCATCAATGGATCCGACTCCGACTCCGACTGTCATGAAGAAAAAACCTCCGACTCCGACTCCGACAAGTCGGAGCCGGAGCGGAGTCGGATTCGGAGTCGGATTGTCGGATTTTTGCTCAGCCCTAATCACAACTGGTGGTATGGCTCCTAGGAAGCATCCTCTGCCGGTTGACCTTGTCATCGGACCAACAACTCCAATAGAGATTTGTTCTTTACCTTCCTCTCCTTTGGTTAAGTACTTCTTCCGATTCATGTTTCATAACACCACGAGCATCCATAGGTGGTAGCCTAGCTATAGGGTTTATGTGCTAACCCAATTTACGCTTCAACTGAGAGACATGGAAAACATTGTGGATTTGGGCAGTCTTTGGTAGCCTTAGGCGATACGCCACGTCCCCGATCTACTGTGCCACCTGAAAATTGCCATAAAAATGAGGAGAAAGCTTGATGCTTTGACAATGGCTGATGGAAGATTGCCTATAGGGTTGAAGCCACAAATAGACCCAGTCACCTGTCTGGTATTGTTCTTCCTTTCTTTTCTTATCAGCTTATTTTTTCATTAACTCTTGGGCTCTAGCCATATTCTGTTTCAACAAGTTCTATAGTTGATCTCCTTTTTGTAGGGTCAATTCCACTTCCTCGACCCTAGCTGTTCCAGAAACATAGCTTAACAATGTAGGAGGTTTGTACCCATATAGTACCTCAAAAAGTGTAACTTTCATTGATGCATATTGGCTTGAATTATAACACAACTCAGCTAGGATTATCCACTATGACCAGTCCCTAGGTTTGTCCCCCACATAGCTCCTTAGGTAATTTTCGACCCATCTGTTCACTGCCTCTGTCTAGTCATCTGTTAGGGATAGTAGACAGTACTAAATGAAAACTGAACTCCTTGTAAGGAGAAGAGCTCCTTCCAAAATTTACTGTGAATATAGGGTCCCTATTGAGATAATGGAGTGGGGCATTCCATGAAATTTGAATATATGTTTTAGAAATAGCTGAGCTACCACCTTTGCTGTGTAGGGATGAGAGATGGGCACAAAGTGTGCATATTTAGTGAATCTATCGACTGTAACCCATAGGGAGTTGAACCCACATGAAGTAGGCAAATTTCTCAGCAAAGTCCATTGTGATATTTGCCCAGGGTTGTGAGGGTATGGGGTAAGGGCTGGAGCAAACCACTAGGGAATGTATTATCTACCTTTAGCACCTAACAAATGTCACATCCCTTGAGGAAGTTCTTAACATCAAATTTCTGCTCTAGCCAATAAAAATCCCTTTTCAATCTGTGGATGGTTTTATCAAAACCCAAATGTCCCCCCCATAGGGCTACTATACATCAATTCTAAAATTTTGTTGATAAAAGCTTGGCTGTTAGGAATATATACTCTGTCCTTGTAGAACAACACCCCATTTTTTATGGAGTAAGGAAAAGTCAAGTTTCCAACAAGATATTTTCCCCATAGGTCTTGTGCTTTAGCATCTGAGTTATACGGAGATTTAATCTTTGTCATCCATTTATAACTAGGTAGTGATATCATTGAAAAAGTAATTTCAACTTCCCTCTTTTGTCTAGGCAAGGCATCTGCTATTAGGTTCTCCCTCCCCTTTTTATACTCCATAATAAAATCATAGCCCATCAACTTGGATACCCATTTTTGCTGCATTGTAATTGCCACCCTTTGGTCCAGTAGAAACTTAAGGCTTTAATGGTCTGTTTTGACCACAAAGGACTGTCCTAGCAAATAAAGACACCATTTCTATACTGCTGAGGCTAGTCCAAATAATTATTTTTCATATGTCGACATCCCCCGAGCCTTTCCCTTTAGAGCTTGACTGTAGTAGGCTCGGGGTCTACTTCCATGCATCAATACAACCCCAATGGCCTCACCTGAGGCATAGTATTTAATTACAAATGAGGATCAGAAATTGGGTAGGGCCAAGACTGGAGGTTGGGTCATTTCTTTTTGACTCTATCAAATGCCTCTTGGGCTTCACTATCCCACTTGAAACTGTCATTCCTGAGTAAGTTTGTTAGCTTAGCAGCTATGGCTTTGTAACCCCTGATAAACCTTCTGTAATATCCTGTCAGGCCTAAGAAACCCCTTAAGGCCTTTATAGAGCGAGGTAGGGGCCATTCCACCATGGCCCGTAGCTTGTCAGGCTCTACTCGAACCCCCTTGGTAGAAATGAGATGGTCCAAATAGGAGACCTCTTCACAGCCAAACCTGAACTTGTTGGTTCTCCCTTGGTGTGTCAAAAGTAACCCTCAAATGGGCCACATGTGCCTCTGCATCCCTGCTATATATTAGGATGTCATAAAAAAAAATCTAAAACAAACTTTATAAGGTAAGGTTTAAAAACTTGATTCATTAGGCTTTGAAAAGTCAAGGGTGCGTTAGGTAAGCTAAATGACATAACTAGAAACTCGTAGTGTCCCTCATGTATCCTAAAGGCAGTTTTGGGGATGTCTTATGGTCTCACTCGAATTTGATGGTAACCCGACCTTAAGTCGAGCTTAGAGAACACTTTAGCTCTGTGTAATTTATCCAACAACTTTTCCACTACTGGGATAAGATATCTATCCTTAACAGTAGCACTGTTTAGAGCCCTGTAGTCCATGCATAACTTCCATATACCATCTGCTTTCCTCACCAACAATATTGATGAGCAGTAGGGACTTAGACTAGGATGAATGACCCCTCAATCCAATAGCTCCTTCACTATCCTCTCAATTTTGTCGTTTTGGAAATAGGTAACGATAGGGCATTATAGAAATTGGTTTGGTTCCTGGTTGGAGGGTAATGGCACAGTCATGGGTATGGGTAAAAGGCCAGTTGGAGAGGTGAAAATATCATGGTATTGGTTTAGGGTTTGCTGGATGGGTTTTGAAATATTTTGGTTTTGGTTTGCTGGCAGTTCTTCAACAAATTGTAGTAGCATTCGTTTATTCTCCCTTTTTGGAGTTTGTTGATAGAGCCCTCCTCTATCCAGGCATTAACACTAAGCCCCTTTAATTGAACAATAGTCTATTTGTGTGTGAACAACATTGTGAGCTCGCGGAAATTCCATAAAATTGGGCCCAACCCTTGTAACCAATGCACCCCTAGCACCATGTTACAACCTACCAAAACCAAGACATACATATCTACATTGAAGGTTTCCCTTCACTGTCCACTTGATCTCCATTGGCCACTTTAACCATAACTTTTTCGTCTTCAACCATAGTTAAGGAAACTCTAGAAAGTATTGCGAGGTCTAGGAAGTTATGGGTACTTCCTAAGTCAATGAGAATTATCACTCCTTGACTGCCAGTCTTTCCTCTGATTCTTATAGTTCTCGGGTTTATAGAGCCAATAATGGCATGTAATGAAATTTCTGGAGGTTTGTCAAACTTGAACATGCCCACACCATCCTTCTGGTCATTCAAATGATCAAAGTTAGTCCCAACCACCTCAGATTCTTCTTCCACTTCTACAATCAAATACAACTTCGGGTTTTGACACATGTGCCTTGGATTCCATTTGAAATCACAATAATAGTATAAACCCTTCTCCCTACTATCCCTCATTTGGTTTTGGCTAATTTTCTATACTAGGACTATTGCCTTTCCATGGTTTTTGTTGGATTCAAGGTTATGACGTGGAGGTGACATTTCTTCCTGGATTTTGGAAAGGCTATAGGCAGTAATGAGATTTGGGAGATTAAACATTCGAATAAGTAGGCGTATTTCATCCCTTAAACCACTTAGAAAACAACTTAATTTGTATTTTTTTCTACAATCCTCTTAGCTTGTTTGATAAGCCTTCAAAATTAACTGTATATTCTTCTACTGTTCCTACTTGTCTCAACCGAGTCAACTATTCCATAGGGTCATCATAACTGCTTGGGCTAAATATGATTCACAAGGCCTTTACAAATTCTTCCCAGTTGGTCAAGGCACTAGACTCATCCAAGTCCTGGAACCATACTAGAGCCTTGCCCTCCATGTAAAATGACACAAGTTACATATGGTGCTTTGAAAAATAAAAAAATTGGTTCACCTTATATAACTATCCGAGGGGATCCTCACAATGAAAATTAGTGAAATCCAAACGTACTGCCCTGGGATGTACCTCTCCCGTATGAGGTATCATTTGGCCATGTCTACTTGTTTCTTCATTATCAGGTGATCCATGTGACTGCTTGTTGTTTGCTTTGTGCAGATTTGATGCCACATAAGATAGCTGGTGCATCACAGCTTCCATGTGTCTCCTCAAGGCTTGCATCTCTACCTCTATGGTCTTAAATTGGGATTCCGTGTTCTTGATGTGGGATTCTGTAGATTTATTGAAGGAGTTGAATCATTCCTGTAATTCTGTGAAACAGGTTCCTTCTACCATGGGTTATAAATTAAGGGATCAAGGTCTTTGGTACCAACTTGTAACATCTGGTAACTAAAATGGAATGTAAAGGTGTAATGAAGATGAAAGGAAATTGTATTCAATCTAGAAAATGGAAATGATAACTGCTCTCTTCGAGGGGAGCTCCTCCACATGAATAGTGAACAATAAAATCTTCTAGATATTCTCCAAATTCCCCCCCCCCTACAGAGCGTATATAGCTGCTAAAGGAGAACTTACTAAAATGTCCTTATTACAACTAGGCCCACAGGCTAGATAGAAAGTAGATCTAAGACTCATTACATAAAGGAAATGGTAAAATAAAAAAGCTTGAAGTCTTTCCTTGTCCATAGCTCCTGACCACGATTGCATCTATTGCCAAAGGCCCATACTCTTACCTATCTGCACTCTACCATGGACCCAACATCCTTCTGAGCCCATCAAGCCCATAACTTGTCTTTAGTTTTTCAATCAACTAGGGTTTCCACTCTTCAGACAAACACACACCGATCTCTCCAAGTCCTCCCCTTGTCAGCATGTAACATACGCATCATTTCGCAATGCCCCTAACTCTGTCTCCCAGCACTATTCTGTGTGTTGGATTGATCATTGCTTGCAATTTATCTTCTGTGAGTTTTCTTGCTAGCATAAAAATAGAAACTGCCTTCTTAGATCATATTTGCTAGCAATACTGGCAGAGAGTACAAACTGATGTCCAAACCCATTTAGGATGGAACAAGAAAATGTGACCTATAAGATATATGATGGTTTGATTTAAATAGGGGATTGAGGGAAAATAACCTCACCATCCTTCATTCATTTGTTTTGAAATGGTACAATCTACTATAGTTGTTATGATTCATTAATTGCATAATAGATTCTCTCTATTGGCAACACATAAATGTATGTAATAGTTTATGAGTATGTGGTTTTAGTACTAATATAATCCATAATTAGTATTTGCCTTTAAGCCCTAACCTTAAAGTATATACTACTAAAAATGATTTTATGGTAAAAATAATTAGGAATAACTTCAATGTCCAAGATATTAATAAGAACAGTCATTCCAAAAGTTATATCATATTGAAAGTGGATATAAGGCATGCAGTAATTGTTTGTGTATAAGTTGTTTCACTACTAATACAATGAAAAATCATGTGTCTACCTTTAATGTCCCAACTTTTATGTATAAGGCTGAACTAATGTAGAGAACTTTATAGGAAAAACCACTGGGGATAAACATTACACTTGTTTTTATTGAACATGCTAGAGCCTAGATAATTGTTGCATGTGAGTGATATATCATTGAGTTCAGCAAGCACCGACCGCGTGCTTGGATTCACACTCCATCACTTACACATTTGTACTCATCTTGACAAGTGTCCAATGGCTTTCCAAGTTGATGGCTAAGATTTTGTCATGTGTCTAAAAAGATCATCTAGTGATTTTAAGTGGATATGACATCCTTCATGACGATTTGACAACTGTTTGAACTAGGTGCCATGTGACACTCTCCTAAAGGGTTATTATTCACTCAAAAAATTTGAAACTTTTTATTGCACTATAAAATCTTAAATATTTATACGAGTCTAATGGTGTAATTAGTTTCGTAAAATTATGCTTATAAGTACCTTAATTAATAAAAAGGAAATTTCGTCTCCATAGTAGATCGGGATTCGAATACGCTAGCTGATTAAAACCTAATCGATCGCTTGATTAAGGATTTCATGAAGTTTGTAAGGTCTAAAGAGATTCTTCTATCGAATTTCTTTCGAGACGTTACAATACACCATCCATGTGGCATAATAATTGAAAGAATTTTGCTACACATAAGCCGGTATGTTAGCACATTACTTATAGTGAGATCCATTATAAGTTTAAAAAAACTAAACCACCAATTATTTTTTAGCATAATTGATATGGAAAGATTCTACATCAGCGATGTGCTGGCTGTATAAAAAATAAGATTTCTAAATAGATTTTCACTAATTGAAAATGCAAAGAAACACCACATGTTATCGGAAAAGTTAAATAAATTGAGACCAATTCGAGGAACCCAGTTGGAAAATATATAATGAAAATAAATTTTAAAGCAAAAGAAAAGGAATAAAAAGTAAGTTTTGATATTTAACTAAAAAAAAAAGAAAACTGTTTGAATAGGTGTTAGCTAGGTTTTTCTCCCATTTGATAAAATAAAAAAATTCTATCAATTTTCCCTTATTCAATCCATTCATTGTCTCTTAAAGCCAGCAACGTCCTCATCATGTATATACGATAATTATCTGTAACTAAGTATATTATATATGTCGTAATATTTAGAGTAATGCTAGATACAGTTTTAGATATGTATGTAAGTACAATACAATTTTTTTTTAAAAAAAAAACAAAGGGCCAACCGTGATATTATAACTTCTATTATCTTTCTTTTTACAAAAAAAAAAAAAAAACTTTCTATATCTTCACAATTAAAATGAGTAATGAGAAAACTGAGTATACAATGGAAAATAAAGTTTTGAAATAATTTATTGGTAGTGCTGCATAGCTAAGATTTTGGAAAGTAAATAAAAATTATAAATGTAATCGGCAGATGTTGTTAATAAAATCAGTTTATTATTAACTATATTGTTTTTTTTTTAATTTTCTAAATCCTGAATAATCATTAATACTAACACGGAATTTTTCCGAGTTATTCTACAGATAAAAGACCTAATTTGGTCGAAGTTTGAAAGTATAAAGAGTACAAATTTTAAAATTAGAGGGAACTAATATATTGAAAATGATTGTTTTCGTATTTATCCCAGACTTTTGAACATTTTCTATTTGAAAAATTTTAGACATAAGTTTTACACCCTGCACACTCATTTAAAAACATGTCATTTTACTTTTTTACCCATGTAATGAAAATGATTCCAGACATATTTGTAAGTAAAATAGGATAAAAATGTAAAATGACATGTTTTTAAATGAGTGTATAAGGTGTGAGACTTTTAGGTAGCACTGCTCTTTTTATTTATTCAAGTTTAGAAAGGTGGCGTAATTTTTTTTTTTCTTTTTAAGTTTTGTGAAAGTTTTTTTAGATTTTAAATCCCATAATTATGCTTGTTATAAAAATGGAGATAAGGTGTTTTGATTAGGGCTGGGCAAAAATTAGAAATTCGACTCCATTCCATTCTGCTTGGAGTCGGAGTTGGAGTAAGATTTGTTTTTTAAAATTATCAATTGGAATCAGAGTCGAAGTCGGAGGTGTAGCTGGACTAACTCCGACTCCAACTTTGTTCTCTGACTCTGATATTGTACATATGTTATAAAAATATATATATTTATCTATATATTTATCATGTATACTAGTATAGTTATATAGTTAAATTCAATAAGATACTAATATGAGCTAATTATTATAAATAATATCCTTATAATATAATATAAATAGACTAATGATAGTTTAGTATATGTAAAAATCATAGTATTACTACAATACATAATCAAATATAGAAATAAGTTAGACACTTGTATTTAAATAAGTCTAGTGTAATAAGTTAATAACATATATATTAATTTACTGAAATATAATAATATATAATTAGACACTAGAAAGTCTGGTATATAATTAAGTTAGAAATAAGTTAGACAGTAGAATAATAACATATAATATTAATATATAATAATATGTAAGTAGACACTATATTATAAATCTTATATAAAAATAAATTAAATATTGCTATAAAAATAACTAATGAGTCTAGTATAATAAGTTAATAACACATAATACTAATTTATTAATTAGACACTCAAAATAATATGTAATTCTATAGTATGATAACATATAATTATTAGACACTAAAATAATATGTAATATTAGAGTATGATAACATATAATTAGACATTATTGTATAAGTCTAGTATAAAAATAGTTAGACATTAGTATAGAAGTAAATTAGCAGTGAGTGATTTAGTTTTAGTTTTTAATTGTTTGGAAAAATTAATATTTGAAAGCCCACAAAAAATTATTTTTGAAAATGGACTAAATATGAATCTCAAAAAAGCCTAAAGTTGAAAGCTAAAATCTGACTCCGCTCCGACAAGTTGGAGTTGGAATCAGATTGGAGCCTACACAAGTCAGAGTTGGATTTAGGGAAATCCGACTCCGACCTGTTTCGATAGTGAAAATGTTTTATCTTATCTTATCTCATCATTATAACTTTTTCAAAATTTCACACAAAATATAACAAACAATTTAATTTTTTCAAATCTCAAAACAATAATAATATTCTAACAATATTTTATTCAACTTTTAACTTTCATCTTATCTCACTATCCAAACGGCACCTAGTCGACACTTACCCCTAGTTTTGATTAATGTTACTGTTAGGATTGTTTCTGTAAATATGTTTGGAATGAGAGTAAGAAAATGTTGAGAAAAGTTTCAAAAACTACTTGTTGCCCAACATCATATCTTTTGAAGGTCTCTCACGATAAAACAGAAAGGCAAGTTACATGCAATTGGGAATATGAGCTACCAAGACCAATAAAACTCAAGGTCCAATCTAAAAGGAGCCTTGTAATTCATTTTAGATCCATGATAGGCTAGGAATTCTTTCATCTCTATTGATGATAGTTTTGGCCCTCTTCCATCAATGAATGTAGTTGGGTGCATCGAGTAATAGACATTTGATTCATGGTGAGGTAACAAAGAGTTGACAAGATGTAGAACAAAATACCTTCGATGTGAGATGGCAGACAGAACACTCTTGAGGTGGTAGCGGCTAACTCTAGGTCTAGGTACCTCTATCAAAACAAAGTAGGGATGATTCATCGTAAATGAAAATCTATTTTGGATAACTCTTGAAACTACTCTTATTGCGCAACCACCTCCTCTAAATTTCTTATAGAAGTAAATCATTAAAATTAATTTAGATACTCACAAAACCTTCCCCATTTTAAACTTGGCTTTAATCTTTACGAGGGACCAACTTGATTTCTGCACTGCAAGAGCTACTAGGGCTGTGCAAAAAACCCGTTAGACCGAGCAACCCGTCTCACCTGATAAGATCCGTCCAACAAAATACAATTTGTCTTCAGTATCGGGTTAGACCCGAGAAATGACGGGGCAAACCGACTCTTAAGATTTTTCAAGTGTTCACTCTTAAAAACCCTAGGGCAGCCAACTGGCCATTGTGCAGAAACGAAATGTAGTGACCCACTCTAGGAATTTCTAAACGAAAGCGTAAAAACACAGATCCATTTCTGAAAAAGAAAGTAGCTTTTATTAGTTGAGCCAACCAACCCAAACCAGCTAAGTGACTCAAATGCACAGAAAGATGGAAAAGGATGGGCGTCGCGTCGATGCTAACAAGCTGAGGCGGATTGGTGGGTGGCACAGGAGAGCTGATCGAAGAGGGAGAGAAGACGAGCGTTGTACTCACGGGCCCGGTGGACGGACTCTGCCTCGAGCTGAGAACAAAGCCTCTCCTCTGCCTCCTCACCGCCTCTGAGCCTCTCCCAAGCATCTACTCCTCCCTCTCCTGGCTCTTCCTCAACTCCCTCTCCAGCTCCTTGTTCTTCTTCCTCAACTTCGCCTCCTCCACTTTGCTCTTCATTTGACCCGTAATGCCCACCATTTGTCATTCTCTTTCTATCTTCTCTTTCCCAAGGCCAGAAGCTCAAAAGTGACTAACAATATTCTCTTTCCCAAGGCTAAATATCTTCGTTAGGGGTGGACAGCGGGGCCCCGCCCAGCATCTAGGGCCCCTAGCGGGGGCAGGTGGCGGGGAGTGCCCAACCCCGCCCTGCCCCCATTATATATATATATATATTATATACATATATATAAACATAAATATATATATATATATTACAAATTGTATATATATAAATATATATTACAATTTGTTAGACTTGTTCACAAAATATGCATTGACAAATTTAAAAACTACATATTTTAAAAATTAATACACTACAATTTACACAAAATATACACTAACAAATTTAAAAATTGCGTAGTTTTTAAATTATAGTTATATTTACAAAATTTAAATTTATAATTTGGATCTAAAAATGTATTTTTAATTACTTTTACATTTATAAATAATTTTTAAATCAAATAAATGTAGTATTTTTTTTTAAGTGAAAAGAGTTGGGGCAGATTCAAAATCCGCCCCGCACCCCGCATCCCCAGGGCAGGGGACGGGAGTGAAAACCCGACCCCCAGCCCCATGCGGGACGAGTAGCACCCCTAATCTTTGTAGCACACATATTCGGTTTTGATCCAACCCGAACATTATGGGTAGGGTTGGTTTGGACATGGCATGCAGTCGGGTCGGGTCGGGGCAAAAAACAGCTCGGGTTGGGCGGTGTGCAGGCCTAAGAGCTACATAACTCCAATTTCTTTTATAAAAACATGTAAACAAACTCATTTGCACCCTAAACACTAGAAATACTAACATATCCTCCAGCAATAAAACGTACTTGGCAGTCCTTGCACAAAATTCACTCTATACACAAAACCACTACATGCTTTGCGTATGTGTAGCAGCCTACTTTGCAAATGTTTGCTCGACTGCTTGTCCTACACGCTCCTAGCATACATCATATCGCAACGTTTAAAATTCATTAAATGAAAAATAATGTATCTAATATAATGTGTTGATGCAATTTTTTGTCAACGTCAGAAGTTAACAATACGGTTGAATGGCCCATAGAGGTGCTTGGACAACGATTCGATACTTAGATGCTCATGAATGGATTAAACAATAAATAAAGAGTAATACTATATTCAGTCGTAAAGTGCACAAACGTCGTATAATCGCTTTGAAAAGAGTGAGGTCTACTATTAAAAAATTATTATTTTTTCACGTGGGTCCTATATTTATTCACCTTTTTCAAAGTGATTACACAGCGTTTGTATACTCATGACTGCAACTATCATTTCTCATAAATAAAATGCAAGAAATATAAATAAAGAGAAAGATTCAGATTTACGTGGTTCGACACTAAGACATATATCTATTGGTCTTTTGAGAGAGAAATTTACTATATTTAGTGATTTTATAATCTCTCGTAACCTCATCTTGCTCCAGTAGAACAGTGAAAATAGAGGTTAAGGAAAAGTTGGAGAAGATGCCATATGTGTAGAAGTCTGGAAGTGAAAAGGGAGAACCCCCAAGTATGTAGAAGTCTCCTCGTTTAGAATTGTCTCTTTTTAGCCGAATCTCACTTTCTTTACTGTCACTTTCACATTTTTGCATGTCAGGCTATTAGCTTTAGTCTTAACCTAATGGTAGGTTTTGTCTCCTACTTCCTTACTCATGAGCCATTATCCTCTCATGGGTGGGTCTCCATACTCTTTTTATTCCCAATAACTGCCATGCGATTTTTATTGTAGACTTATCTAACACGTAAGAAATATAAAGAAACCCATGGTCTTTGTTTTGGACTAGTTTCACCACCAGCAGAGCTCGATCGTTAACCTGTGATAAGGAAAGATGGTGGTCCGATGTGTATGATGCACCTACAATGCCTAAGTTAGAAATATATGGTGAGCCACAGGCCAAGCTTGCCTCTCAAGAAGAGGTAAGGAAAAGGGAGCCTACCCTGGGCTCCATTCCCTTGACCATCTTAGGTGATGTGACTACCATGCTCCCTAACGACCTGGAGTCGAGTGGGGGTCAGGTTTTATATCCTTCTTCACTATTTAGTGCCTCTTTGGGGGGCGAGGAATGACCTTCTTCGCCCATCATCACATAGGAGGTAGTGTCATCTTCCCCTGTTTAGGAGGATGAGAATGTGGCAAACTCTTTCCGCGTCAAGGGGAGAGGTGAGGGGTAGTCCTCAACGGTCAACTTCGCTATAGTAGGTTCTTCCCCGCCCGTCGATGAGGGAGGGGCAGGCGACCTTGAGGGTCCATCCTCGCCCCCGTGTGCATGTCCCTCTAACCATTGTCTTCTCGGATCTTTCCATGGCTCAGTGCCCCTTCCTGAGGGCAAGGCATGCCCCACTCCATCTCAACCCTCGAACGTGCAAGGGTCTTAGGTAAGGGATGATTCTGTTCGAGATATAGTGGACAAGTTGATAGACTTATTTTTCTCGGTAGGTCGTTTGTCTATTTTGGCCCCTACTTTTCTTTCTTGGAATTGGATTCTTATATGTTTATGTGACTTTGGTAGGGTGTGGACAAGCTAGCTCTTGTATGCTCATGACTGTTTTAGAATTTTGTGAATAATAATGAAATTAATTATGTGAAGATATTTTATTCGATTTTGATAAAGGAGAAAAAAAAAGTTAAAAATAAAATATATTTTAAAATAAGTATTGTATCGGAGTTTGTAAAATTGAATAGATAAAGTTAAAAAGTTGTCTAAATATAATTTTTTAATATAATTTTCAGTATTAGTGTGTTTCGGTATTAACTATATATATACTTATGTATATATGTATATATATATTTATGTATATATAAAATGATAATTAATAGAATAAATATATGTATATGTAAGTGTGCATCATGTATATATGTGTCTATATAAAAGAATTGACCATTTATAAAATGAGTATACGAAAACATTAAAAAAGTATAGATATTATTTTTAAAAGATAATGTTAAAAAAAATTACAAAATTGAGTTGAGATGATAAAAAAAAAAAAAAAACAGAGAAATCATAAAAAATAATGATATTTAAAAGAGAGAGAACTAATTAAATACCATATAGATTTAAAGTTTACAAAAATGTCATCCAAACTTAAAAAAATTACAAAACTGCCATTAAATAGTTAGGAACAAAATAGGATCTCAAATGTCAGTTTTGGCCAGAATAGCTGGAGTTTGAAAGGAATGACCAAACCAGGCCGAAATTTGGAACGAAACAGAAGGATGAGATATACCACACTGGAATTGAAAATTCTGGCTGAAATAGCTAAAACAGAACGGGATTGAAAACTAGGTTAATTACTATAGTGGCAATCAAAGCACTGTGCTGAAATCTAGCATGGTATGGACAAATCATAGAAGACCTGAAGAGAGTTATCAAGTTTCAAGAACAAATCAGCATGCAGGTCAACCAACTTTTGTCTACAGAGAGGGGAATCAAGTAGCAAATCAGCTTGCAAAGCTGGCTCTGAAAAATCATGGATCAGAACACTTTTGGATTGAAGAAGGACAAAGCTCTATACTTAGCTTAATTTGTACTGAATTAATGACAAACTCTGGTATTGTTGATTCTTACTCCAATGAAAATTAAAGGCTTTTGTTCAAAAGGAAAAAAGTATACTATAAGTTGAGTCCGGATAATGAGATGAGATCAAATGAGATAATTTTGTAGGAATTGAATAAAATATTATTAGAATATTATTTTCTAATATTATTATGATTATTTTGAGATTTAAAAAAATTGAATTGTTTATTATATTTTATGTGAGAATTTAAAAAAGTTATAATGATGAGATGAGATGAGTTGAGAGTATTTCTGTATCGAAACAGAACCAACAGTCATGAAAAAATTACATATTACTTTTTTTACAATCAAATTTATTTATTTTATTATTTATTATTTATACGATCCGTACTATCCACTTTTGTAATTTTCTTAATTTTTTTTGTTTAATGATTCTCACCAGCTAGGTTTTAAGCTACTCTCTCTCATTATGACCTTTAATGTACGTATACGTTATCGATTGGAAAAACTTTTAGGGTTTGATCATCCACAACTTTTTATTGTAATTATTTAAACCCTCCCATGCAACTTATCTTAAGTGTCGTCTATGCACATGATCATGATCATGAGCATTGGTGGGGAAGAGCTGTTTTTGTTTTGTTTTGTTTTTATTTTGGGGGAATTAAAAGTAAGGCATAATGCGCCAATCAAGGAGGGGGAGAATGAGTGATGTTAGTGTTACATGGAACATGGGTTAGGATGATTGGGATAGGTTAGTTGGCCTTGCCTATTAGTGTTCTTGATACATACCACATGTGATTTCCCTCCCTTTTATATAATGGATGTGGGGTTTCATTCCTTTCCCTCTCAATCTTCCTAATTCTGTCTCAATGTATATATATATCACTGTCACCTTTTGCAGATCTTATGCATAAATGCATGCTCTATACATTAATCTAAGGTCCGTTTTGTATATGTACTCTTTTTGGCCATATGATATAAGAGTAAATGTATTAATATCTTTTGGATCAATTGACACTACCTTGATTTCTCACTAAGAGAACCAAAGATCGAATCCAACTTCCCCAATATATTATATTGGCACCAATCACGGCCACTTGCATTGGCTAAGATATGACCATCATGCGGGTGGCTAGATTAGGCCTTGGTAGTTAAAAGTTAGGATTTCCATTTCAGCCGATGGTATGATTAGTTTAATATAAGGTTTTTTTTTTTTTCAAAAAAGATATCAAAATAATTTATTATTTTAAAAAGATATTTCTTATTTTTAAAAACATTTGTTAAATTTTTTAATTTTGAGAATTGAATTGAGATGTGATCATCTTTGATTGGGCCAAGTGTTACCATTAATGGTTGTTGGGGTAAAGTCAATAGTTGGAATCAAGCCCAAGAATAAGGTGGGCAGGTTTGGGGGTGGGATGAGACACAAAATTCTCATCTCATCTCATTATTACACATTTTTTAAATCTCCATACAAAATATAATAAACAATCAACTTTTTTAAATCCTAAAACAATAATAATACTAAAACATAATATTTTAAACACTAAATTCTCATCTTACCCCCCAAATCTATCCAAAAATCAAGCCCAGAAATACAATAAGTTGACTATAAAAAAAGAAAGGATCTCATAAGACAAGTGTAACTTAATTACTCTAAGAAAGGAAAGAGACATCTAAAGAGAAAATGAGTCTCCTCAAATTTGGCAAGAATTCATTATGCATAATGACTCCTAAAGGCTCCTCTATCCAAAAACAAGCCATCTTCTTCAATTTTCCAGATCCTTTATATAATCATATGTATATAGAGAAGCAAGCCATATGTATATCCAGAAGCAAGCCATCGAAATGGTACTCGTACATATATATATATATATATATATATATGAGAATATATAATAAATAAATAATAATAAATAAATTAAGGGATAGACACAAATTTACGTGATTTAACGTAAAAGTCTACGTCAACAGATCGTTTGGAGGCAAAATATACTATACATATGATTATATAGTCATCAATGTGGACTTTTTGATCATATCCATCGTGGCTCAAATCACTTCCGTGGATTAGGGATAACTCTTTTCTATGTTCCGGCCTGTTGAGCAATGTTACGCATTAACAATGGTGATAGACAAAAATTGTAATAGAAGGGGCTATCGCTAAAAAAACTCGCACCACAATAGAGCTATTGCTAAAAGATACGCAAGGTCTTATATCCAAATGGTACATATATATATATATATATATATATATGTATATATATAACACAACACATGAGGTGGCTGAACAAAATTTCCTTATCCTAATCTAAATAAATATCCAAGACGTACGATGTATGATCTTGGACGACTTCCCAATAATGCAGGAGACAGTACTAAGATGTGAGATTCACGCGTGAAAAGACTATAAGATGGAGCAGAAGTTGAAGAATCATAACGTATGTCGTATGGTAAATTGGTAGGTTTAGGTTCTATTTGGAATTTGGATTCAACCGAGTTAATCTTAATTCAGTCTAATTTTAAACTGAGTCTAATATCTAAATATTCAAATCATTAAACTCATTTTAATTCAAAACTTCTTTACACGTGAAACCTATAATATTTTTCAACTCAACACCTCTTTATATACGGGACCCACAACTTTTTTTTAATTTTTTATAAATATATTTAAATTTATTTTAACAATCAAACACATCTAAATTTATCTTAGATGAATACCATAAAATTCACTTTATTATTATTTATAAAAAACTGAATTCATATAACTGAATATCCAAACCGATTAGTAGTCTCAAAGAAGGAATCCTTTTAGTACCAGCCATGTTAACGTGTAGATCTCTTACCTGCTCAGGGAAATCGTGAATCTAAATTCATTTAGATCATGCATCGAGTTGGCGAGGAATTCTCTCCTTCAATCATCATGACATGACAACTCCTGAGGCTTTTTTAATGAATCCACAGCATTATGGGTAAAAGAAAATGTCGATGTTACCTAAAACGAGTGATAGTTATAGTATGGGTGGCTCTACGAGCTCTCGTTGGAACTTCCGTTAATATATTTTGGATTTTTTTATTTTTATTTTTTTTTTACATATATTTTTTTAATATTTTTTAAAAAATTAAAAAATTTATAACGCCATTAAAAAAATAATTTCTTAATTACTAAGTAAAAAGATAATAATAAAAGAAATCCTGACGGAAGCTTCCAGCGGAAAAATTAACATTTTCTTTATAATAATATTATTATTTGAGTTTATATATTTTTACAAATCAACTTCATAATATTTAATTTTTAAATATTGGTATTTTTTAATTTTAAAATTCTTAATATTAGATATATTCGTTAATCTCTAGATAGATAAAAAGAAATTAATAAATAATTATTACGTTGCATTAATGTGCCACACATCAATTTTTTTAATTAAACAATTTCGATCGAAATTAATACACTTCGAACCTAATCCCAACTTGTGATATTTCAAGCTGGTAATTTAATTTTATTACAACCTACGAACTTGATACGAACCTAATTAAAAGAATATTGTTAGATCTAGTCATGTACTGAATAAGTATCGTGCAACCATTTTAAAAAATAGTAGAATCTACTATTAAAAAAATTAATTTTTCTTAAAATAGATCCCATATTACTCACTCTTTTTCAAACAGATTGTACAATATTTACACACTTTACGACTGTAAATATTATTTTTTTAATTCATAATAAGAATTCAAACTTAAAACAACTCAAATTTAAATTCAACTAAAAATAAGGAGTTGCTAGCCTTGGAGAATAAAGACTAGGAATTAGGATACAGACAGAACTTGACAAATTAGAAGGTGGGGGGAGTCATGTGCTAGAGGAATCTGACACTGCATTTGGCTTTCTATATTATAACTTTTTTTATGATTTTATTGTGTATTTATATATATATATATATATATATATATATAGTGAGATGAAAGCGTAATATATAACGTTATTATATTTTTAATATCATATCGTAAAGTACGTACTCATATTTAATATTTTTCTCATAATTTGTCTTTGACGATTATCATTATCTATATAGCTTAGGACATTTTGGGGGTCTTGGGAGTGATGGCGTCCATGTAGTGGTTTGTTCAACTTTAATTATAATTTTTTTTAATAGGATTCAACTAATTCGTTTAAACTATTAGAGCCAATTATAATCAAGAGATCGAAGTTATCGCTAATACACATATTCTTCCCAAGCGTATTTTGACTGAATTGAATTATTTAATTTTGGTTGAATTTATATATATATATATATAGTGTAAATCTTATAATATTATTTATTTTTGTACTCATTTCTCTATATCAATATCTCTTAAAATCTTTGAAAAAAATAAATAAAATATGAGACTCATATAAAAAAAATAATTTTTTAATAGTAGACCCTACTCTTTTTCAAAATGATTACGTAATATTTACGTATTTTACGATTATATGTAGAATATATGTGCAAATCTTTTAAGCAATATTAATTATTTGATAAATACTATAAAATTAATTTCAGTGTCTTATCTTTTCTATTTAAATTAACCTTTTGAGTTCCGATAAAACTTTAATAAATCGTTTTTTTTTATTTTTATTTTTTACTTGTCTTGATATTGAATTATCAACTTCAACAAAATAATTGAAGAGAATCTCAACTAAAATTTTTAAGCATTAACCAATCGACCAAATAAAGCAATATTTAATGGCTAATTGATCTATTGCTTATGTAAGAGTACTTGACATGCAAACTAACCACTTCACACGTTTTAGTTCTATGATTGTAAACTTTCTTTATTGCTTTGCTAAAATAATTCTTTATTTTAAATAAATCTTCATTGCTCTGCCACGTTCCCCCATTGTACCTCCTAATTAGTAATTACTTGATACTTAATTTTTGTAGCTTATAATCCTGGAGAAACGCACCTTTAAAACTTTTTTTTTATTTTTTTTTATTTTTTAGTGATTAAAAAAATATTTTTTTAATGATATTATGAATTTTTTTTATTTTTTTAATATTTATGATAATTAAAAAAATATACAAAAAATAAAATAAAATGTACTTTTCGAGACACACATTTAGAATAAATTTTTGATGTGTGTAGTGTTGCTGATATTGTTTATTATAGGCAGGCTAACATTTATTCCTCTGTCCCCTACAAGTTTATATATATTCTTATAGGAAACAGTTACTTTATTGGACCAAATTACAAGTAATGGGAGATGATATCTATTGCTTCAAATTCAACAGGTTCACACCAGGGTTCATCTCATGGCACTAACCTAGTTTGGATATCTTATCTCATTATATTTTATCTGATCAATATCTAAACATGACAAATATAAATACTGTTTAATTTTAAATATTTAATTTTTTTATTTAATCATTACTTAATTATTATAATTTTTTTAAAATTTTTAAACAAAACATAAAAAATAATACAATTTTTTCAAATTTTAAAATAAAAATAATATTAAAAATATGTCAACTCAAATATCTCAGTACTATTTACAATCCATCTCAACTCATTTCATCTTATCTCAATTCACTATCCAAACCAGGCTAGTAAAAGAGTTGCTAGCTCTATTGTTTTCTTAATCAAAATAACATAAAATCCCCAACCCCAATTTTTTTCTTACGTGACTTGCATGATCAATAAAACCGAAATATTAGTAGCATTTTCTCATGAATATTTTGGAAAAAAAAAATGATATTTTTTTAATAATTATCATTTTATCATATCTTTATGTGATATAAAAAAAACTATAAAAATTAGGTAACATCAAATAATTAAAAAATAATTTTTAATTTTCCTTTCTCTATCCCATCTTCCTAACCATCTAGTCACTCCCATCAATATGTGGTGTATTGTTTCAGTCTGATTTTTACTTTTTCTTTGGTGATTGTCTATGAATTTCAGTTTTGTTAAGGCCATCTGAACTAAGAATATATGAAAGATGTGAATTGGCCAACCATATGCATGCTATGTTACAATATCTGTCTATTTAACAGCTTTTTGAAAAATTCTTTTCATCAGTTACTATTCATCATTCCACATCTCACATTCTATAAAAAATATTTCTATATCCTATAAAGAAATTCCTATATCTTATAAAAAAATTATAAATATAGAATATAAGAGTACGTAGTGACTGATATATAATAAATCGTTTTTTCTTTTATTTGGATTTAAATCACTACTGCTTTTACAAGTTGGCATTATTAAAAGCTATCATTCATTACTCATCAAGCAAAAATTAATTCATTCTGCATCATTGTTGAATTATTGCTTTCTTTATTTTTAAATGCTGTTGTTGTCTCTAATGATGATATTAAAAGTCTGCTAAGTGTGGGCTCATAGTCCTTGCCACCTCCCAAGGGCCAAAAAAAAGGGAAATCTACAGGAGGGTAATATGGTAAACCAGCTTGTGAGAAGTGCTTGGAAAAAGACAATTGGAGTTTGCAGGCAAGAAGAATGACATTTTCTTTTCTTTGGCTAATTTTCCAGTTTCTAGTACAAATATGTCCACTTTTACATCTCTCTCTACTCTGACAAATTCACATGCACATGCAGACAGCTCCAGACCCACCCACATTCTCCTCAGACCTCCCACATGGATGTGTGAGATATGGCCTAGAGGACATCTGACCCACACAATTCATACTCTCTGTCTCTCTCTCTCTCTGTGACTCAGAAAAAATTAAAAATTGCCAACTGTTAAACTCACACCAGATTGGTTTATTTCATGATACTTCCTATCTCTTCTAGCTGTCTTTCCACTAGTTCTCTGAAAAAAATCTCTTCTTCGATCTGCAGAGGGTATTAGTTTTGTTTTTTTGGCAGCGTAAAGGTAATGTTGCTAACAACTCCGGGCATTGTTAATACTGATATGGGTGTTGGGTCCCTTCCTTTTCTTTTGGCGACTTTGTAGTTCCTATACAAGGCATTGTCTAGTTTGTTCTGTGAAAGCCAATAAGGTTTCTTTCACGTTACTGATTAGATTTTATTCTTTCGCTTTCTGGGTATCTTCGGGTTTCCTTGATTCTTTCAACAAATTGAGATTTGGGAGAAAATCCAGAAAAGGGTATTTAATGCTACAATAGCAGTAAACATTCTGGGATTGTTTCGATTTCAAAAGGACAGTATTGATCTCGTTTGAAGCCATAATTTTTGTTTCTGAGCTGTAAGTAGCTGTAGAAAACTGGGTTTTAAGAGCCATTTTTGGTGTATTGTTGATTAGCAAATATAAGTAATTTGATGTAGCGGTGATTTCTGTTTTGGAATGCTGCATTTGCAATTTCATGAACGAGGAAAGCGCTTTGTTGTCTTATGGTTAAGCATCTCAACTTCTGATTTATACCCGAGCTGTAGTCTGGAATCAGAGGTTAAAAGGGTCTCTGAGGTGTCTGAAATCTCTCATTCTTGATTGGGCTACCTGAGAATTGCTTGGATATCTCATAATTTGTGAACTGCAATCTCCGGCTTCAACGTATTTGTTGAGTGTAAGATATAAATTTTACTGACGGTGGCTGAATTGCTGATATTCTTTTATTTGGACCTAGAAAGCATTGTTGGAGGGATAGGAAGTAGGTGTGTTTAATTGTGTTAGCTGAGGAGAGAGGGGGAGATGGCTGCAAAGCTTTTACATTCTTTAGCTGATGACAATCCAGATTTGCAGAAGCAAATAGGATGCATGACTGGGATATTTCAAATCTTTGATCGTCCTAACGTCCTCACTGGTAGGCGCATTAGCCACAAGAGCCTTCCTCCAGGTATTCTTTGACCTTGATATTATTTAATTATTACTACTGTTCGTTGTGTCAAAGGTGGGGATTGCTTTATCTTATCAGTATCTAATACTTTTCATTGGTTGCGCGAGTATATCTGGAGCTGCTCTTGTGTCTGTGTTGTTTTATTTGATTCATTACTGGTATGGAAACAATTGATTCTTCTATCTTTAGTTTTTTCTTTCTTTGCTCCTTTTATATCCAATCCTAATATCATGTAATACTTAACAATTTCTCCGTCTTGTACGTGTGTGCGCCCTTGCATAATCCCACAACGTACATGATGAATTTGTGAAGGCATGACATCAAGGATTTCATACGACATGTCCATTGGCAATTGGTCCATCTAATTGTCTTGTTTCCAGGTCTTACTTGCTGTACACAAATGGATACGGATAGATGTCTCACAAATGTTTATCCTATGAAAACATATCACAGTTTCTAGGGAAAATTACTGTTGGGGTTTAGCTTTTTTTCAAACTTGTACCTGTGGTGGTTTAACAATTTTTAAACTGATCCTTGAAATTAGGTGCTTATTTCAAAAAGATTGGGCCACTCAAGGGGTGGGAGGCCTGTAAAGGGCCACCCCTTTGGGCAGCTTAGATATGGTTGTCCTTGGGATGGTAGACGGATGTGGCAACCCATTTGGTGACCCCTCCTTTTTTCTTTTTTTATAAATTTATTTTTTTATTTTTAATATTGATGTTGACTATGCATTTTTAAATTTTTAAAAGCTGACTGTGTAGCAATTGATATATGTACTCTTCTGATTGGTTATGGCGTGGCAGTTATGTACTACATCAGCATTTTGTCACTAAACTAATGGAGCTTGGATGGAGCGATTTTTTTGAAATAGGCACCTTACCCCAGGGATTAGTTTGAAACTTTATAAGCTATAGGTACTAGTTTAAAAATAGTATTAGTCCAAACTCCAAACACCTAAAACAGTAATTTTTTCCAGTTTCTATTCCAGAAATTAGATATATCAGATCTAAAGAATGGTATATTTCCCATACTTTCAGCTTCTGGTTGTGCATGTACACTTTTTCCTCTGATTTGATCCAATTAGCATGTATTTTACGGCTCTTTTGCAGGCTCAAAAATTTAAAGCCATCAGTAGTGCAGTCTGTAAATTTAACTCTATTGTTTCTTCAATAGGTAATTCCCATTTCAACAATGGCAGCCTGGAAAGAGAGTCTAATTACATATACCATCGACAGACAACAGCTGTAAGCTTTTCTTTTCCGGCTATCCCACTCCGTGATCCACTTATTTTTTACCAATGCTCATAAGTTTTCAGTTTTAAGTTTAGTTGTTTGAGATCACTAAGTTTAGTTGTTTGAGATCACTAGTCTGTCTATATTCCTTTTTCATCAACCATATGCATCCATGGATTTAATGTGGCATTAAACTAACTAATGTTCATTGGTTAAATATGATTCACATGGAATTAACTCTTGGATTTGTTTTTTTTTATCAACCATATGCATCCGTGGATTTAATGTGCATTAACCTATCTAATGTTCATTTGTTGAATATGATTCACATGGAATCAACTCTTGGATTTGCTTTCTTAAATGTTCATATTTCTTACCACTTCTTCTCAGTGATTGATCCAAAGAGAAAATCTCCTCTTGCCTCTGAATTATTTCCAAACAGATATTTTTTTGACCTAAACAAACAAATATATTATTTCTTAAATGTGCACATTCTTCATCATTTCACCTGCGTTCTGCATGGAGCTATAATTTATTTGGATGAATATCCTCAACTTGTGCTCGCAGGAAATAAGTTTAAACAAGAATGTGCACGAGAAACAAAGAATTTCAACAGAATCTTCAAGAGCCTCTTTCTCATCCTCTTGTTCATCTACCTTGTCTTCTCTGGACTGCAACAAAACAACTCAGCCAGAAACCTCATCTGATCGAGTAAGTTTTCCTGAAACTCCATCGAGGGACCCAGCGATGAATCAGCCAAGTACCTCTCCATATGTAGGGCGGCAGTCCCTTGATCTTCGTGATGTGGTCAAGGACTCCATGTATAGGGAAGCTAGAGGACTATCAATTAGAACTTCAACAAATGAGGAACCAGTAAATCATGCCAGAAAGCATAGAGATTCCCCAAGGCCTTTACAGCTGTCCAAGTCTGTGGATGGATCTCATGGAGTTGGGGTTAACATAAAAAAAAAAACACCTGACGATCTGAAGGAGTCTCTTAACGTTCTTGCTAAACTTCAAGAAACTCCTTGGTATTACAATGAAGCAAAGGAACATCCAACATCAACATATGAAGCGAAAGATGGGCCATGGCATTCGATTTCAAGGGATGCTCCCAGGTTTTCTTACGATGGGAGAGAGATAAATCGTTTATCCTTTGAATCACGAGAAACCCTCAAATCCACATTAAAGCTTAAAGAGCTGCCCAGACTTTCACTGGACAGTAAGGAAAGTTCATGGCAGAGTTCCAACTCTGATTCAAAACTTAATCACCTAAAAAACTTCCATAATGGTGGCAACTTAGAGGACAAAGCCCTTAATATACCCCAATCATCAGGAACTCAGAAGCGGCCTCCTAGTGTTGTGGCAAAGTTAATGGGCTTGGAATCCTTGCCTGATTCTGCATTGGATAGTGATGGTCATTTGGATGTGATCAAATCCCATGAAGTTGAAGATAGTGATCCCTTCTCAAGGTCTTTAAAAACAAAGGATCTAAATGGGGCTATCAGAGTTTCTAAATCCCCCAGAAACTCATCAAAGGACCCAACATCCCCACGCTGGAAGAATCCTGATTTTTTCATGAAACCCATTTCAAGTTCAAGATTTCCAATTGAACCAGCTCCTTGGAAGCAACTGGATGGAAATAGAGTTTCACAGAAACAAGCTTTCAGGCCTGCAAAAGTTCCACCAATGGCACCGAACTCCTTCAATTCTGTTTGTGGTGAGATTGAGAAGAGGTTGAAAGATCCTGAATTTAAACAATCTGGGAAGAATTTTAGAGCCCTTAAACAGATACTGGAAGCAATGCAGGCAAAGGGGTTATTAGAGACCGGAAAAGAAGAACAAACTTCAGAGTTTGGAGTTCAAGGAGTCTCTGAACCAAAATACAATAGTTCAAATCAAAATTCAAAATCACACAGCCACCAAATCCCACAGAGAAACCATGTTATTGCTTCTCCCAGTGGGGGTTCTAATTCTTCGAGGACTTTTGGTTCCCCCATTGTGATCATGAAACCAGCTAAGCTTGATGGAAGATCTGGTATTCCTGCCTCCTCAGTAATTCCAATGGATGATATTTCTGGTCTGCACAGAATTCAGGGTTGTGGATTTGCAGATGCTAAAAAAGGTTCAATTAATAGCCAAACAGCTAAAGATCAGTCTCTGAAAAGCAGTCGCAGGAACACTGCTGTTAGTTCCACTGATAAGAAAGCTAGTGGCAGGACCATTAGATCAACACAATCTTCATCAAGGTCTCAACATTCCTCAAAAGAAAACGCCATAAGTTCCGGAAAGGGCTCTGGATCTGTTAGCCCAAGACTGCAACAGAAGAAGCTTGAGTTGGAGAAGCGATCTCGTCCACCTACCCCTCCATCTGAGTCAAACAAACCCAGAAGACAATCCAACCGACAACTAAAAGACTCAGGTTCCTCAGGTGTAAAAGTCAGACCACAATCTTCTAACTCACAGCTAAGTGATGACCAATTGAGTGAGCTGAGTTATGAATCAAGAAGTCTGAGTTGTCAAGGAGATGACATGTCTGTGCAATCGGACAGTAATACCATATTGGACTCAAAGATTGACATTGAAGTCACGAGTACTGCACAATCTATTGAGGTCAATGGCAGCCAGAGTCCATCTATGAAGGCTGTCAATTACTCTGCTTCTTGCTCAATGCAAAAAGTTAGTGCTTTGGATCTTCTTTCCCGCTAAAGTATTCGGAAAATTTAGTTCACATGTAATTTTTTCTTTCTTTGGATGAATTACATGTATTGTTTGAATTACATGTATTGTTTTACTTGATCAGGAACCCACTCCAAGGTTGGATGAAGATGAATCATTGGCAGAACTTGCTACTGTTGCCCCAGAACATCCCAGTCCTGTCTCTGTGCTTGATGGCTCGGTATATAGAGATGATGCACCATCTCCTGTAAAGCAGACGCCAAATTCCCTCAAAGGTGAAAGCTTCTGTCACCCAAAAACTCAAATTTTTCCATTGAATTTCTTCCCCCCAAAAAACTTTACTCGGATCTGGCCCAACTAAGCTAATTAGATATTGAGTATCGGGTGATCTAATGACTAATTCTCCCACGCTGCCTGTGATGATGTGTTAGAACACGTCTCTTTCCTCTATTTTCCCTTCTTAAGAAACATCACATTAATGGAAAATATTACGTAAAATGTAAAAAACAGCAATATCAATTATGATCTCATTCCAAAGGGACTGTTTGAGAATTTGGAAAATGAGTTATGGTATAAATAAGACTGCCCTGTTGGAAAGAAAGAAAAAACGAGGTACAGGTGGAGGTATTATTCTAAATGATTCAGTTCAAGTCTAACAACAAAATTCAGTTTTTGCCCAACGAGTTCATGTTTAGTTGGACCAATTTATGAAGATTGGCCATCAGACCTTAGGTTATGTCTGCGGAGCACGTATGAAAATACATTTTACAGGTTTGGGCGAGTTAGTCATGTGTAAACTTTGTCTTGTGCTTCAGTAAACAAAAATGGGAAATCTGGGAGAAGCTAAAGGATGAGAAGCAGGCATGTATAGGAGTGAGAGTTTATGCATATTTTTATTGAAACTTGTTTTCTTAATGCGAGAGGAAAAGATAGGGAAGAGAATAATGAATAGGGGCAATGAAATATTTCTTAAAAACAGGAGAAAATGTGAGTTGATATAATCATAGTCTTCATTGTCATCATTGTTCTCAGTCATTTTTCCAACTACTTTTTAGCAACACCAGTTTCCTCGAGAGTTACTTGCAGCGACAGGAATATTTTTCCATTTTTATGGCCTATGAAGTATTGTGTCTAAATGGGTTAGATGAATTGTGGTTTTAAAAGGTTGGGTATTATATGAGGACCACTAGTTCGATTGTACATCCAAGTCTGATCTGGAATTAAACTTGCTTTTACATACCTGCTATGTGTCCACTATTTAAGTTTTCTACAAAGAAATTGTAGTTGGAAGTAGAGACAGAATAAATTAAAGATAATTAATTGTTAGGGAAAATACACTTTCAGCCTCCTATTAACAAGTGTAAACCTCCAAAAGTGACACTGCATTCTCCAACTACCAAAAATTGTCAAATAGCACCCTTATCCAATTTTGACCAGTGCATTGGATCAAATATCATCTATTTTCACATATTTTCCTTCCATACTAAAGGTCAGAATGGGACGAAGTTTCTATTTTTCTTGTTTTTAGTTTTGGGGTGTCATATGTCAGTTTTTCTAGTTTGAGATGCGAAATAGAGATAACTTTTTATATGGAGGGTGGAAAGTATATTTTCCCTTAATTGTTCTCTCATAGTTAGTTGTTTAGTTAAAGATAGAAGGGCATATCTCATTCTAATGTCCATTCATGCAACAGGTGATGGTGCTCAAGATTATAATGACAGCCACGTTGTAGATCAATGGAACCCTACAGATAACCTCTTATCTAATGGCATGGAGTCTGGTCTTACCTCAGAGATCAGTCGCAAGAAATTACAGAACATCGAACACTTAGTTCAGAAACTTAGGCGGCTGAACTCCAATCATGATGAAGGCAGAACAGATTACATAGCATCACTCTGTGAGAATTCAAATCCAGACCACAGATACATATCTGAAATATTGTTAGCTTCAGGCCTTCTTCTCATTGACCTTAGCTCTGAGCTAACGACATTTCAGCTGCACCCATCAGGCTACCCTATTAACCCTGAGTTATTCTTTGTTTTGGAGCAAACCAAGGCAAGCAGTTTGCTTTTAAAAGAAGATAGAAGCCCAGGAATGTCTGCCAATTCAAAGACAGACCGGGAGAAATTTCACCGTAAACTTATATTTGATGCAGTTAATGAGGTTCTTGTTACAAAGTTATTTTTCACTGGCATTTGTCCTGAGCCATGGCTGAAGCCTGAAAGACTGGCAAGGAAGACCTTTAGTGCACAAAAGCTTCTTAAAGAATTGTGCATTGAGATAGAACAGTTTCAAGCCAAGAAGTTGGTGGGCAGCTTGGAGGATGAGGAGGATGGATTGAAAAGTATCTTGTGGGAGGATGTGATGCATCGGTCGGGGAGTTGGACTGGTTTCCTGCAGGGTGAGGTCTCAGGCATGGTGCTAGATGTTGAGAGATTGATTTTTAAGGACTTAGTTGATGAGATTGTGATTGGTGAGGCAACTAGTATGCGAGCCAAGCGAGGTAGGCGTAGGCAGCTGTTTGCAAAGTAATCTCTTCTAATTCTTCTTCACTTCCACTTATCTTTGATTTTCTTTTTTCTACTTTTTTCTTACTGTGATTTATATTTGTTGTACGTTCTTTGTCAAAGCATAACAATATATGGGTAAGGACTGAAGTTCTCTTCTTGAATGTAAAAGGAATTGATCTCTTGGGAGTTTTGTAACATATATATTCTTAAACATCATAAATATTCTTCCCTTTAATGTTTGCATGGAAGTTCTTTTCTTCAGTAAGCTGCTTACATATAATAATCATAAAAAAGTTACTCCCAATTATGCCCTGCAAGTTCATATTTTTGTCGTTTTAATTTTAATAAAAGTTGTTTTACTATTTGGGATTTATTTTGGGGATAATTTTATTGAGTAATACTACATACAGTCGTAGATTGTGCAAGCGCTGTGTAATTATTTTGAAAAAAAAGTGAGGTCCATTATTAAAAAAATATATTTTTTTTTTTATAAAAATCTCATATTTATTCACTTTTTTCAAAATGATTATTTGGTACTTACACATTTATGATTGCGGCTATCATTTTTCAATTTTATTATCTTGATAATTAAATAGGGGCTACGACTCTACGATTTTAATTTTAGTATGAAAGTGCACACAACGGTATTGGTACACAAAAACTTTGATTACAACGCAAGATTAATAATAGTTCATAACCAATGATAAAATTGAAAAAAATTGTTATTTACCATCCTTTTAGGCCCATTTAAATATAGAAACGGTTTCATCTCATCTCATCATTACAAGTTTATCAAATTTCTATACAAAATGAAATAAACAATTCAATTTTTTAAATTTCAAAATAAGAATAATAATATTAAAAAATAATTTTTTAATAATATTTTATTCGACTTTTAACTTTCATATAAAACTATATCATTTTATTTCATTATCCAAACGGAGCCTTAGTCGTCATCTATTCATTATCTCTTGATGTTGTATCAAATAATTTGCAGATAAATGAAATATAATAAAAAAAAATTAAATCATTCAATATCACATTAAGAGATGATTAAAAAATAATATTTAAAAGGATAATAAATAGCATTATTATTTACATATATAAATAGAGAGAGAATTTGTGCAATAAGAGAGAATTTGTTTATCCTTATATATATAAAAAGATCGATAAAAAATTTAAATAATTTAATATCTCAGGTGTAAACCAATTAACTTATACCAAAATCAAAGGAGGGAGAATTTGTGCTATAAGATGAGATGATGCTGGGAATTGCCTGAGAAAACAGACCTCCAAAGGAGCATTTTAGGCTTCGTTTGGAACAAAAAATCATCTCAACTCATCTCAACTCATCATTACAATTTTTTCAAATCCCAATACAAAATATAATAAACAATTCAACTTTTTCAAATTCTAAAATAATAATAATAATAATAAATAATATTCTAACAATATTTTATTATCTCAACTCAACTCAACTCAACATCCAAACGCAACCTTACTCTTCCATGAGTGAGAGGATAATGCCGCAACAACAGTACCTAAAATATCTGAGTAATAATGCATCCAAACTTCTTGAGCCAAAAGGAAAATCCCAAGAAAAGACAGTACTCACTACATAAAAGGCCATTTGCCGGCATTTTTACTAATGGCATTTATGTAAATGTCGGTAAAAGTAGTGATTTGTCGATATATTGTTTATGCACTGATAATTAGCATATGCCTATACGCCGGTACTTAAATATACATTTGTCGGCATTTGCATAAATGCCGACAAATTAGAGATGATTTAGCGGCGGTTATATTACCGACAGTTATATATAAGCCGAAACAATAGTCTTTTATAGACATTTCATTTTTACGTCAATAATTAAATATACATTTGCTGGCGTCTACTTAAACGTCGGTAAAGTAGAGAGGATTTAGTGGCAATTATATTAGCGGCGCTTATAGATATGCCGAAAAAATAGAAATTTATCGACATTTCATTTTTACGCCGGTAATTAAATATACATTTGTCAGCATTTGGATAAACGTCAATAAAGTAGAGCAGATTTAGCGGCGTTTATATTAGCAGCGCTTATAGATATGTCCAAAAAATAGAAATTTATCGACGTTTCATTTTTACGCTAGTAATTAAATACACATTTGTCGGCATTTGCATAAACGTCTATAAAGTAGAACGAATTTAGCAGCGTTTATACTAGCAGCACTTATAGATATACCGAAAATATAGAAATTTATTGACATTTCATTTTTTGCATAAGCGTCAATAAAGTAGAGAGAATTTAGCGGCGTTTATATTATAGGCACTTATAGATATGCCGAAAAAATAGAAATTTATCGACGTTTCATTTGTCACGCATGTAATTAAATATATATTTGTCTGCATTTACATAAACGTCAATAAAGTATAGAGCACCAAGCTTATAATTTTTTTTTTAGGTTATTATATATGGGAAATCTATTTGATATTTATTGGGTAAATTTTGAATAGGTCACGGGCCCAAAAATTTTATTACGAAGAGGCCCGAAAAATTTACGAGATGAGATTTGGTTAGTTTAGAATTTGAGTTGAGACCCATTAATATTTATTAAATGCTTGATTCAAAAAATTTCAAACAGGCCGAATAGATTGTGGATTGTGATAACCAGACCAACTCACTTGTTAATTCTACACAATATCCATAGACGTAAGCCCAAATACTTAGAAATGACTCAAAAAGCTCAAGCCGTGGGAACCAAGAATCGGACTCCACGCCATGTACGTCTCCATGTTCATGCATGTACGTCTCTAGGGTTTTTATCATGCCTTTTTTTTTTCTTCTATTCGTTACACACACACATGACCCTCCCGCGTAAATCACCTTCAACCTAAGAACCAACTGCCGCCGCCTGAGTTGCAGTAGCTTCCAAGCATTGCCCAAGCCCCACGTCGAGCTAGCCACCCTCTATTGCGAACAAAGTGTGCACCGTGGCGTTGTCCAGCCGTAAAACAGAGTGTGCACCGCGGCCTCTGCCCACATCCAAACTCTGGCCCAGTTGCACTGTGGCCTCTGCCTAGGACCACCGTAGACCCATGCCACCGGCCCAGCACAGCCCAGCACCGCCCAACACCACCCAGCACCACCCAACACTCCTCTGTTTCCCTCATAAAAAATAGAGTGTGCATTCCACACCGTGAGACACAAACCAGCCACCCCACATCGCTAGCTTCCTCCACGTCTTTGCCACCTGCATAGAGATCACCGCCAGTCACCTTCACGCCACCCCCAAGCCGCCGTGTTCCTCTCAGTAAGCCACAATCTCCTCTTCGTCTCTTCTCTTTCTCCCTCTCTCTCTCTCTCTCTCTCATCACTTTCTTTCTCTCTCACCCCCACAGTGCACTGCCGCCACTCCCAGCCGCACTACCGTTGAAATTCACCTGCTGCAGCTCGTGGTCCTTACGGTATGCCTCTGGCGCGCAACCTCATGTGCTAGTTCATGTTTTTTTTTTAATTAATTAATTATTTATTTTTTTAATTATTTATTTATTTTAGTGATTAATGAATTATTTTTTAATGATGTTGTGAATTTTTTTTTTCTTTTTTAAAAAATATTTAAGTATACCAAAAATTGAATGAAAATAAATCAGAAAATAGGAAAATATTTTTTGCCTTTTCGAGACATCCTCGGGCCAGATCCCAACGTGTGGTTTTGGTTAAGCTTCATTAAATGATGGGCCTTGTTTATTTTGATTGGGCTTGATGCTAAGATCAGCCTATCATTTATGTGAGCCTTTGTCGTTGTGATGCGCACACTTTTCTTGAGATGCAGTGATTCATTTGCAATAATTCCCTTCGATACAAATAGTATATATTGTAGGTCTTCTAGCTAGATCAGTTGCAGTTAATAATTTTTTCAATCTCAATTCACTTTCTTTTTTCTTAACAGGTTCATCTTAATCCTAATATAACTTTATTTCTTAGCTTTTCAACTTCACTATCATTTGACTCAATAACAATATGGACAAGACCAGTTGGATGACAATGCGTCGAAATACGAAAGAATATGTTGATGGTGTTAATGAGTTTTTAAAGTTTGCAAGTGACAACATGGGTATTGATGGGCTAATTTGTTGCCCATGTAAAAAGTGTTGATTGTCTAAGTATTTCAAGGTCAATATGGTGCACGACCACTTGATTTACAATGGAATTTGTCAGGGTTACCCAATTTGGCACACTCATGGTGAGAAGATAAATTCGACACCTAATGTTGGTACTAATACTGCAACATACTAGTCTGGGATTTAGGGTATATAAGTAAATTTCCTAATAAAATTTTTATTTTTCTATTATTATTATGATTATAGTTTTACCAGAATTTATAATTACTTTATTTTTAATAATTGCTATTATAATTTTATTTGAAATTTGCTAGAGTTTTGTTTTAATAGTGATTACTAAATTATATCAGATTTACGTTCACTACGATTTGGTTTGAAATTTAAAATTTATTTTCTCTATCTCCACTGAACCTCATCTCTTGCTTTTAGCCTCTAAGTTAAACACTTTAAACCTCAAACCTGTACGTTTCTCAGTGTTTGTTGTTAACATTCTAGTGGAAAACTGACTCTGTTGATGAGTAATGTTCTCCACTCCGCACGTCTCCACTCACATACACATGCACGTCTCTACTCCTCTAGATTCCCTTTAATTTTTTTTTTCTATCATCTACCATTATAAATTGTGTTTACCCGTATACGAGAGGAGAAACTCGTGAGCCACCCCGATAATCCTCTGTTTCTGAAATACCCAGAGGATCAACACTTTCGCTTAAGCCTTAGTTCTGCCCAACCGCCGCCGACCACCATAAGACATCGGAGCACCACCCGTGGAGCCAGAAACAACCGAACAGCTTAGTCCCAATGCACCCACTCCCTTCCGGTAAGACCTCGACCTCCGCCAGCCTCCTCTTGCTTTCGGTAGTTTTCGGTTTAGCATAGTTCTCTCTCTAAACTCTCTCTCTCTCTCTCTCTCTCTCTCTCTCTCTCTCTCTCTCTCGCACCACCCTAAGGACCCCCCCAGTCGCGTCGCCGGTCACTCCCAGCCACCCAGCGTTGCCGTCGCCCTCAACCCTCTCTCTCAAACTCTCTGTTCTTTTTTTCTCTTTTTGTTTTGTTTGGCCATGTGTCTCCTTTTCTAGAAGGATCCTTAGGTTCTTGATGGGCCTTGGGCCCTAGGCCTTTATGTGCGTGGGATGGGCTTATTTCTTTATTTAGTTGGGCTCATGTAGTAATAATATTATGGGTCAGATTGCAACTGTTATAAATTTTAGTGATCTTTAAATGGACTCATATTTTAAATTGGGCTTGATCTTATTTTATTTGAATAACAGTTTTAGTAATTTTATTGGGTTTAATATTTTAAAGGTCAGTTTTTAATTAAATAAATATATTAGTCAAAGACCATTTTTAATGAAGTGTTTAAAGAATTGAATTATATTTCAAAGTATATTATTGAGACTAATATTTTGTTAATGTTCCTTTGTCTATTTAGTAGAATTTAATAAAATTATTATGTTAAGAATTTAATAAAATTATGATGTTAATAATATTTAATAGAAATTATTAGGTTTCTTATAAGATTTAATAATTATGTTAAGAAATGAAACTTAGTTTAAGAATCTAAGTTTTATGAATTATTTTAAAATAGCTCAAGTATTCTACTAAATTATAAATTAGTATTTAAGTAATTTAAATACAAGGATTTATTGATTATAGTGTTAAACAAAAGATTTGTTTGACTATATTTTATATTGTCAATTTAATTAAGTAAGATATTAGTACTTATTTGTTTCCAAACAAATTTAGTGATAGTTATTATTGTATATAAGTGTCAAGTTACGAAGTGTTATTCAAGAAGAAGTGCAGCGAGGTAAGTAATTTGATTATAAATTAGAATCATCACAGTTCAGCTTATATATAAGTATTATTCAAGCCAGTTCATTGTCAGCCATTATTTATGCACCACTTATGTCATATGCAAACATATTATCCAGCATAGTATATGATCATGTTATTCCGCATCATGTTCAAATTCAGAAATTATAATTATGTATGTAATATGTCATGCATCTCATGTGTATAAGACACATATGCCATCTTAAATTCAAGTGCAAGATAAGATCAGATCAGTTAATCAGATGGCTATTCAGATGCATGGTACCAATGCAGTTCAGTTTCAGGATGAATGTGCAAGCCACGAACTCAGTCGTGGTCCACCATAGTATGCCAGAATACTATCAACGGTTCCCCTTGCTGCAGCGGGACGTGGGGTTGGTGCAGAACCTCGCACACAGGGTTATGTGTGTTGGCCAATCAGATAAATTAGTTAAATCAGATAAATCAGTCAGATCAGTCAGTTAATTCAGTTAAATTAGTCATACATAGCATAAGCATTCAGTATGAACAGTCATGAATTTTAAACTCTCAGCATGAAATTTTTTACGAAAACCTTATATTTATTATGTTTACGTTGTGATGGATTTCTTACTGAGTCTTCGATTCATTTTAGTTTGCTTTCATGTTTTTAACCACCCAGGTGATGATGATGAATACGAGCAGGCAGGCCAGGAATATAAGGAGCAGTTAATTTTAGTTTTAGATTTTCTAAAATAAAACATGTTTTTATGACATGAATTTATTCAGTTTATTTCATTTAATGTTTTTGGACGACATTTTATTAGACCTTTTTCTACAAAATAAATTTCTAATTTTATTTATAAAATTTGAGATCTTTTGCCGGATTTATTTTTATGAAAAATACATGACACTCCTAGCTTACGGGAAGGAGGGGTTACAAATACCCCCGTCAATGATGAACAAAGCCAAGAAGGACCTAGTGAGATGCATACAATGTTGCAAGATGTTTTTCCTATATTTGTACCTGGAGTGGTTGGAGGTGGGCTTGAAATGGGTGTGGAAGCTAAAGCGGTAGATGAAAATTCTCAAGGTCCCAATGAGGGTGTTCTAAAGTTTTATAACATGTTGAATATGCCGATGAGCCATTATATGAAGGGTGTACAAAACATAGTAGGTTTAGTACTATTGTACGTTTGTGAAATATGAAATGTTTAGGCGGATGGAGTAACAATATCTTTGCAGAGCTTTTTGAATTTCTAAATGAGTTACTTCCATTGGGAGCATCGTTATCTAAAAATACATATGAGGCTAAAAAGTACATGAGTGACTTAGGGCTTAAATGCGTAAAAATCCCAGTATGTCCTAACGATTGTATGTTGTTTTGGAAGAATAATGAAAATAGAGAAATATGTATGTTTTGCCAAACTTCAAAATGGAAGCAAAATACTGATACAGATGGAAGGAATAAAAGAAGCCGAGCAAAGGTTTTGCGTTGGTTTCCTTTGAAGTCAAGATTGCAAAGACTTTTTATGTCATAGAAAACTGTTTCACACATGAAGTGGCATGCTGAAGGTTGAACAGATGATGATGTATTACAACATCCGACCGATGGGATGGCTTGGAAGACGCTTGACTCACAATACAATGATTTTGCATCTGACCCCACACAATGTCAGACTTGAATTAGCTATGGATGGATTTAATCCTTTTGGTAATATGAGCATTTCTCACAGTACTTGGCCAGTTATGATCATACCTTATAATTTACCTCCTTGGATGTGCTTGAAACGATCGACTTTCATGTTATCATTGATAATCTCAGGCCCCTCTTCACCCTCTATAAAAATAGATGTGTACCTCGAGACTTTAATAACAGAACTGAAGAAATTATGGGGGGTCGGATCACTGACCTACGATGCCTGCTCTAAAAGAATGTTTACAATGCGTGCAACCTTGATGTTGACAATCAATGACTTTCTTGCATACGGTGATTTGTCTTGATGGAGTATGAAAGGTCGATTTGCGTGTCGTTGTTGTATGGATAATACACGGTCTAAATGGTTAAAACATGGAAAAAAGTTTTCATATATGGGACATAAAAGATTCTTATCGATGGATCATAGGTGGAGAAAGCAAGCTAGTGCATTTGATGGTACGAAAGAAATTAATCATCCGCCTATTGTGCCAAATGGAGATGACATTATGAGACAATTAGAGAATGTTGAATATGTTGCTGACATGCAGAAAGGAAAATGGACTAATGAACACGATCTTGATATGCAATCCATATGGAAGAAGCGCAATATTTTATTTGACCTACCATATTGGAAATGAAATTTATTACGACACAATCTTGATGTAATGCACATAGAGAAGAATGTTGTTGATAATATAATTGGCACATTGTTGAACATTGATTGTAAATCAAAAGATAATTTGCAAGCACGCCTTGACTTAAAAGAGATGGGTTTGTGACCAGAACGATACAATCTTGATGGCATTTATGGGACATCGGCAAACTATCGTTTTTTTGTAGTGACTTCTTTGTCTGTCTTTGTAAAATCAACGTCGCAACAACTGCATGCATGCACTTGGAAGCCAACTGATCAATTCCTCATAATTGAAAACACGTAAATGTAAAAATGGTAATATACTGTAGCGATATTTTGTGAATAATACTATGAATTGCATTGAAGAAAATTAAAGCAATGGATTGTTCGAGGCAATCCAACCTCTTACAAATCCAAAAAGGATTTCAGAATTCTCCAATAACCTCTTCTTTCTCTCCCTTTTGGCCTTAAAAGAGTGTATGAGATCCTAAAAAATTCCTTCCTACACTAGCTACATGACACGTGTCCATAGCAAAAAGACAAAATAACACGCAACAAAAATACATATCTAAAAAGATAGAAAATGCTGCGTTTCAAGTAAATAAAACGCTACGTTTCTTGTGCCTAATACTTTAGTAACTAAACGATTACGTTTCTACTTTAGACTTGAACTCCTTGAGTTGATTTTAAGATCTTCATCCCTAACTTGTTCTTCTAGTAAGTTCCTGACAAACTCCCCCGTTCAAAGCACTTTGCCCACAAGGTGTGGGTAAAGGGCTTGAAGCTTATATAGTAGCTCCCAACTGTTATCCTTCGTTGGAGCCCCAACCCATTTGACTAAGACCTCTATGTCAACTCTGTTTCCCTATTTTCGAAGGCGACACTCCAAAATCAACTCCAGTTCAGGTTGGGTTTCACCCATTTGATCAGTGGGTGGCAAGGTCGGAAGGGGTTGGATCTGAGAGCTGATCTTCTTCTTGAGACACGAGACATGGAAGGTGGGATAGATGTTTTAGGATTCGGGCAGTTTCTGACCGTACGTGACAGGGCTAATCTTCTTGTCAATCTTGTGTTGAGTTTCAAATTGTGTCTCACAGCTAAGGATTTCTGTCGATAGGGTTGGAGCATCAGGTAAACCCAATCCCCAACCTCTAACTGCCTCTCTATTCTCTGCTTGTCTGCATAGATCTTCACGATTATGTGCTTCTGCCAAGTTTTCCTTCAATAAATTGATAATTTGCTCTCGAGTGCAAAGGAATTTGTCCACTGCCATGTTAGAAGAGGTACTTGGAACATAAGATAGGAGATTTCGGGGTGCATAGCCATACAAGGCTTCAAAATGTATCATTTTGGTGGTTGTGTGGTAGGTGGTGTTGTACCACTATTCTGCCATGGTGAGCCACTATGACCATACTCTTGGTTTGCTTCCTGCGTAGCATCCGAGGTACCCTTCCACACACTTGTTTAGGACCTCGATCTGACCATCCCTTTGTGGATGGTAGTTGAGCTGAGATCTAGGGACAACCCAGGAAGTGTGAATAAGGCCTTCCAAAAGGAACTTAAAAATATCGGGTCCCTGTTTGACACTATAGCTCAGGGAAAGCCTTGCAATTTAACACATCACTTATAAATTCTTGAGTAACCCTTATACTAATTAGGGATAAGCCTATGCCATGAAGTGACCGTATTTAGTAAAACGGTCCACCACCACATGGATTACACTTAGACCATTAGAGGTAGGCAATCACTCTATAAAATCTAGTGAAATGTTAGTCTAGGCTTGCTGTGGAATGAGCAAAGGCTGTAGTAAACTTGTTGGGTGAGTAGTCTTATATTTATAGGCTTGGCATACCTCACATTCTTTCACTAGTAGCTTGATATACCTCACATTGTTTCACCAGTAGCTTGATATCCCTTTTCATACCCTCCAATAAACATCCATTTTGGCTCTCAGGCATGACTTTAAATAGCTTGAGTGCCCTGCTTGGGGATTAGCATGAATGTGCTGAAGGACCTTGGATTTGAAGGCAGAATCAAGTACAATTACCAAACGTCCCTTTTTAATTATCAACCCTTACTGTAGGGAGAAACTCTTAGGAGTTTCTTGGTTATGTATGAGCCTGTTTAAGAGCTCTGCCAGATCATTAGAGGCTTACTACTTTGCTTAAGCTCCTCAAGCTAGGAATAGCAGGGAAATGAAATCATAGCTAAATAGGCTACATCTTGGAGCTCATCATTTCGCCTTGAAAGAGCGTCGTTTTTTTTTTGTTTCAAAAGTGCCTCGTAAGATTCAAAACAGAATAACCATCTTTCTGAAAATAAGAACAATTGCAGATTTTCCAGTTGCATTCTCATCAAATTACATTATCCAACATTGAGACTTGCTACAAACCTGAAAAAGTTCTAGAAACTCAAGATACCCATAGAATAAAGGAGCATGCCAGAATAAATAAATTGATTTGTGTTTTAAGCACAGACGAGATTCCTAGCTCCAACAAGACGAGGTGCTTGACTTGGCTGACCTGGCATTTGTTGATCATCCCTGCGCTTGATGAAGAGCTGTGGTGGTTCACGGTTTCTTCTATTAGTGCGAGAGCATACCCTCACAACGTGAGAGTGAATCGCACAAGAAACACAATACTGCATCTTTGCATACAGCTTGGGAAGAAAATATTGATCGTAGACACAAGCTTCTTGGACATCTCTAACTGCAGCTTGCTCAACAATGTTCTGCATGAGGAACCTCTTGATTGGGCAGCATTTACCGTAGTTAGAGCAGCGAATAAACTTGACGTGGCCACGGTCGTGCTTGTTGCGTCCACCATTCCTGTGCTTGAAAGTCATGGTTGCTAGGGTTTACGCCACTGGAGATCTATCCGAGGTGTTGGAGTCGACGACTTTGGCTTGCTAGGGTTTATGCCGCTGGAGGCTGCTGGGGAATGCCCTTGAAAGAGCATCTACCACCCTATTTTCCTTACCCCTTTTGTAGTCATTAGAGAAATCATATCTCATAAGCTTGGTGACCCATTTTTGCTGAGTCTCTGTGCCAACCCTATGCTCTAAGAGAAGTTTGAGTGCCTGTTGGTCAGTTTTAACAACAAAAGTTTAGCCTAATAAGTAGTGTCTCCATTTTTAGATTGTTGTCATTAGAGCCATCAACTCCTTTTCGTTTGTAGACAAGGGGAGAGCCTTCCCTTTAAGAGCATGACTCAAGTATGAGATGGGCTGCCCAAACTACATTAAAACTGCCCGAATACCACTTGCATCACATTCGATGGTAAAATGCTTGTTGAACTCTGGTAGCTTTAAAACTGGGGGATGAGACACATTTGCTTTGAGGGCTAAGAATGACTTGCTTGCTTCTTTATTCCATGAAAATAATTTCTTTTTTAATAGAGCTATAAGGGGTGTTGCAATGTGACTAGAACTTGTTATAAATTTTCTATAGTACCCTGTTAACTCCAAAAGTCCTTCTAAAGGATTTCACATTCTTAGGTATAGGTCACTCTAACATGGTAGCAACCTTTGAGGAGTCAACCATAACTCCTTTTGCATTAATCACATGGCTCAAGTAGTCAATCTCCCCCACACCAAATCTACGTTTCGACCTCTTAGAATATAACTAATGTTGCTGCAACATCTGTAAAACCTACCTTAAATGAGCTAAACTCCTCTCAAGACTTGCTGTAAAGAAGAATGTCATCGAAGAAAACCAATACAAACCTTTTTAGGAAAGGTTTGAATATATCATTCATTAAGCCTTGGAAGGTTGACGAAGCATTGGTTACCTCAAATGGCATCAAGAACTCGTAATGGCCTTTGCGAGTTCTAAAAGCCACCTTGGCTATATCTTTTGGTACTACACAAACTTGTTGGTAACCCGACCTTAAATCAAGTTTAAAAAATACTACCGAACAACACAATTCATCCAATAATTCATCTATTACTAGAATAGGAAACTTAGGTCTCGTTTGGTTACACAGATGAGATGAAAGTTGAAAATTGAATAAAATATTGTTAGAATATAAATTTTTAATATATTTTTGTTTTAGGTTTTGAAAAAATTGAATTGTTTTTTGTATTTTGTTTGAGAGTTTGGAAAAGTTGTAATGATTAGATGAGATGAGATGAGATGGTTTGTGAAAACAAACTAGGTATAGCCTTAACAGTTTCTCTATTCAAAGCCCTATAATCGAGACAAAGTCTCCAACTTCCATCCGCCTTTCAAACCAGCAGAACATGGGAGGAAAAGGGCTGAAACTTGGTCTTATAACCCCTGATTTCAATAATTATGCTACTATCTTTTCAATCTCTGATTTTTTGTAGGAAGGATACCTATATGGTGTATTAATGATAGGTTGGGTACCCTCCTTGAGTATGATCTTCTGATCATGGGCTCGGGGTTGGGGGTAACTCAGTTGGTTCCAGAAAAACTCCCCGTAATTCCTCTAGCATGAACTACAATATCTCAACAGCAGTGTTACTCTCTTGGGGGGAAGTTAATTCAGGTACAAGTTGTAGCAAATCTCCATTTCTCTTGGCCGCTGAGGATCTCATTAATTTACGGCCATCTTCTACTATGGATTGTTTCAATTTTAGCCCCTTAAGTTCCACCCATTTATCACCATACAAAAACTTCATGGAGAGCTTAGAAGAATCCCAGGTAATGGGTCCCAATATTTCCAACTATTGGACCCCTAATACTACATCACAACCAGCAAGTTCCAACATATAAAAAGAGGGTAAAAACTTAGTACATTGGACCTTGAGGTTCACTGTCTCATAATGCCCTCCACTCTTAATGCATTGTCCATTGGATACTCTGATATAGAGGTTCATGGATGTGTCCACTAGGAGTTCAGCCTTCGCACAAGGGATGAGTTAAGGAAGTTGTGAGTACTTCCCTAATCCACCAAAATTACCTCCTGCTCCCCCAAAATATTGCCCACAATTCTCATGGTCTTAGGTGTAGGTGTCCCTTCTATGGTAGCTAGGGAAATTTCAGACTCCTCTGTTGCATTGGCAGGGACCATAATCTCTTCTACTCCTCCCCTTTCATGAGCATGGTTTTCTTCATTTTCCTCCAACACCTCTTCACTGCCTTGTAGTAAATAAACCCTAGGATTTTTATATATGTGTGCTAGGCTCCACTTTTCTTCACAGTGGTAGCAATGTCTCTTCTTCCTCTTCTCATCCATCTAAGCTGATGAAAATTTTCTTGTAGGGACAAAAGGCTTCTACCACTTGTTGCTAGCTTCACCAGATTGTGTTCCTTGGTTAAGGTTATCCCCCAAGGATGAGCTGCTTTTATCTCCAGCAGGTTTGAATGCCTTCCTTGTGCTTAAGAGGTATTCCTCTTTAATCTTAGCTATCAAATGTTGCATTCAAATTTATAGGGTTTAGCATACGTATGGGTAGTCAAATTTCATCTTTCAAGTTGCTGAGAAAATAGGTCAACTTGTGCACATCTGAAAGGCCCCTTATTCGATTGGACATTGCCTCAAATTGTGCCTTATAAGCTGCTACATATGTGAATTGGTTCAATCTAGTTAATGCTTCCATTGGATCGTCATAGGCCATAGGGCCAAATTGAATCTGTAAGGACCTAGTAAAGGTTTCCCAGTTACAGAAATGACCACTCTACAAGGCATCTTGGTACCATATCAATGCCTCTCCCTCTCCCTCCACATGGTAGGAGGCCATGAGTAAGTGGTGGGCTGGATTTGGTTGGTTCTTTCTATGATCTATAATAGGGAAATAACCTTCTAGAAAGACACTGGCAGCAGCCCCCAAATGCTTTCTTGATCTAGGAGCTAGCGGACCTATGCATTAAGAAGGTACTTTCACATGGATTCATTTTTTTGGCCTAATCCAACTTCAAAGGATTAATTAGAAATAAAATGCTTGGATCATCCAAACTTCTCCTGGACCCATTGGTGAAAATCAATAAGTCATTGGCATACGAAATGTTAGTAATAAAAGCACATCCACGAAGAATAGCACAACGAAGTTTTCAAGTTTTTTAGTGGAAAATAAATTTTTGTTCTAAATATTTTTTTTTTGTATTCATAATACTATTTTGTAAAGATGATTCAATTATATATATATATATATAAATATATATATATATGAGTAATTAATACTAGATATAATTTTAATTTCAAGTCTCATGTACTCCTTTTGAGAAAAAATGTGGTCTACCATTAGAAACATTATTTTTCATGCAGCTCCCAAATTTATCCACTTTTTTCAAAAGTGTGTGCGGGATTTACGCACTTTAAAATTGTAAATATGACATATATATATAGGGTATGTGATCGTGTATCAATCATAACCTTACACACAGAAAAATATCTTCTTAAGTTCTTTCCCAAACTTAGGGGTATAATTGGATTATAGATAGCCATATTTAATGGGCCCTACATTACTGTTGTCCAAAAAATTACAAAATAAACAATAAATGTTGTAGTGCCTAATTCATATGTCTATCTTAAGTTGAGACATGAATTTGAAGAGATCTTGATCCTTTAATAACAGTTAAAAAATTAAAATTCCAAGTTAATATTAATATAAGAAACTTTTTGCATTATTAGCTTATCTGGAAGGGAGCAAAACAATTTTATTCCTAGTAAAGAATTTTAAGCCTACCTAAATTAATTAATGTATCAGCCTAGGTGAGGATTTATGGTACTCAAAATCATATAAGTTTGAGGCCTACTGCTATGGACCATTAATTTATGTAGAGGGAAACAAAATCTGAACTTAAAAACCCATCCAAATCTCATAACCCAAACTAGCTGTAGTCTCACTTAGGGCTGGGCTTTGATTATAAGTATGAGGTGTGAAAGTAGTGGCTGATACATAGAATTTCTCATTCTTCTATCAATTAAGAAAATGAAGGGGAGGGAATAAAAAGTAGTTTAATGAGAGTGGAGAGAGGATCATAGGAGAGGGAAGATAAAAGAAGGAAAGAGACTTTCAAGTATATATCAATAAAGTTGCTTCATATCAATAAAGTTTTGATGGTACAAAAGCAGACCTAAAAAATTAAAGCAATAATAGAAAACCGAGAGAGAGACAAAATACATCTCTCCATTGTGCCTGTGCTGTATTTTTGGAATGCCAAAAGACAAAAGACATCTCTGGCTGGCATAAAGAAGCAACAGTACAGTGCCGGAGAAGAAGTTCCAATGCAAAAAGAAAAAATTCTATTAGAGTGGAAGTTTGGAAGTCGGAGCCGACGTTTGCTCCTACTCTGACATTAAATTTAGGAGTCACTCAGACTCAGAATTTCGACTACTTTGATTCCGTCGGGGTCAGAGGTGGAGTGGACGCCGGCTAGAGGTTTTGCACAACCCTAGTCTCACCTTTTAGAACGTTCTTGGACCTAGCCTTGTTTGAATTGTACATGTATATTGTGTAGGCACGCTCTCTGTATCTAACTCAGATAGGCCAACATACAATACCGTCAAAATACATATTGGATCGGTGGAGGAAGGATGTTAAGCGAAAATATACCTTCGTGAAAAGTAGTTATGACAATAGTAGTATCGATGATGTGCGAATGTACGATAGGATCCAAAATTACTTCTATGAACTGTGGTATAATGCTTCAAAGGTCGAGAGCAGCTGTGTTAAATTGATTAATATGTAAAACTAAATTATTTTGATAATATTTTTAGTGATTTGATATCCACTTGTAACGTTTTTTTATGCCTCATGGGACAAAACTGATCAAGTATACACTACGGAGGCTCTTTATCAAGACTTTCCAAGTTGGTAGACGCCATGCTCCCCATAGGACCACTTTTTTGTTGATTGGTAGACGGCTTGAGACAATTTTGTAATCTTGGTTGGTCACAATGACATGTTTAGATCATTAATTAAACATTTTTAACGATCTTGGAGTTGTTTATATCATTAATTAAATATTTTTAATGATCTTATATTTGCTAGTTCCAAACATTACTTACAGTATTGGAATTGGAAAGCAGGTAATTACATCTTCTTACTGATTTAAATACAGCATGCCCCCATTTGAATTAGGAAAACATATTTTCTAACACCAGTCGTCCAGATTAAAGTGCCACACAAATGCACAGAAGTGTTACACAATTGCAGATAAATTCATTCCAGTCGAAGTTCTCCTCCTCATGTTAAGATAGACGTGATCATTGTACATGTGGGCCGGCCATCATGTTTAGAGATTGTAGCATTGCTTCTCTCCTCTTTTGTTGAAGTTGAAGACAGATATTCCACCATTATTCACATCTATTGCTCGGAACTTGAACCATTCAAAGCTTTGTTATGGTGGACTACCAAAGGAAATTATAGTGCATAAATCTGATACCTTTTTAGAAAGATGGTATTTCATGGTCAATCACAAAGTTACAATAGTCCTAGAAGGCATTTTGACTCTGATAAAATGGCTATTTACTGATGGCCTGGGACTTATTTAGATAAGAAGTTAAAGAAGTGATCGATAAAAGAATGTGTCATTAATGAAGCAGCAGCTCCATCTAAAATGCACAAAAGACATGCATCACGTCAACTCACTACGAAAAAAAAAAAAAACACAACAGCATTGACAAAACAAAACAACCAAGAGTTATCACATCTGACATGGGGAGTTAAATCTACTTGGCGATTTTACCTATGGCCATGATCAGAATAGGCCGATACCAGCAAAATCATTGTTTAGATTGTTATTATAAAGTGAGAGGATTTTGTTGAATGAATACACCAACTTTGGTGGAATATGAGACACAATTCATGAAGTTCTCATGTCATTGGTCAAACCTTCACCACTTTTGTATGAATATCCAAATAAATTACAGAATAGTCGAGAAACTTGGTGAACAATCACAGAAAAGGTAACTGTCAGACGTTCCTCCTTTTGCGTTGAGAAAATTAGCCGCAAGCAGAGGTCAACTAGCATGCAAGGTCGTTGGAACAATATTACAACCATAAATAAAGAAATTTACCGTGATAAACAAGAGTGGTCCATTGAAATAATAGATTCAGAAAAAATTCAAATCAAAAAATCTAGATCACCTGTGATAAACAAGAAAGAAATCAAGAAATCTAGATAAACTGTGGAAATGGAGAAATCTACCGTGAAGAAGATGAAATGCAGAGCGAACGGCGAAGAGCGTACGAAGAGCGAACGGCGCCGGAAATGGATCTCTTGTGCCGGTCGGAGCTAGATGGATCTCTTGTGGGTAGGGGTTTGGGTGCAGTCAGCACTGGTTTAGGGAAAACGAAATGGGTGAAAGTTAAAGTGAAAGTGAAAGTACAGAGGATTAACTAAAAAAAAATGAAAGGACAGAGATGAAAAGTGAAAGAGCAGAGCCGAAAGTGAAAGTCAAACGCGGGAAGAAGTGAAAAACAAGAAAAGGATAGGAATGCTATAGTGGCGTGGCGTGGCGTGCATACACTGTTTTTACGCCTTTGGACAGTACATACACGTACGGATATCCTTACAATTTACATGCATGCTTCTGTATATATATATATATATTATATCTATCAACTAATTATTATATATATTTTTCTTGCTACTATTAGGACCACAAGTGCTGCCACGCATGCTTCAAAAAAGTATAGGGGACTTGCTTTATGTGCTTAAGTACTGTCCTAGCTTACATTATTACGGGAGCGAGCTAGCTAGCTATATTTACCAGTATCATATATATCATTTTTATAGAAATTGTAATGAGTAATTTTCAGAATAAAATAATACATATATAGGATTTCAAGGATAGATACATTACTTGAGCTTAATTTGAATCCTATCCAAGATTTGTCGTATTAATATTTGTATTTAGAGAAATTCTATATATCATATATATGTTATCATCTCACTTTTATCTTATTATATATTAAATCTGTACAAAAAAGGCACTAAACCGAACCGTCTGTACAATCAAACCCGACTTGTCCGACAAAAATAGATTGGACTAACTTGCAGGTCAAACCCGCTAACTGTCAGTTTTGATTCAACGATCTCCCTTTGAAACATTAAAAACTCCTCAGGCTTCCTTCGAAAGGTAACATCTCTCAAATCTCCTCTCCCTTATCTCCGATTCCTGATCCCTTTTATCAGATTTGAATTCATTTCCCTTCTTGAAATAATTTTCTCGATTTAGTTTTCATGAATATATGATTTTCTACCTTTTTTTTTTCTTTTGGTGTCTCTGATGAACTTCTCTTCGTTTTTACCTTTTGGTACGAGCTTCAGACTGAAGCCTTCAGTTGTTGGATTTTATTCTTTAGGAATACTAATTCTCCATAAATGCAACTTATCTGAAGCAGAGAATCACATTGATCTCGGAGGTTTATCTTCGCTACAAGAATTGCATCTATCAGAAAATAAATTTTGTAGGCTACCTCAAGGCATCGGTCGTCTCTCTAAATTAAAAATTTTGCGTTTGAAATATTGTGCATCTCTTCACTCAATTTCAGAACTTCCTGCAAATTTCATGTCCTGTTTGCAAATGGTTGCTCATCAACGAAAAGGCTCTCACTTTCACCGAATTCACAATTAATTGGGCTTTCCCTCAATTACTGCTGCAAACTTCTTGAGATTTAGGGCTCGAATTTGGAATCAATTTCATTCATTGAAATGATTGGGGGCTACAATCTACCATCCAATTTTAGGACAAATCTTCCTCAGTCTCTCTCTCTCTCTCTCTTTGACGTTTTCTAGATATTTTTTTCTTGGAAATTCGTGGAGATCGATCTTAAACGGGTTGACCTGATTATAGTCGGGTCGGTTTTTCCTTGTTTCGCCTGTTGACGGGTCGGGTCGAGCCCAACCACAGTTCGGTTTGGTCGGGTTGCAGGCCTATTATATATGTAAGATGTGACATATTTATTACTATTTAATAATTTTTTATTAGATAATTTTTTATCATCCAATGATGATAAACCATGTGCTACATCTTACATAGATCAAAGTCATGAGATGATACTTTTATATATAGGAAATGAAAGTTTTAGGCTCCGTTTGGTTATTAAACTCATTTGAGTTCAATTCAATTCAGTTTAATTTTAAATTAAGTCTAACATCCAAATATTTAAGTCTCAAATTACTAAATTCATCTCAACTCAAAATCTCTTTATACGTAAGACCTATAATTTTTTAAAATTCAACACTTCTTTATACGTGAGACTCATAAATTTTTAAAACTTTTCATAAATACATTTAAACTATCTTAAAATTTAAATATAATTAAATTTATTTTAAATAAATTTTACAAAATTTTTTCTACCATGTCAACTATCAAATTCAAACGCAATCTTAATGTGGTTGGGCAGCTAGCTAGGGTCGAATTTATTTTCAATACAGCTAGCCTGCTAGCTATAGCCTATATCTATATTAATTATATGCAATATAGCATGAAATTAGCCCTAATCTTCGTACGTAGTACTGCTCGATGCCATGCACCTTTAAGGGCCAACTGCAACAACTGCAACTGGGGTCGGAGAGGGTGTCTGTCCTTTAATGTTTCTTGGATCTTGTGACAAATTGTTGAGGGGACAGTGTCCCTCGATCAAAGTTCAGTCTTCGTCTGCGCGCAGTCTGCACGTTCTTTATTATATCCATATATGCTGTTGTTTCCTTTTCATTCTCAGAAGAAACTGTAGATTCTGAGGCTCCATCAGGACTGACAATACCATGCTTTGGGAGTCTTATATCTTGATCCATAAACCATGATTGAAAACAATTTCTTTCTGGGTTGCAGGATATTGGGTAGCATGCATGCATGCATTTCTTCCTGGACTTTAATTAGAGTTAAATAAAAGATCCATGCATGCATGCATGTTTTGGATCGATGTTAATTAAGTTTTTAGGTAATTAATAACGTCAATTATACACACATATATGTACTAGAGGTGGCTAAACGTACAAAGCACGTTTGTCACGTCTGTCTAATTGAAGAAAAAAATAAAATGTGATTCCAAATATTTAAATAATCTAATACATAAGAGTAAAATTATTATTTATTTATGTTCATCATTTATTATGAAATTTAAATTATATTAAAAATTCAAATTAATTAGATAGTTTTATTCTCTTAAAAATATTCAGTAAGACTTCATCATTTATTTAATGATGAAAAATTAGTATTTTATAAATTAAAGTTGATTTTAAGTGTATGATATAATATTTATATTTTAATTATCTATTTTATGTTAGTTTAAATCAATATTTAAACTTTTACCATTAGATTAAATCTGAAGATTCAAGATAAATGGTTGGAACTTAAAACCCCAAACCCAACCTTTTCCCTCACTTTTCCTTTATCTCTCTCTTTGCAAAAGCATACAATAGTAACACTTCATTAATTAAATAAAAGCTCTTTAAAAGCAGATTCTGAACAATACCTAATTAAAAACACCATTATTTATATAAATGGGCCAACATACAAAATCACCATTCAATTGACAAGCTCATAAGAGTTGCATATTTAAAATCACCAAGTTTATAAACACAATTTTTTACATAAATATTATCAAGTTTATAAGCAAAAATAATATTAATAATAATAATGCATGTTGAAGTTACAATCAAATATAATTGTCCAATATATGCATGGCAACATGCGTATAATGTCGTACGGTATGTTGTAACTAAAAGTCGACGAATTCAAATTTGTTTGTTCAATAAAAGAGTCAGATGAAAATAAAATTAGTGAGTTGTGTAGTATAGGTCCGATTAATAAACCGATCGACGTTGCAAATGGCGATAGGGAGCTAGCAGGAAGACTAACATTTTCTAAAAATAATTGTGCCTGTCTAGTGTATATATACGTATGAGCTTATGTGACTATGTCATATTGCACGCACGCCAACCCGTCTAAAAAAGTCAGGGTCATTTTTGTCAATACACTAAAAGAGTTCAAAACCTTTAGAAGATACTACACGACAAATGATTTTTAATGACAATTTTTGTAATTATTGTAAGCTATTTATGTACTTTTTTGTAAAACTGAAGATCTAAAAGGGTACAATTGTAATAATAGTCAGTTACATAGGAATATATATGGAATAAAGTGTAAAAAAAATACTATTTATTACTGTTCATATTACTACTTAATCAGTTACATAAGGGTATATGTGGAATAAAAAGTGTTAAAAAAACATTATTTATTACTGTTCATATGAGTATAGGCTATGCTGAATAAAAGGTATAAAAAAAAATACTATTACTATTCATATGGGGATAGGCTTTGCGGAATAAAAGGTGTAGAAAAAAAAAACTACTATTCATTACTCTTCATGTGTTACTATTTATATGAGTATAGGCTATTGAGCTTATGTGACTATGTCATACTGCACGCACGCCAACCCGCTTAAAAAAGTCAGGGTCATTTTTGTCAATACACTAAAAGAGTTCAAAACCTTTAGAAGATACTACACGACAAAGGATTTTTAATGACAATTTTTGTAATTATTGTATGCTATTTATGTACTTTTTTGTAAAATTGAAGACCTAAAAGGGTACAATGGTAATAATAGTTAGTTACATAGGGGTATATACGGAATAAAAAGTGTAAAAAAAATACTATTTATTACTATTCATATTACTTAGTCAGTTACATAAGGGTATATGTGAAATAAAAAGTGTTAAAAAATACTATTTATTACTGTTCATATGAGTATAGGCTATGCCGAATAAAAAGTGTACATAAAAAATACTATTACTATTTATATGAGGATAGGCTTTGCGGAATAAAAGGTGTAAAAAAAAAAATTACTATTTATTACTGTTCATATATTACTGTTTATATGAGTATAGGATCTTTTAAGGTATAGGATATATATATATATATATATATATATATTGATCACCATGTTGTACCAACTTAATTAAGGTACGATACTTATCATGTAATGTAATGTAGGAGTTCATTAATGGCTACTACTTTTTTACACGTCAAACTGATCATGCTATAATAATATATATTGTATAATAAATTTATGCTATAATAATATCTATCATGCTATCTAGGATAGATATATACAGCTTAAAACTTACCAAAATAACAACAAATTAATCAGTGATTATATTTTGTCTATGTGATGGCCGTGTTTTTTAAATAAAACTGATCATTTCTGCATATAGGAAAATGATTTACAGAGCGTGCAAATCCCACACATGCATTCCTTAATAGTGGAAAAATCTAAAAATCACATGGAAAAGTCTACTTTTTAATAGTGGACCATATCTTTTTTTTTTAAAAAGAATACGTGTGACTTGCATATTCTAAAACTGTATTTAGCATTACCCTAGTTATATATGGCCGGTATTGCATGACTTCATGTAACACATAGCTAGGTTAAATTGGTACCTAGCTAGATAGAAAACTACTATAAGTTTAACATGACCCCAGTTATATATGAGAGTTAATTTGAATTTTACTCTATCCAATTAAATTTCTTACCTTTACACATTATTTTGATCGTGCGATCAAAATATTAATTTTACCTGATAAAAAAAAAAATTATACTGACAAATTAATTTACTCCATAAATATTATATATTCATCGATCACCAAGGGATATTGTATATTTGCTTCCAAAGATTACTAAAACACGATCTGAACGATATGAATGCATTAAACCTATAATTTGTACGTTTCACATGACATATGTCTACGTAAGTTAAGACCAATTAATGCTTAATTTAATTAGTTAAGATCTAACCTTAATTAAGTGTCATAAATATAGACAAACTAAGGTCAGGCGGTTGGTGCTGTGATGGCTATAAATATTCTAAGGTACACAATTAAATCTCATTGTATATAGCCCTCATTTGTATTTTAAGATACACATCTAGCCCTCATTCTTGGTGCTGTATGGAGCCCTTTGCATTCATTTTTTTGTTTTTTGTTTTTCTTTCGTTTTGGTTTCATGCGTCTGTTTTTATTAAAAATGGTTAATTATAAATACAACCAATTTTCTCCATAACAATAACCATAAATTAGATACACCGAAATAAAATATTACTATCTATATATAATATATATATATAAACCCTAAGGGGTTGGCCCAAGTAGTAAAGGCCTTGGTCTTGGGGTATCACTCCCTTTAAGGACCAAGGTTCAACACCTCATGGGTCCAAACAATCCTTTGGGGCCATACTCACTACAAGAAATCAAGTTTTTTCCAGCGCTCAAAATTCTTGCAAATACCCCTATTAATCGCTGCATTTGAGCATTTTCGGCGATTTTTAATTTACTACATCTTCGACGAAATTAAAGTACCTTTTTTTGATCAATTTCAGCCATAGGCAAAAACCGTCGCAAAAAACTACTATTTCTGGCGATTTTTGTGCATCGCAACTACCAAAAATTACAAAAGGTTGAAAAATCGCCGCAAAAGACTCGTTATTTTTCCCAGTGATTAAAACTAATCGTCGCTATTATGTAGTCTTAGGGGTTACTATCGCTGAAATGGACTATTTCCGGTCATTAAAATTCGCCGCAAATAAGTTAAATTGACGAAAAATATTTCCGATGAAGTTTACTCGCCGGAAATAGTTTTCCACAAAAAAAAATAAAAATACACAAAAATAGAGATGAACTATACCCAAGCTATATATGAAGTATGGCTTGGGTATAATTCACCTAAATAGTACATTTCTAACGATTGAACCTTGTTACATTCTGCAGATTTAGTAATAACTAAGTTATGGTTTATGGGGAATTGATGTTTATGGATTTCTTATTACCCGATAATATGTAATGATATAATGTAGCATTCCTAACCCTATGGGAATTGATCATTGCATAACTTCTACCCACCTTTTAGGCTTCTCTCTACCTCTAATGTCAAGTTGAAATTACATTACTCTTTCTCATAGATACATTCATAAATTTTAATTTCACTTGAACAAACCATCTTAAGATGGTTCATCTAAAGCACAAATCAATCATCTTAGGGGATGAGAAAACAAAGAGAGAGAATACAGAATACTTATGGACATGCAAGTCATAAACTCTCTTCAAGGAGAGGGGAGAAATGATACTTTTACCACACAAATCTCTCTCAATAGAGGGTGCAATCAAGATGAAGAGAACTAATTTGGATTATCAACGAAAATAAATACTCAAATGAAGATATAAGTTAAAGGTTCAGGCATGAAAATGAAAATAAGAACATTTACACAAGACAATAACATAAAAAAAAATTATATGGCAAGAAACCAAAAACACAAAATCATACAAAATTAAATCACAACACAATACTTACAGTTGTATTCAGTCCATCTAATCGCCAGCTCTACAAGATCATATAAAACTAGCTTATTTGAAAGCACCAAATCTGCAATTTGAAACAATGGGATAAGTTATTTAATATAATCTTAAAGGGAAACTCAATAACAGAATTTAAGCAAAACACACCCTCATGGCTTGTTGCACCAAGAAAGCCCCTCTCTCCAAAGACACGTCTTCATATATGACTGGTTTTTGATTGATGACAGTCTATTCAACTCTAAATTAATTTGGAAAGTGATTGTCAACAAAATTCATCCTGCAAAAGAGATGAATTTTAAGTTTGATTTCATAACCACAAGGCTCATATTGATTGGTTATACCAATGTAAACTAAAGACCATGGCATATGTACTTTTCTCTAAATTAAAACCATGGCATTTTCCCCTTTCATATTCATGCTTTTCTTTTTTTTTTTTTTTTGATTGATAAAATAGAAATAGCACAGGACCAAGAATAAGACTCAAGTCTCATACCCATCATATACTTGCTCCAATAAAACCTAAGACTTCTACAATTGCACCAGACAATGAAACTCCCTTTTGTTGCAACCATTGAAAAATAAGCATATAATGAGTATCAAGTAAAGTGTCATGTTCCCATAAAAAATAAAAAATAAAAAATAAAAACAAAAAGTAAAGTGTCATGTAGGCTGCATGAATTATTTCATCGAAAAGAAAACACAGAATGTTTATACCATCACAAAAGTACACCAAGACAAATGATTTTTTGTACTATCAGCAAAAGAACTAGAAAAAAGATGAGCAATATTTTCAGAAACAATCAGGTTCCTCAATAACTTACCCAAATAAAATAAAATAAAATAAAATAAAACTTAAAAATAGGTAGAATTATGGCTAGATCACTTGGTCAAGAATAGTCTTTATCAAACCGGATGTACTTGAATAAAGAAAGCACGCACATTAACAAAAAAATATTAGAAGTGGGAATTATGTTATAGAGAGAGAAAGAGAGCTTGGTATATGCTTTTGCATATTTAATTGGCTTCTAACTCTTTATGACCATAAAAACTTTTGATCAAAGACAAAATTTCTGTATTAGTAAGTCTACTTCTACAAGAAACACACAATGGGATCACACAATTTGAAACAACAAACAAAAATTTAATATGCTTAAGTATATTTGAGCTGAATAGAGGAAGAGAAAAAAATTAATTGCTACTTGTCCTTACCAAATTCATCCTGCAACTTTCTTTTATGATGCTCATTTAGGAACAATGTTTCATCATAAAGAAGCCTTTTCACTTGTGATTTAAAAAGTTTGATAAGAAACATATAACAAAACAAGCCAAATACAATCAAATATATTCATTCAATCCAAATACAGGAGAAATTTTTTTATGAGATTGTGAGAATATAACTTGGCGTGGAGTGGTGGCTCGGGAGGGAGTGAGAGCTGGTGGCCGTGGGTTAAAATCATTCAATCCAACCAGTCAGGATTAAAAAAAATCATTCATCTGAAAATAAATGTATGTGTAGTCAGCAAAATCAAGAAAAATGAGGATGTAGTAGACAAACTCTACTGGAATCTATGCTATCTTTAAACCATACCCTATCATATATTTATATAAGAGACTCCAGTTGGATCATCACACATAGCAAAAACTTCATTAGATAATCAGAGAGCATTTTTACAACATGTAGATAATCTACACATTATGAACCAAAACCTAGTTAAGCTATAAATAGACACAAGTGCATGTAGAAGATACATATTCATTGCTTCTACTACCCTTTCCTTCAACCAAATAAGAAGACACCAAAATAAAATCACATTAGTCAAAACTTAAAAATAAAAAGTTCAAAAACCTTCAAAGCTAACCCAATTAAGATGGCACAAAGAAATGCAATAGTAGTTAGTTTTATTTATATTATGTTTTGAATATATCTGGGTGCAAGAAACTCTATCTCTTAAACTATATACCTATGTTATGAAACTAGAAGGAAAAAAACAAGAGGGGAAAGATTAATGGTTCACTTGCACAAAGTCAACGTTCAAGAATAATAATTGGTACAAAGCCTAGAGTGCAGCTCCAATAGCTGCCACAATCTACATATGCATCAACAACTTTATCAGTATTTGCATAAAATCTTATTACTATAATATGCTACAAATTATCCATATTTCTCTTTTTGTTTACACACTAATTGCTGAATTCTCAATCAATTCATGTGCAAGATCGATGGCACCCATCAGTTTTTAAGTCAAATATGTCAAAAGTATCGTTAACCATCGTTAGCATGGAAAAGATAATTGGGACATTTGGATCTTGGCAATTCAGAACTGTCTGACATAGATACAGTCTTTCACAAAACAATCGCAAGTAAAATTTTTCTCACTTAGTTGGACTCCCAGCCTTCTGCACCCCAGATCTGAAGAATCTGAAACCAAAATGAATTGGAAACAAATACCATGATCACTTATTTGATTTCTTCACCTACTAATCGAGAACCATTAGGGAATGAAAAAGAATCTCTCCAAACAAGAAGCAGGTAAAGTCTATCAATGCATTAAACGTATAAAAAAAACTATTATTACATATAGATTCAATAAAAAAAGAGCAACCATGTGAAGGAAAATATGCTTATTTATGAAAAGCAAAATATATAACTCAACATACCTAAGTAGTGTGCAGGCATTTTAAGTTCTAAAAAATGTAAACTATTACAAATTGTGTAGAAACCAACATGAAAGATGAGTAAAAATCTCTTGGTCATGTCCAATCGATTGTAAATGAACCCAAACATACAAAAGTTTAACATTTATCGTTGACCTTTGATGTGCATAGATCTAGTTGGATATTGACTTATTACTTGAACAAGAAGCTGAGTTTTATGCAATTGTCAATTAAATTTCAAATTACTTTTGTTTAGTAATGACTTTCTCTAGTAGTATTGCTTTCTTTTCCTTTCTATAATTAAGTTTTTCTTAAGAAAAGGCACAAGTTGAAATGGAGGTAGTGAAGGTGAAAATGTGAATAGAAAATGGAGTGCATAAAGGAGTGGAGAAAATTTATAAAAAGAAACCAGGCATATATGATTAGTATCATCCAAAATGAATGTAAGGTTTTGCACAAGTGGAAAACACAAAACCTATAACAGGTGTCACCAAGATGGTGCTCACAATCATCACACCAACTTTAGCTATGCCTGCAAGAACAAACAGAATTTCATTAGCAAAATTTCATGACACCAACTTCAACTTCAGCTATACCAACACATCATAACATAACATTTGGTGCTCACAATCATCACACCAACTTCAACACAGACACATAAATTTACTCTGTTTCTCACATCAAACTTGAAACAGGAAACAACAAACAAATAAATATAAATGACAAACTAACAAAATAAATAAATAAAAAAAGCAAAAACTCATCGACCCAAAAAAGCAAACAAATAAATACAAATGACAAACTTAAACATTTCAAACTAAAAATTGGAAATAAGCATGATTTATGGGTAGACATAGCATAAAAACAGCAAGCAAAACAAATAACAAAAAGAATTATAAAGTTCAAATCAATTTCAACCAAAAGTTCTCAAAATCCAAATTCTCAGGTCAAACACCTTGTATATATTGACAATATTCATTTTAGGGGCTTGTTAGCACCACAAAATAATTTTGTATTTGGCACCATAAATAAATTGTATAAACACTGACAAAGTACTTGTCTTGTGCAGAGTAGGTTAGCACCTTTCCATTAACATCAACAAACTCTACAAACCCGGGCCATTTCAGAGACTTGGACTCAAACAGAGGAAAACCAAATTCTGGTTTTCCCCTCCGTATGTACCTAGTCATTTAACATGGAAAATATCGGGAAATATCAAGATAAAGGATAAACAGAAGATAAAGTTAAATGAGAGTTGCGTGAGCAGAGGAGAAATGAGAGGGAGCTTACCACACAAAACATAAGAAAAATCCCCAAAACCCACGGATTGCACAAATAAAATTCATTTCATAAAAATTTCATAAGATTGGAAATTAACTTGAAGTGAATGTGGGTGTGTTCGTGAGAAGCAGAGAAGGAGAAGGCCCTTACCACTGATCGGCAACTCAGAACTCCAACAACGAACACAAACGCGAAGTAGCAAACCCACAAGAAATTTGTAGTGGAGAGAGAGAGGGTCTACTATGAAGAGAGAGAGAAAGATGGAGAGAAATACCTATAGGTTTTTAATGCACCGTACGAGAAACGAAGACGGATTGAGGAGAGAAGGAGGAGTGGCTGGAGGGAAATGAAAAAGGGCAAAATGCGGGTGAATTAGATTTTGGCAGTTTTTTGCGGCGAGTTATTATCGCTACAAAAACTACAAGTTTCGCCGCAAAATATGCAAAGCTCATTCGACGAATAAGAAAATGTTTCAAATTCTCATTTCCGACGACTAAAATTTGCCGGAAATAGTATAATAAATTTGATAATATGCATTTTATGACGACTATTTTTGCCGCAAAAAGGGGATATTGCAGTGATTTTGAATTTCGACCAATTGCTGCTACAATTAAAAATAGTTTACTGCGACGAAAAAAGTCACCGCAATAGGTAACAAATCGAAGCAAATAAATAAAAAGTGATTTTAGCTTCATATTGTCTTATGAATTACGTTGGAATTCAACGGCGAATGAAAAATCGCTGCAAATAATGACTATTTGCAACGATTTTTTTTGCGACGATCTAAAAATCGCTGGAAAAGACCTAATTTCTTGTATTGGTACTCCTGGTGAAAAGCCAATGATTTAACCATTTTCGTGTAGGAAAACTTTCGAGGGTATAGTGCACGGTACTAGGGTTTGCTTTGTAGGGGTGGATCTGAAGGGTCCTGCCTTGGAGAGGTTCTCCAACATATATATATATATATATATATATATATATATATGTATGTGTGCAGTCCCACTACGTACAATCACTTTTGCGGACAAAGGTGCACACTCTGCTGACGTGGTGGAACGAAGGTCAAAACTTCCAATTCCAGTACTCCAAAAAACCAAATAGCAAGAACTGATTCCAACTTTTTAACACCGTAATCTTCGCCTCTCGGTCTTTGGTACATATCTCCCAAATGACCTCCACAGATCGACCAGTTTGTCGTGTCCTTCCATCACGGCCATCATCTTTCTGCTCACCATTTCTACCCACCGTATCTCCTGCATCTTGTTTAGAGACCGGGTTTTCGTTTCCTGCCATCTAATATTTTCTTGGTGGGGAGATCTCCTTTTTGGGAGATAGATACCTTGGCAAGGGCTGACCAATCGAGTTCCTCTCCAAAACTTCATTCTCTCTCTTGTTCACAATCCAAATTAAGAATTTTTTTTCTTTCCTTACCAAGAAAATTTCCAAAGACAGTGAATCCTCTTGTATTTTTTCCCTTTCGAGTTTGTGCCTAATCACTTGGTGGAGTTTGTCAAGGAAAAAGGGAGTTATATTTTCTTTATTACTATGCATTTTGTTATGAATCTCATTAAAGGGGGCTGGGCTTGATGCCCAACTTAGTTGTTATCTATTATTTTAATTAGTTGCTGTTGTTAGTGGCCCATGGCCTTTAGTTTGAAAGTTGTTGTTTAAGGGAATTGTTTCCTAGTATATGTATGGGAGGTGGTCTTGTTGAGGTATTTTGGAATATTGTTGAACTTTCTGTTATTTGAATCTATGGAGGAATTTGGAATCACGAATTTCCCAAGGTGTAGCCATTTTTATTTTTTTCATTATTCATCCATTTCATTACTGTTACAGTGCTCTTGTCTCTACTGTAAGTCATAATTCTCCATACATTTACATTGCCATTCTAACAATCTGCAGCTAGGTTCATTACAAGTGGTGTCTAGAGCCCATGATCTTGCCATGGAGTTGAATAATGCAAAACTTTATGAATATTTTCATAATTATCACCGTGCACTCTATGATGAATTGTATACAAATCTTGGACAAATGATCCTTACAGTAAAATGTTCAAAAGGAAAAAAATTTAAAAATCTTAGTTGAACCTTCATTTACAATTTATTATGTGAAACTGAATATTGAATACGCACGTGGAAGACATATCTATCCATTGGAACAACAAATATTGAAGGATGGAGATGTTCTTCTGGAAAATGAGGTTGAGTTAATAGACATGAAAATACTGAGAAATGGGTATCTTCATCTGGATATGAGGAGGGAAGAATACGGCTCAAAAAAATTAGAAAAGGAGGAAGAAACTATGGATTCAACCAAAGAAATACAAAAATCAGTACTGTAGAGACAAATGAATCGAAAGATGAAGATCTTGTAGAGGAAGGAAAAGAGACGGCAGATGAAGTGGAGAAGATAATAGAGTCAACAGAAGATTCTGTCGTTGTCAACCTAAGAGAGAAATCCTTGGTGAAGTCTCACGACCAAGCTGTGGAGGAAGAATATTAAAAGTAGCAGAGATGGTGGAGAAAATGGCAATGTCCACAAAAATGGAGCCCAAAGAAAGTTCTAATGGAACTCGTGTTCTTCGAAACTTAGATTCAAACTTGCTCGCTCAGAATATCACCAGCAATGCAATCACAATGACAATCCACTCTATTGTGATCAAGCTTCTGAGCACAAACGCTCACATGGGTCGGCGTGTTACCGTCGACCACTTCAAGGCCTACACTTACGGCATCCACAACGGCATGGCCACCATCGACTCTGACAAAACCCTGATCTCCCTCCACAAAGCTTGCACCTTCATCGTCTCCCTGGCCAAATAGAATGCCCGTTTCATGTTCGTGAACACCAACCCGCTGTTTGACGAGATCTTCAACCAGATGACCAAGAAGATTGAGCTTTACATCCCCAACCAGAACTCGCTCTGGTGAACTGGTGGGTTCCTCACCAACACTCGCAGCCCCAAGAAGTTCCACTCTAGTAATGAAAAACTCTACTTCACACCTCCGCAGCCTCCTGATTGTGTTGTCATCCTCGGCACTGAGAGGAAATCTTCGGTGGTCATGGAGGCCGATAAGCTGTAAAATCCGAACGTGGCTCTTGTGGACTCCACCATTCAGCTCAATATTTATAAATGTATCACCTACACGGTTCCTACCAATGATTCCGTGCAGTTAGTGTATTTGTTCTGTAATTTGATCACCAAGACTTTTCTGTTGGAGCAGAAAAGGTTACGTAGCATGCCAAAAGAAGATTCTACTAGAGCTGATCATCCTTCCAAGAAGGAAAACGATGAGACAGTGAAACACATTGAGGTGGGCAAGGGCGGGAATGTTGAATTTGATAGAGGAGGGGATGTAAATCCTAACCAAACGAATGGTGAAGAGGATGCCAAGACAAAGATACTTTACTGGGGGGTTGGCCACTCTGACTTGCATACTGTTAAAAATGAGTGGGGTCTCATAGGCACTACAAGAGCTAGGATTATGAGTAAGAAATTTTTTGCTCACTATCGATTTGATGTATTGCCACATAAAGTGATTTTTAAACCCTTTGATAGAGGAAGACCATGGGATGATGGATGGGTCTTTATTCAAGAAGTTGCTTACCTTCTTCTCCTTGAAACCATTTGTAATGCCCCGTCCCTGAGGGTCCGGAGAGTTAACTCATGTTACCTGATAATCAACTCCAACACTGCTAATATACTTTCAAAAGCTCTAAATCAAAACGTAAACACTTTAAATTTAATTAACTACACAAACTCATATATCAAATCCTCAATACAGTAACCCCAAAATTATCAACTTCTCTACATATCACTTAAACTCACATTTCAACAATATAATTAACAAAAATCACCAATATTCATCGTAAACTTTTTGTTCTTAATCCACTATTATTAAGTCATCTCACCCAATGCTTTATAGTCATGATCCTCAGCTGAAAAATCTAAAATCATATGAAAATATTATGAAGATAAAGGGAGTGAGTTATCAACAACTCAGTAAGCAGATAACATATACTATTATGCAAACATGAGCATTTACAGAGTTCAAAATACAGAACAAAACCTTTTTTTTTCAGAATATAGAGTCAGAACATGTTATCAAAAATATCAAAGCGAAAGTTAAAAAATATTCTTATTCAAAATTTCCTTGGCACGACATAACTGAAACATCATATCAGAACATAATTCTATGTTTAACCTCCGTGGTAAGGTTGTGCAAATCCCGACGGCCAATCGAGCAGAAACAGAATGTGAATCTTCCCCCTATCATTCTCGGAGCCTCAAGTGTGCACATAGGAAAGACCATGCAGAAAATCACTTTGTTTTCAAAGTGGGTGCACCAGAAACAGAAAAGTTGGTACCAACCCAAACAGAGGCCACATTTTTACACCCGTGGTAAGGTTAGAACAAAAACAGAATGTCATGCTAGAGGTTTCAGAAATCACATCATATTACAGAACATTTTCAGAACAGAACAAAATCAGGACACAAAAATATAATTTATGCACAATTTTTCATATTCGCTCTCTTTTGTATAGTTCAGAAATAGAATGCCAAAACTTTGCTCATGTCTACACCAATCATGACAGAAAGTAATTTATTCTTAAATATAATTTCATGAGCCAGGCAAAACAAATAACTGAAGTTCTTTCAAATTTCTTTTCATAACAAAACATGCATATTTTTTCAAAAATCAATCTCAGCTCATTTTATCTATATTTATACAAAGTCTAGCATAGGAACCATGCTTACCTGGACTTCTTAGTTTTTCAGAATTTCCTCAACAATGTCGAACAAATATTAATCGTTGCCTATAAGAATAATCACGTAAATTTTGTAAGTTTTCAATCAATCACGTATTTCGATATTTAAGCATAAGCTTATAAAATAACCTATTTTAATTCCTCAAAACTTAAAAACCTCATAATCCAAAAATATATCATCACTTTCTAAACCAATCACACAAACAATTTCATCATCCAATCCAACTGACCCCCTTACTCCTCAGACTCAGTCCGGTACAACCAATCAGTTCACAGTAAATATGAGTTAGTGCAAAAATAAATTTAAATCTCAACATTTCTTTGAGAAAATACTTACAACGCAATAATATAATTTTTGAAGGATCACGGAGGTACTAGAAGTGGCGGCACAACAACGTAACAATACAAAATGCACTATAGCTGGGGGTCTCAAAAAGCAAGATTTTGAATGGGGACAAACGAAGACTTGAGATTACAAGAGAAGAGTTTAGGGATGTCGGTGAAACTAATGGTGGTAATGGTTGGCCGTGGTTGGTGGCATGGGAGGTGTTTGGAGGCCAAAATGCTCAAATCGGAAAAGTAGATGGTGGAGCTTCATCGGTGGCAGATCAAAGCTGGGGATGGGTGGTTTAGGTTCCTGGGAGGTCAAGGATGAAGTGATGAAGAGATAGTGGCCGGAGGTGGCACGACGGCGGCTCAAGGACGCAAGGAATGCCACGGCTTGAGGCCGCACGTGGGGGTTAACGGTGGCGCGGGAGGAGCTGAAAACACAGGGGGTGGAAGCCGGCCGGTGAGGAAGAGGTTGGTAGGGGCGGTGGTGGACATGGACGCGCACAGCGGCGCTTGGGGCTGATGAAGCAAACGAAAGGGGGGAGAGGGGAGGGACTTGTGTAGGTTGGGAGAGAAACAGAGGAGAAATAAGGAGAAAAACGAAAGAGAAGGAAAAGAAAAAGCGGAGAAAAAGAAAAAAGGAAAAAAAGAAAAAGTGAGGGAAAGAAATGAAGTCCAGTCTCACAACTTGGGTCACAAAATTGATCCAACGAAAATGATTTCAAAACAATAAATTTAAATAAAATAACTTAAATGCAGTAACTAGTTAAAATAAAATAATAATAAAAATCTAACAATACAAAAATTTGAAAGTCTAATATTAAACTGATTTAAAGTAAAGAGTAATTCAAATGCAAAACGATAATTAATACCATGAAAGTACATCAAAGTAAATTTCACAACTTAAAAATTATAAAATAAATCCAACGAGAAATCCGATAAATTTAAAACAAGAGAACCAATATTTAAATCAATTAAAAAAAATACACTAAAATATGGGGTATCACATCCTCCCCCCTTAAAAAACTTTTCGTCCTCGAAATTTGTTGCCCCTAAAGCTAGACCTAAAATACTCAATATCTCATATTCATTCCACGCCTATTTTATTCCTCGATAATTATGCCAAACATAATGTTCTGAGATTCTAAGCTTTGAATATTCTCACCTATGCTTTAAATACTTCATACCCCTCTTTGTATACCCATTCTTACGCATAGTTTCCTTCTTCATACATTCTGGGGCCTAGATCAAGTCTAAAAATATTAACCTCAACCATGCCCTTAAAAGCCTAGTAATAATTCCAAACTCTCCACATAATGTAATAAACTCATACTAATATCAAGATACACTCTCCACAGTCCTTGACCTTTTGTGTCATACTTTATTCATAAAGATATTCAACTCGTGATTTCTAAAAGTTGAAAGTTCTCAATAATCCTAAAAAACTGAAAGTCTATGGCCACAAGATTCAAGTCCTAAGTGATCTCAAGTTAAAAATTTTCCAAACTTCAGGAAGTTTACTCCCAAAATCATAATATTGAAAATTACGCTTCCGCTGTGCACTCTCATGATTTTGCCAAAAATGTTTAATACTAGGAGTCTAATCTATTTTAATATCAACAAAGATGACTCTTACCACACTTTGGTAGCAACTCGCTTTCTTGTCTCCTAAATTTATGCACACTCATTCATACTCTTTCGTTCTCAGTTGCATTTAGATCCGAAAGTTTCGTAATCGACAACGAGGTGACATCCTATGAACTTGGATTTTTTTAATGAATGTTTCAAAATATAGACTTCATATAAACATATGCAACTAATTGTAATCATAAAACAAATATATATATATATATATATATTACTTTGAAATTATAAAAGTACCAAAAAACTGCATGCAAACGTAGTAATAATATACCTCCAGAATGTAACCTTCCTTCCAAAATCTAAACCTTCAATCTTATCAAATCATTTTGTAAAATCTACAGAATGAACTCACAAAATTTAAAACCTCAATCATCATGAAATCGGCTCATAAAATCTGCAAAATCTAACACCTCAAGTTTCATAAAACATCATTAGTTTGCAGATTCTAAAACCTTACAAACCATCAAGATTAATCCTAACAGTTTGCACAGTTCTAGACATCAAGTCAAAACAAAAATTATTTCTTAAATCTGCCTGTAACTCAAAACCTCATATACTATAATCTACAGAACCTCAGACCTTAAATATGAACGCCATCATCTCTTATGCCTCAAATTCCTACACCTTAAATCTGGAGTTACTTCCTAAATCCACATGTATCCAAAATTTCATAAGTTATAGTCTGCACAATCTCAAACCTTAGCTCTGATACCAACTGTAACGCCCCGTCCCCAAGGGTCCGGAGAGTTAACTCATGTTACCTGATAATCAACTCCAATACTGCTAATATACTTCCAAAAGCTCTAAATCAAAAAGTAAACACTTCAAATTTAATTAACTACACAAACTCATTTATCGAATCCTCAATACAGTAACCCCAAAAATATCAACTTCTCTACATGTCACTTAAACTCACATTTCAATAATATAATTAACAAAAATCAACAATACTCATTGTAAACTTTCTGTTCTTAATCCACTATTCTTAAGTCATCTCACACAATGCTTCATAGTCTTAATCCTCAGCTAAAAAATCTAAAATCATCTAAAAATATTGTGAAGATAAAGGGGGTGAGTTATCAACAACTCAGTACGCAGAGAACATATATTAGTATGCAAACATGAGCATTTACAGAGTTCAAAATGCAAAACAAAATATTTTTTTTTTCAGAATGCAGAGTCAGAACATGTTATCAAAAATATTAGAGTGAAAGTTAAAAAATATTCTTATTCAAAATTTCATTGGCACAGTATAACTGAAACATTATATCAGAACAGAATTCCTTGTTCAACCTCCGTGGTAGGGTCGTAAAAACTCCGGCAGCCAACCGAGCAGAAACAGAATGTGAATCTTCCCCTTATCATTCTTGGAGCCCCGAGTGTGCACATAGGAAAGACCATGCAGAAAACCACTTTATTTCCAAAGTAGGTGCACCAGAAATAGAAAAGTTGGTACCAACCCAAATAGAGGCCACAGTTTTACACCCATGGTAAGGTCAGAACAGAAATAGAATTTCATGCTAGAGGTTTTAGAAATCACATCATAGTACAGAACATTTTCAGAACAGAACAAAATCAGATCATAAAAATATAATCTATGCACAATTTTTCATATTCGCTCTCTTTTGTTTAGTTCAGAAACAGAATGCCAAAACTTTACTCATGTCTACATCAGTCATGATAGAAAATACTTTATTCTTAAATAGAATTTCATGAGTCATGGAGAACAAATAACTGAGGTCGTTTCAAATTTCTTTTCATAACAAAACATGCATATGTTTCCAAAAATTAACCTCAGCTCATTTTATTTATATTTATGCAAAGGAACCCCTCTTACCTGGACTTCTTAGCTTTTCAACATTTTATTTATATTTATGCAAAGGAACCCCTCTTACCTGGACTTCTTAGCTTTTCAACATTTTCTCAACAATTTCCAACAAATATTAATCGTTGCCTATAAGAATAATTACGTAATTTTCGTAAGTTTTCAATCAATCACGTATTTCGATATTTAAGCCTAAGCTTCTAAAATAACCTATTTTAATTCCTCAAAACTTAAAACCCTCATAATCTCAAAATATATTATCACTTTCTAAAATCATCAATATCCACAATAACTAACGTCAAATTCAAAACATCAATATTTAAACCCGAAACAGCCAACAAATCTCACCGCATAAACCAATCACACAAACAATTCCATCATCCAATCCAATCGACCCCCTTACTCCTCGGACTCAGTCTGACACAACGAACCAGTTCACAGTAAATATAAGTTAGTGCAAAAATAAATTTTAATCTCAAAATTTCTTTGAGAAAATACTTACAACGCTATAATATAATTTTTGAATGATCATGGAGGTGCTAGAAGTGGCGGCACAATAACTTAACAATGCAAAATGCACTATGGCCGTGGGTCTCAAAATGCAAGATTTTGAACGGGGACAAACGAAGACTTGAGATTACAAGGGAAGGGCTTGGGTATGTTGGTGAAGCTAATGGTGGTGATGGTTGGCTGTGGTTGGCGGCGTAGGAGGTGTCTAGAGGTCAAAATGCTCAAATCGGAAAAGTAGATGGTGAAGCTTCATCGGTGGCAGATCGGAACTGGGGATGGGTGGTTTAGGTTGTTGGGAGGTCAAGGATGATGTGGCGAAGAGATGGTGGCCGAAGGTGGCGCAAGGACACAAGGAATGTCGTGGCTTGAGGCCACGCATGGGGGTTAACGGCGGTGCGGGAGGAGCTGAAAACACAGTGGATGGTCGCCGGCCGTTGAGGAAGAGGTTGGGATGAGCGGTGGTGGACACGGACGGCGCACAGAGGCGCTTGGGGCTGACAAAGCAAACGAACGGGGGAGAAGAGAGGGACTCGTGCAGATTGGGAGAGAAACAGAGGAGAAATAAGGAGAAAAAAGAAAGAGAAGGAAACGAAAAATAGGAGAAAAAGAAAAAAAGAGAAAAAAAAAAGTGAGAGAAAGAAATGAAGTCCAGTCCTCACAACTTGGGTCACAAAATTGATCCAACGAAAATGATTTCAAAACAGTAAATTTAAATAAAATAACTTTAACGTAGTGACTAGTTAAATTAAAATAATAATAAAAATCCAACAATACAAAAATTTTAAAGTCCAATATTAAACCGATTTAAAGTAAAGAGCAATTTAAATGCAAAACGATAATTAATACCAAGAAAGCACATCAAAGTAAATTTCACAACTTAAAAATTATAAAATAAATCCAACGAGAAATATGATAAATTTAAAACAAAGAGCCTATATTTAAATTAATTAAAAAAAATCCTTCGATTAAAAAAAATACACTAATTTGTTAGTGGATCCATAACTAATGAGCGGAGAAAGGTTGTTGTTCGTAACTCATGCCCTGGAGCAGGGGCTTGTGGTGGGATGTATACGGCCAACACCATGGTTTCTGCTATTGAACCAATGGGAATGTGTTTGCCTTACAACTCTTCGAGACGTACTGAATACCCATTGAAGTTGGAGGAGTGCCGTTTAGCAGGAAGGTATCTTTGGAATTACTAAAGATGGACTTGAAACCATGAAATCTTATCACTCCAAAATTCCTACGTAGTGCGTTGGTTATTGTCATGGCACCAGGTGGCTCTACACATGTTGTATTACACTTGATTTCTATTGCAAGGTTTGTTGGTCTAGAACTAACTCTTGATGATTTTCCCTATAAAGAGCTTGCAGACTTTAAGGGGGGTCAAAATTGGGTTCAAGTTACTGGTTAATACCTCACTTTTCTTGGCGGTGGAACTCAGTTTAAACATGGTGCTCTTCATTACATTGATTTGATCCAAAGATCTCTTCTTGCAATTGCATGGAGGGAAAGAAGCCAAGTTATATTTGATGTTGAGTGTGGAGTGGCGAGGTTTGGAGATTATCTATTCAAAAGAGATGTTCTTGCAATGTCATTTGTTCCCAAAGATGAGCACTCAAGTGTTGGCTTCAATCGCTCAGATTGCAAGGGAGGGTCTTCAATGCTCACCCTTTCCTATGACACTAGCAATGCCCACAAAATACAACAATGTGGCTTCTATCATCCATGTGGGTTCACGAGCCCGTGTTGGATTTTGACAGATTTGAACAGCAATAGAGGCAGAAATGCTAAACCGAAACCTTCAAGACAAGGTTCTTTAAATGGAGAGAATTTGTTATGAATCTCATTAAAGTGGGTTGGGCTTGATGCCCAACTTAGTTGTTATGTTATTTTAATTAGTTACTGATGTTAGTGGCCCATGGGCCTAGTAAATGTGAGTAGATAGTGGCCCATGGCCTTAGTTTGCAGGTTGCCGTTTAGGGGAATTGTTTTCCAGTATATGTAAAGGAGGTAGTCTTGTTGAGGTATTCTGGAATATTGTTGAACTTTCTGTTATTTGCATCTATGGAGGAATTGGGAGCCTCGAACTTCCCAAGGTGTAGCAATTTTTATCTTCTTCATTGTTCATCCATTTCATTACTGTAACAATGCTCTTATATCTACTGTAAGTCATAATTCTCCATACATTTCCATTGTCATTCTAACAATCTGCAACTAGGTTCATTACAAGTTTTTAGGTTGGTTTGGAAAATTGAACATGGTTGTATTGCGTTCTTGCCTTCTATTTGATTTTGGGGGACTTTGTACATCGAAAGGATTAAGGGTGTTTTGGATTTCAAAGAAAATAGGCGATTTTTTAGAGAATGCATTACAGTGTGAAAGAGACGTCGTATTGACTATTTGCGTTTGTTGTCCGACCAGCTGAGTTTTACTGCTGAAAATGGCTAGTGTTGAGGGAAAAATTAGTTGATTGGCATATTCTTGTGAAAACGTGTAAAATTGTATTGTAACAAGTGTGAATTGTGTCGAAGTGAAAAAGGGAGGGCCAACTCAAGTCAAAGAGTTCGCTTGACTCGGCTTGACATTTCGCTCGAGCGAACTTCAAGTCAGAGAGTTTGCTCAATATGGTTCAACACTTCGCTCGAGCTACATTCAAGTCAGAGACTTCGCTCGACATGGCTCGACACTTCGCTCAAGCTACACTCAAGTCAGAGACTTCGCTCGACATACTTCGCTCGACATGGCCCGACACTTTACTCGCTACATTCAGGTCAGAGAGTTCTCTTGACTCGGCTCGACACTTCGCTCGAGCCAATGTTCTGAAAACCTAATTCTCTTAGGTTTGAGCGCCTCTTTCCTTGTTTAAATAAAAGGAAACCTTTTGGTCTTTCCTGGGGTGGAGAAATCATAGCAAAAACATAACCTCTTTCCAAGAGCACTTGAGAGAGCTTTCTCCCCACATTCAAAGTTGAATATCTCTTGGAAATTATACCTCCACCATAACACACTCAAGATAAAATACCGTTGAGTCCATTGGAGTGGACGTGTTCATTGGCCGGAAGGTTTCTGGAGCTGCTGTTGCTACAGAGATCGAGAGGTTCTCGTGGGATACTATAGAGAGGTCAAAGTTCCGACACTACATGCGTGTAGAGATCAAGTGGGTCACTCGTTGTGTTGCAAGCCAAGTTTAGGAACTACAAAGATTTTGTGAGTGTCTCTATATTGGTTGTAACAGACTTTTTCTATAATGAATTTTAGGTGGTGCCTTACACCCGGAGTGGTTTTAGAATTTGAAGACGTTCTTCAAATGAGTTTTCATTTCCTGACCAAAATTATTGTGTTGATTATTTGTGTTATTTGATTAACTGTTTGTTTGTCTATATTATTGAAAAGACCTTCAAAATTGGATTACACCTATTCCCCCTCTAGGTGTAGTGATTGGTAGAACCACTGCTTTTTCAGCTAGTGATCATCATTGTTATTATTATTGCTGACCAAACCGGTCCATAGCCCATAAAGGTAATTTTAGCTATAGCATGTACTCTATATATGTCTTCATAGTTCCCAACTTCTTTTTGTTTTGGTTCCAATCTTCTCGACATAGTTTGTTCTTATTGTTTTGGGACTATTCGTTCCACCTGAGCAAATAGAGGAGTGGCCTCTCCCAGCACATGCAATTCCTTCTGATTTGCTACACATCGCTTCATTTTTTGGCATGCCAGCTGGTTTCGTAAGGAAGAAGTGCAAAAAAATGATTATACTTAAGAGTTTTCCATGTGTGTGTTAATTTCAATAATACTAAATCTATTCATTAAGAAAATAAAGGAAAAGGTTAACAACAAAATTAATTAAAGGCAAACAAGGTCATGGAATCATCTATCCTCGATCGTATTCCTTTGCCCTCCCTCTCGACCTCTAGCTTGTGGGATTCACACCCCTTATAAATTAGAGGGAATTAGTTAGTATCTTCCCCTCCGATGGGCATGAACCCGTCATAGAAAGCTGGGCATGACTCCACCCTCGCTAGAGGGGATCAGAGGCATATGATCATCCCTAGCTATCCCACTGATCAATTGTAGCAAAGATTAATTAAGTGCAAGGTCGTACCGCTTATACCTCTGCCCATGATGAGAGAGCTAGCTGGATCCTTTTCCCCCATATACTTTTCTTTTCTTTCAAGCCATACTCTCTCTATATATAATATGTATCTGCTAAATGATAGATTAAATTCATATCTTTGTGAAAATCTCTTCACTGCTTATATATAATTATAATGTATATATCATGTTTGGATGGAAAATCAATTTTTTTTCATACCCAAAATAGCTAGCTAGAGACCTACTTTCTAAGACAATTTATAATTAACATGTGTGTATAATATATAGTCACCAGCTAATTAAATTAATTATCTTTAGAATTTTGAGATACATAGTTTGTATTATAATAAATGATTTTTCTTTTTTTTTGGATATATTGGTTTAATTATAAGAGAAATTATGGTTGCAGTCGTCAGTGTACAAGTAGCGTAATCACTTTTAAAAAAATGAATAAATACGGGACTCACATGAAAAAAATTAATTTTTTAATAGTGAATCACACTCTTTTTCAAACGACTATACAGCACTTGCATACTCTACGACTGTATGTAACATTATTCTAATTATAATACATACAGATGCGATATATATATATATATATATATATATGTATATGGCAGCTTGGAAAGAACAACATATATATAACCAAATAATTAATTGTCCAAATTACGTACAAAGCTAGTGTAAATTACGTGTTTTCTTTTAAATTAAAAGCCTAATATTATATATCTGGCTACATGAGTTCAATTATCAACATTCAAACAGAAATAATTCAGTTCTATTATTGAATAATATTATTTCTATTTAAACCAGCTTTTGATCTTCTCATAATATATCTTGATTTAACATTATATATATTTGAACTAATTAATTTCTTTTATCAGAGAAATTAAATTCTTACTCCCCGATAATATATAATTAATTGGCACGTACATTATATGGCATGCATGTACGTACGCTAGCTAGCTGGCGGAGTTTCAAGACTACAAGTTCTAATATTTTTGTATATACTAGCTAGCTAGCTAGGCCATGATATCTATATCTATATCTATATATATATATATATATATATATATATATGGAAAGAATCAAAACTCATTTAAAGACGTATTGAGATATGTTGAGAATGAGATTTTTTCGTCTAAAATACAGACGAAATAAAATCTTTTTGAGACAAAAGATTTTGTCCTTAACAAGCAATTTTGTTGCAGTACTGTCACCATGTACATATTAGTACGAACCATATTAATGTTGTAAGAATATTAAATTCACTTAACATAATATTATTACTGCTACTTATTAAGTACTTCACTTGTAATGGTCTAAAATAGATTATTAGAACACTACTGACAAAAATAAGATCAGCAGATTTTTATAAATGATCACTACTATTTATAATTATGTAGTATAAGTGATTCAAATGACGCATTCAAAATTCAAAATTCTCAAGTACTATAATCATTACAAACTTGCATGTATTGACATGATGATCATCACCATTTTCTGCAAATCATGGGTTAGATGCAGCAATTTTTTTGTTTTGTTTTGAGTGTCTTACTTGTATTGGACAATATATTCGGAGAGCGGCGCGCTTGAAACATCGACCATCTTGTAACTGATCATGATTCCTCTCCTGCCAGTTTTTGAACATATCCATCCATGATAAGCTTGCCGTAGAATGATATCAAGAAGCTAGGCAATATATAAATAAGAAAACCAGTGCTATCCTTATGATTGCTCCAGTTTGTTCTGATCATTGTTGGGATGTGATTGAGGAATTAGCTTGGGATTCTGATCATTTGCTGCAAAGGACTTCAAAGGCGATCCAACTGAATGAAGAGATGGAATGAGGCCAGGATGATGAGGTAGAACATGCTGTGAACTTGAGCTCGACAATTGGATATGGTTGATCTGTCTTGGGTCACTCTCTATTAGGGTCGAAAAATAGGAAGGATATGGAGTAAAAACTGCTGGTAATGTTGTTGAAGATGGATAGAAAAAATATTGAGACCCAGATGAAAGCTGTACTGGTATGGCATTGCTTGTAAGGGAATGATGATCTATATGTGATGGAGATAATCCATGGCTTCCAAACTGAGATAAAGATAAAGCAGAAGGCTCAGAATTATAGTAAGAATTGTAGGCCATGGCATTGTTTTGCAATCCTGGTAAGGAAGAGGAATAGGAATGATTTAGCGTAGGGAAAAGCTTTTGAGCTGGATTTTGTCCTCCAATTCCATACTGAATCTGATCTTCTTCATTTGTTTTGACCCACTTTCCTTTATCAGCAACTTCCTTTATAAATGCAGCATTTGCATCGAATGAAGAAATGACAGAAGAGTACTGATCAGATGTGTTTGGTTCATGGGAGAATTGTTCATGGAATTGACCAAATCCCTGATGAATTGGTAGTGGTGGAAGTTGATCAATATCATGTTTAGTGGCATCAAGCAACCAATCTATGGCTTTGCTAGGCTGACTAAGCCCCAGCCTTTCCTGTAGATCGTACAACTGAATTGCTGTGGGCACTGAAAGCCTAATTCTTCTGTCCCTCAATCCCCTTATGGTGCAAACCTTGCTGTGCCTGTCTTTTCCTCCAAAAGAACGAGAGACACGTACAATCCTTGGATTTCTAGATCCTGACCATTGCCTTGATGAAGTACACTTTCTGTAATCGGTTGGGCTTTCTTGCTTAGCTTGAACATCTTTGTCTCTTGATTTTGTGATCATCTTACTTCCCTCATTATTGGGCTGTGCATGCAAGGATCAAATGAAACCAATAATAGAAATTAATCTGTTAGTATTAAGCTTCCTATAGCTAGATCTATATATATTCTGAGTGTGATGATCATCCCTAGCTACTTAATTACAATTATTTATATGTATCATGCTAATTTCATTATGATGATCCATAGATTATGAGTACATGCTAGTTAGCTGGAGGATCATGTTTAGCTGAGCTTTCAATTATGTGAAAATTAATTATGGCAGCTACTTTGAGCATATCAAGCTAGTATAATTAACTGAGTTAAGCTGCATCTGGCATAGAAACATAAAAAAAAATGCAGAAACACGTTGCTTCTGAGCAGAAGAAGAAGAAGAAGATGTTTTTGAATATTGAATGGCTATTACAAATCTAGGGCAAAGGCTTCCACCTCGCCCCCTTCATAAAAAACAAATTAAGAAAGAAAAAAAAGAAGAAGAGAATCCAGGGCAGATGGAAACTGGCCTATATTATTTAGAGAGAGAAATCAGAGAGATCTGATTCGAGATATATAAGACGAACATGATGAAATAATAAGAAATTAAAGAAGCAGACATCACACACACACACACACACACACACACACACATATATATATATGCATCCAGCTAGCTAGCCTGAGAATTGAAATTGAAATAGGATATGATCATTATAAGAAGAACATGAACTTACTTGAGGCAAACAAACTCTTCTCAGCTGGCATGCTGCAGGCTAGCTATTGATTATCCAACATAAATGAGGATGAGAATGCATATAATAATACGCTTGCCATAGTCCCAAAAAAGTCTTCAAGAATGCTCAGCTTAGATCTATCGACTAAGTCATGAAAAGCAGCAGCTAGCTGGGTAAAAGGCACTACGCAGAATAAAAATATTTTTCAGAAATGTCGAGAATATTTAAGTTAATCTGGAGATATCAAAGAGAAGATGCTGGCCATGCGTTTAATTTTAACCGATACATGATGATGATATTGTTGCATGCAGGGATCGAAGGTAAAAGGAATGGCATGATTTTAGGTAGACCCACATGGTGACCATTCACAGTGACACGTACCAATCAGATCCAACACTAGTAATTTTGTCAATTTCGCTCCTACGTCATATATATATATATATATATATATATATATATATATTATATTAAAAGCAGCTATAGGCATATGAATAGGAATGAATAATGTTTTTGTTTGATACCTTCTATTTCACTTATGCCCTTATGTACTGATTGTTATTACAGTTATGCTCCTGAATGCTCTGTACAGTATGAATAGTATTTTTTCGTCCAAATTTGCCCTCTATTTTCTCAAATTTCCATCATTTTGTATTTTTCTTTTCCTCATCGACTATGTAAAGTGTATTTTTACAGTTTTTCACTTGTCTCTTTATAGCTTTCTTCTTATCTAAGGGTTGGTCAAAACCTCTTTCCGCTCACTTTCTTACCTTTCTAATGTCTTTTACTCTCCACTTTCTCACACGAACTTTTAGGTTCTTCAGCGTTAAAATTTATCTTCTTACTTTTGAATATCGCCTTTACATGGGTATGAGTTTTCTTCGTCTCTTTTCTCAGTTCAAGCTCTTTGGATTTTTAAAAACTATGTAGAAAATCCATATGAATACGAATGTTCCGGCCTCTAGTTTAAATTTCCTAATATAATAGTACTACAAGGTAGATAATATTGTTTAAATTTATTAATATAACAGTACGTACAAGCTATATATATAATTAAATAGTTTTTAATGGATACAGTACATGAAATATTTTATTAAATTTGGTATAGTTTAGAGTCAACAACCTGAATTTGCTTTAATATCATTCAAAATCATCACTTATTTCAGAATAGGAAATGGAAAAATGTAGGTTTTATAATTTTTACTGTATCTTTAACTATAGTACTTAGCTTCAAATTAAGCATCGGTCCAAACACACAAGATCAGTAAATTATTAGGCTAATTACACTTTACACATACTCAGATCGACGAGTAGTACACAAATAACTTCATTATCATCAGTGCATTTCATGGAGCATGCATGCATGGATTGAAAGATCATGCATGCTTATTAATGCCTATAAGCTAGTACTTCATGTGGAATTAACTATATATATCACCAGACGGTATCGGAACATATATGTACAATTATATATCTCAAACCCTGAAGTTGGAGAATCATGTTTATTTATTTGAGGTTATGATCCTGATCATGCATATCAAGAGAAAATGAACTTAAGAGGAAATTCAGAAATTAAGTAAAAAACCAGAAGTATTCAATATCGGAATTCGTACGCTGCTTGGTCAATTTGTAGTAAAGTTTTCACCCTCTTTTTTCGACAGATGAAAGAGGCTGATTATCATCATGATCTGGCATGCACAGTGGAAGCTGGGGGAAAACATCATGATGGGGCTATATGGTAACATCTGAGTCTGTAGATCATCATCAGTAATTGGCTACATGATTTCACATGCAAGACAACTTATAAAGAAAGGCTGAGAAATTCAATTTAGATAAAGGGTGCAGTCCTGCAACTTCCAAAGTTGTGGTGCATGTGTGCTAGCTGCTGGAGTAGTGTTTGATAGCAAATAGATAGATAGAGACGCCAGCTTATAGATTAGGGACCAACGTATATATAGGTTCTTTAAGGCATCCACTCAGAACACAAGGACCACATGTTTATACATATGACAGTGAGATTTGCACAGTACAAGTTAGACTTTATAACCATATATATCATGTACACACAGCTAGAGATGTGGTTTCAGTACTCGATCGGTTCATGATCATGGTTCTTGTTCACAGGTTGAGGTAGGGCGGTACGTACCGAGAGCCTTCGTGATCAGAATTATATAAAATAAATACTTCCAAATCTCGTTAGAATTAAGATGCATGATCATACGTACCATGCATGAAAACCAGCTTATGATCAATAAATCTTATCCTTGGCTAGCTAGCTAATTAATTGAGTATTACTTCAGATCAGTCAATTAAAGGATTGCAAACTTCAAACTTAAAACAAGCTGGAAAGCTAGCCCTAGAAGAAATACGAGCGGTTTGAGCTCTTCGGCATCTTAATTAAAGAAAAATGTACATGAGGCGGTAACAGCTAGTAGTACTGCAGACCTAGCTAAGAAACCCTACCTATGTACTACTATATACTTAGATAATTATAAGAGATTTTTTGAAAAAAAAATAAAAGAAATAAAATCATATGATGATCTCTCATTAATTATAGGTCCAATATATATATAGACTGAATTCAATATATATATTGGAATCTTCACCGAAATATTAATTGAGGTGTAATAGACTGAAGCAAGCTGCAGTTGCAGTAGCAGTCAAAAAGCACACTGAGCCCTACTTTATATCGCTATTGCATTAAAACGATAGATCTAGAAACCCTAGCTCACAGTTTGAAACCTATCTATAAATAATTAACCGGCCTCATGAGCAGGCCGGCCATGCATCTTCAGTTTGATGGACAATAATCAATACCATGTATAGCAAAGTCAGTAACCGCCCAGCTAGCTTCTTATCCTTTTACTTTTTGTTGGTAGAAAAATTAGGTGCCTCTTGATCTAGACTCGTTAACTCTCTGGTTTCTTCCAGCGGCATGCCCTTAATTAATTAAATTAGAAAAAGAAAATGAATTAAAAGCCCACTGTTTCAACCAAGATCGATTAATGATTCTCCAGCTTGAAATTAGTACTTGCACGTACGTCTTCTAAAAACAAATTATATATACTAAAAAGGTTTTCATGAAATTGAAAATAAACCATTGTTTTAGCTAGCTAGGGTTTTCATCTCTCTCTCTCTCTCTCTCTCTATAAGCAATTTCGTAGAAAGCTGTGCATGTACTGGTGGGCTTCACGAGAAGGGTTAATGTTCCTTTCCTTTTCATAGCTAGCATTACTCTGTCATAAACATAATGGTCCCTAGATCCAAGAAAACAATGTTTCATCAGGCAACGTCGGTAAGTTTCTCAGTCTGAAGGTCCACATAAATTTTTTTACAGAATCCCTCCACTGACTAACTTGGCTACTACCAGATGGATTTAAAAAAAAATAAGAAAATAAAAACCCTATCTTATCTCCCTCATCTCCAGACTCCACCTATGAGCACCCTCCCCTCCCCTCCCCTCCCCTCATCGGAAGCTACGAGCCCTCATCTCTCTCGTCTTCATCGTCTCTACCTACGAACCCTTTCTCCCTGAAAATCATCTCCCTCATCTCCTTGAACCACACGATCCCTCATCTCCTTGAACTACATGAATCTATCTCCCTGAAATAAGAACCAGCCACTCCTATGGCCTCCATCTCCCCTACCCATCTCATGTCCCTCTCATCATCCTCTCAACATCTCATCCCCTGAACCATGAACCCTCACGTGAAACCTAGGCCCCACGAACCCACGCTTGCCTCAATCTCTCAAGCCCCTCTGATTTTAAACCCCCCAAACCCTCCATCTCCCTAAACCTGAACCCTTCATCTCCCTGAGCCCGTCGCTTGAGAGTGAAAACCAGTGATAGAAAAGCCCAAAGGTCTTGTAACTCCTGTTATAGCGTGCATCCCTTTAAAAGTAGTCTTCAATAGAATAAATGAAGCTGTGAATGGATTGGCACAGCCAACGCATCGTGTGTTAACATCATATGTCCCATGAATTTGGTGTTGGGGGAGGAGTTGCAGTTGCTGGGTTCTACCCAACTTTGGTTTGATATCTTTTGGGTTTGGGCAGTTCTGAGATGTAAATTTAATTTGTAATTGATGGGCATTTTTTGTTGTAAATTTGTAAATATTTTGCATTTGAGAATCAGTTGACAGTTTCAGATTTGTGTATATCTCCACATGGCAATTTCAGTTTCAGTTTTTACAGGATACCTTGTAAACTTATTCTAATTGTGAATTTGTAAATATTTTGCTTTTGAGAATAAATGGACAGTTTCAAATTTTTGTATATCTTTACATGACAACTTTAGCTCAGCTTCAATTTTTACAGGATACCTTGTAAACTTATTTTGGTTGTGAATTTGTAAATATTTTACTTTTGAGAATGAATGTATAGTTTCAAATTTTAGTATATCAAAAGACATGACAGTTTCAACTCCAGTTTTTACAGGATACCTTGTAATCGCATTCCATCATAAAATCGTGCATTACAGGATATTGCACTAATTCCATTAGTACAAAAATGCATTACAGGAAATGCACTAAGCCTATTACAAGAAGTAACTTTACAAGTTTGAATATTACATTACAATAATTTAATGGACCAAAACACCACCACATAAAAAATTAGTTCTCTTGTTAAATAATCAAGAGAACTAATTGTTTTTCAACAATAAAAAATTAAAAAAAAAATAATTAAAGAGGAACCTCAACAGGGTCACATCGCAATCTCCTTCTTGTACTAGCTTTCTTAAGAACCTTCTCAACAAAGTGCGCTTTTCTCCTTGACGATGGTCTTCTCTTACTCCGAACTACCAACGGACTAAGAACTGTACTTTTCCTGCCCTCCATGGAAGTAGGTGGATCAACTGGTTTGCTAGCACACTGCGAATTGATGCCAGGGTACTTTAGCTTCAACTGCTCTAGTTGGCTGATCAATTTCACACAACTGCTCTCAACCTTTGAAGCATTCGAACACAATTCATAGAAGAAATTTTGGATCCTATTGTACCTTTGTCCATCGTGGTTGCTACTCGACTCATAACTATTTTTTATGAAAGTGTATTTTCGCTTTATTTCCTTCCTCCACAAATCCAATATGTATTTTAATAGTACTGTACTCTTGCCTAGTTGAGCCAAGATACGAAGAGTATGTCTGCATAGTATGCCCCTAAACTCAAACAACATGCAACTGCATTTAACATCTAGGGGATCTTGATCGACCAAAACACTGTAGTTTGCATGTTTTATTAAGTTATCACTCACTCGAACCTCATTGGCAACTACGTACGTGCATCTTCCACCCACACATCCCAAATACGAGGTAGTCAAATATAGAAATTCTCGAAATTCATCTTATACTTCTTTGAACTTAGCAATTATGTATGCTTTTTGGAACTGCTCTTCAAGAGGATAGTGACTGATGCAAGGAATCACATCATTAAATGAATTGAAGTCAGCAATGGCTTCATTCTCAACCTTTCTCCTAAGAGCTGAATCGTATTGATCAAAAAATTGCTTCAAAGTGGTCTTTGAGTTAATGTAGTCATCGAAAAATGCATTCATACCTTCATTCTGTTGTGTAGTTGACATTCTAGCCCAAAATATGTCTATAACGTAGGCTTGCACCCTAAAATTTCAGTCGCTATATAGTGATCACAACCATGTATTCTCATGCAAATCATACGTATCGAGCAAATCAGACCAACGTTCTTCAAATTCATGCTCACTTAAAGAGTCATACATGCATTTCTGTAGTGCACTCTAAATCTCATCATATCGAGAATGTGACCCAAATTTCTCGTGAAGTTTTTTTCATTATGTGTCACAAGCAAAAGCGATGCCTAGACGTTGGAAACACCCTAGCAATTTCAATTTGCATTACCTTGTCTTGGTCTTTGATGATTGCATTTGGTGGTTGGTCATTCATACACTTCAACCATGACTTAAACAACCACTCAAAGGTATGTGCATCCTCATTAGATATCAACCCCCCGAATATGATTGACTGGCCATGGTGGTTCACACCCACAAATGATGCAAAGGGTATCTTGTAAGCATTAGTCTAGTATGTTGTGTCAATTGTAATCATATTTCCAAATGATTCATACATAGCTCTACTTCAAGCATCTGCCCAAGACATATTCTTTAATCTCATATCATGATCCACGTCTATACAAAAATAAAAATCTGATTTTTTTTTCTTGGAAGTAATTACATAGAGCTTCAACAACTCCAACCCCGAGACAAGGTTGTCTTGCTTTGTCAATATAGTTTCGACACTCCTTCTCCCTGAATGATAGTTTATCGTAAGCCTCCGCCTCAACAACTAAAGACTTGAAATTCTTTGACATTCGTATTCCTGCCTCATCATTTATCTCAAGCATTTTAGCTACACGAGCATCAACCTTCTTAAAACATTTGAAATGACTTGCCTTTCTTGGACTACAAATGTGTGTGCGCTCCAAGTTTACTTTAGTTAGGGTATATCCACCTTCATCATTCATCGTCGCATTAATCCTAACCATACACGCTATTTTTTCTATTTGTTTTGGCTTGAGATCATTGGCAACCTTACTCTTTGATGCGCCTTCCCTCACACATACTAAGGTAAATTATCTGACATTACCATCATCATCCTGTTTAGAATTCCGTTTACACACCCCAAATCCCTCCTGCTTACCATACTTCATATAGTAAGACAAAACTTCTTCTGCAGATGAAAATATCATTTTGACCTTAGGTTCATCAACTATTCCAGCACATTCTTGCTCATTATCCTCGTCATACTCATTATCTGCATGTTCCATATTGGAATCCATTGCAATTATAGTGTTTGAATTATCTAAGAATATCCAACCATATTTAAATTAAATCAAGATATCAACTTGAATATTGAAATCATATACAATCAAAGAAATCATATATAGGGATTTGAAAGAAAAGTGTATGATTTGTTTTTGTTGTAATTATTGACAATGGATTTTATATTGAAATTAGTACCCTCAATGGGCATTTTTACCAATCAATTAGAGTACTTTAAGAAATGTATTGAAGCCATGAAAAGGGGAAAAAATCATACAAACTAGCTATGGTCAATTGCAATGGGTCATTTGCAACAGAAAATGAATAGGGATCACTATCTTACCCAAGAGAAAAAGGGGGGGGGGGGGGGGAATTTGAGAGCCATGCCTTTGATTGAGACAATGAACTCGGGAGGGGTGGCAATTTGAGAGCCATGCCTTTGATTGAGACAATGAACTCATTAGAAATTGGCTAAGTGTAATTTCAGCTGTAGATGCAATCTCCGAAGATGTGGTAAAGTGACCTTTTGTTTGACAAATTACAATTGTGACCATTGCACCACATTTGACTAGTGGTAGAATAGAGAAGTCCACTTCGTATGCACAAAAAGTGGAGAAACAAACAAAAAGTTGGACCAACTTTTTAAAGTTCATTATTAATGCTTGTGAGTATTTATACAAAGGAAATAATATGTAAAAATATATACAAATAATAGAATAATAAATTGTAAGCAAATTAGGTGAACAATGGCATACGGGTCAACACCGGCGATTATCAACAATGAGAAAATTGTCCCTTTTTCTTACTTAATTCCTGGTGAGTTTGTATAACAGATTTTATTTTTTTGAGCATTTGATTTTCCCTAACATTTGTAGATAAAAACTCTAACATTTGAGTAAAAATAGAGAAAAAGATGGAGGAAAAATTACCGCTCAGAAAAAGGAGAAAGCAAGGCTGGCGGAAAATGGACTAGAACTAGAGGTCAATGCCGGAAATAGAGGGGGGAAACGAGGCCGGCACCTGTAGGCTGTAGCAATACAATGAGAGGAGAGGGATGATGGCAGGGACAATTGGCTAGGTCTGTTTTCATTTTTGTTTTTGTTTTTTTTTTTTAATTCACGTGGCATGCCACTCAAAAGGGACATGTCATTCGGTAAAAAACTTTTGTGGCCAGCTTCGGTGACTGTAGCAGCTCCCATTATTTCTCTTGGTATCATTACGTCTGAAAAATCATTTTCTTGATTAATTTAGCTGAAGCTTTATTAATTAATAAGATAAAGAGTCAAATTATGAGTATATATATATATATATATATTGCCAGATGGATAAAAGACTTTTATTTCAAAGACAATAATTACCTAGTTTTTTTCTGTCAAAGGAGAGAGGCGTAAGTAAAGTTAACAGAAAATTTAATAAGAGGAATGTTATGTATCTAGTATTCACTCCCACACTCCACATCTATAGCTTTTTCATAGAGTGTAAGGGTATTTTTCATAAGGTGTGGGGATGTCTTTCATAGGATGTGGGGTATGAGGTGTTGAATAGTGGCTAATGAAAATAATTTCTCATCTAATAAACATGATAAAATTAAGTTTGCATGCAAACCTATTTTCTTTGTGACTCATTAGGATTGATTTGCCCATGTCAATGTTGTATGTTTGTCTATTTGAGATTAACAGCAACACATGTACAGTAAATTAAGTAGTACTACTCGACATCGTACTTGATTATTATTCTCGAAAGAGTATTGTTAGGTTGCCGCCTAGCATTGACCGTTGAGCGTGTCTCGTAGCACAAATTCATCTTCTTATTTTTTTTCCCAATTTCTTTTATCATTTTTAAACATTTTTAAAAAAATATAAAAATATATCAATACACTAATAGTTACTTAACTATTAAGTAAAAGAAAAATTTTTAAAAAAAATTAAAAGAGATTGAAGGGGACCTCTCAAATGTCTAAATTAGGTAGCTAGGTTATGTGATTTCTCAGCTTTGACTAATTAGGTACGTACTTATAGCTAGCATATATAGCTATTGTAACATTCATGATTATTTAGAAAATTTGTCTAAAATGTTGAATCGTACTATATTGACTCCAGAAAATACCTCTGTTGATGAAATAAATGCTAGACTTATATAGATGTTTCCAGGTAAGCTAAAACAATATTATAGCTTCGATGAAGTAATTGATGCATCTGAAGAAAGCATTATGGAAGATTTCTTGAATACTTTGACACCAAATGGGGTTCCACCTCATGAATTGCTACTTAAAAAAAATTGTCCAATCATGTTGCTTAAAAACATTAATCTTTCAGAAGGCTTATCATGCAATGGAACTCGTCTGATATGTTGCAACTTTGAACGTAACGCCATTGATGCAGAAATTGCAATTGGCCATCATAGTGGTAAAATAGTTTTTATACCAAGAATCACATTTTTGCCAAATGCTGATGAAAACAATGGTTTCCCATTAAAGAGAACTAAATTTCCTATCAGATTAAGCTTTGCAATGACAATCAACAAAGCATAAGGCCAAACAATGGATTTTGTAGGGATATATCTACCACAACCTGTATTCTCTCATGGACAATTATATGTAGCATTATCAAGAGCTAAGACAGCATCTTCAGTAAAAGTTCTGATAAAGCCAACATCAGCCGATAAATCTCAACAGAATTACATAAAAAAATATTGTGTATAGAAAATTATCAAGTTTGGCATTTTCAGCTTAACATTATACAAGTAAAGTGATTCAATAATTTAGATTCATATTGTTATTATTTTGCAAAACTTCAAGTTTAAATGCTAATGCATTTTTTTTCCTTTTTTACATATGCAGTGTTTAAGATGCGGAAGCTTTATACATTCATCAAAGACATCACACCAAGCACAAGAAATTGGAGAATTAAAATGCTTGTAGTAGAAAAATCTCCAAAACGTACAGCACAACATTTGCTATTAAAATATCAATACTTAATCTTAATTGATGTCGAGGTATAATACTTGTTGCTTTGTAAATTTACAAAAAGTTATAACTATATATTTAATGATATAAAATGTTTTCTTGATAATAATAAGCATATATTAATTTTTGCTGGAAATATATTATTTTAATATTTTGCAAGGCAATCGACTACAAGTAACTATGTTTGACAAAGATATTGATTCATGTGATGCAATTTTGCATGTATTCCAATCATACTACGTCAGTAATGCTTATGTGAAGCCGTTGGATCCTAAATATAAAACTGAAGCTCATCAATACCAATGGATCTTAAATTCAAGGACAATAATTGAAGAAATTTCAGATGATGATACAGTATTGCAGCCACTAGTTTATGATATCGTTCCATTTAGTGAACTTCATTATTATAAAGATTCGGTTGCAGAGATAGGTAAATATTCAATCAAAATTTTTAGATGCTTTCATAACTATACTTATTAACAAATAGAAAACTATAAACATGATTTATTAGATTTGTTGGCAATTGCATTATACATTAAGCCAACTAGAGAAGTGAAGATAGCAAATGGTTCCAAAGTCTTGTAAAAAATATATTTGATTAATTATCAAAGGTGAACATATTCTTTAAATTATGTATTTATTTTATTACATTTTCAATAATAAGTTTTTTAATTCCATCTATTGACATGAAATTATTGTTTACTTTTGTTTCAATTTTATAGCTTGAACCCTTTATGTTTGACTATGTGGGGTCAGTTTATTGATGCTAAATGTCAACAAATTTCAGAAGTTATTGGAGCTAAACCAATCATTTTTGCCAGGCGATTAAAAGTCACTTCTTATAATGGTATTATTAAAAAATTCAGAATTCTATATTTTTGTTTTGTATAATATGCTCATACCATATCTAACATATCTTTTTAATTTAGAACTTTGTTTGTCATCTCAACCAACGAGTAAACAAAATCCTACAATTCCTGGCGCAGCATCATTGCAAGAATGGTAATATATGTTTTCTTTTTCCCGTTTAATTTTAAAACAAATTTTTATTAATTTTTGTTTTCAACATAGAATTGTTACATTTTCAAAAATTATTATTTGTTTTTAATTTCTCTTAAATTTTTGCAGGGCAACACTTAATGATTTATTGCTTGAAGATGTGATTATAAAATTCTTGGATCCAACACACACATCTGCCACTTCTCCTGTTGTCCTGGAATTAACAAACATTTTTTATGTTGCATAACTACTCAAGGCTTCACAACCTATAATAGTAAATTATATTCTTAACAATACTTTTATAATTATTGATTATTACAACACAATCATTTTAATACCTGTTATAAATATCATATAGAAACCAAAATTTTGGGTCAAAGGCAAGATAAATGTGCTTGATCTCCAGCAAATCTTCTTTTATATGTCTTGCATCGGATGTAACAAAGGAACATGCTATGATTACAATGAAAAATTTTCATGTTACTATTGTAAGCATATGAGCATTGCACAACCACGGTATGTACTTTTTTTCTAAACTTTCAGTTTGCATCACTCAAATCAATTAATTCTGCCAAAAAAGAAAGAAATATGTTTGTTACTATGGTTGTAGCATGAACTTTACTTCTTGTTTAAAACTTAAATCAAACTACATTTTGCAAACTTATATCAAGCTTCTTTTGCATATATATTACTATGGTTGTTGCATATATTATTTGTTTTCTTTGACAATTTTTTTTTTTTGGCAATTAAGTTATAACTTTTTTTTGCTATATGATTTTTTTATAATACAGTTATGTTATTTTTATTTCTATCTATATATAGTTCATATATATATATATATAATTACCATATATATTTTGTCTCTACTAGACAAACGTCCATTGGACGTTTCATTACTACTAGTATATATATATGGACTATGGACGTTTCATTACTACTGGTATATATATATATATATATATATATATATATATATATATATATGTATGTATATATATATGTCCTCATGAAGCGATCGAGCAGTACTATTAATTATATCAAACTATCATGCCGCCAAGCAATATCGATCTCCGAACCCTAGAAAGCAAACACTATACACACACACACACACACACATATATATATATATATATACGCGTCCTTCTCTCTCTTGCGTGAATAATGCAAAAAGGCAGTAGGGAAAATTGATTGCAAGGAAAAAGTAAAGCACTGTTGACTGCACTCCTTCCTTATGATCATTATGTTCATGCATGCTTCTCACTCTCTCTCTCTCTGATCTGATCACTCTGAGCACACGTACCGGCCAAAAGGAAAACCAAAACGACACATGATCTTGTAATTCGGTTTTGATTGATCATCACCGCTGGCCCCGAATTTGATGATCGTGTGTTGGGTAAAATTATGTCTAATAGGCGAGGAAAGCCACAGGCGGTTAAAAGCCACAGCCACGTGAGGTTCACAGGATAGAGGGCGATTAAAGGACCGAAGTACGTTAAACCCAAAGGGGCATAGACATGGAAACCTAACAAACCATTTCATGACGATGAGATTCAGGTCTATAAAGATACATCCAAACTAGATATTCGAGTTGGATAGACACCATTAACGGCCAAATCATGCCAAAGAATGTAACATACCAAAACTGGACATTGAGATTCGTACCCATGGAGGAGTCTTGTCATATCAAGTTAGTCCAACCTCTGTTAATTTAATAGCCAATCAGGTATGCATCATAAATAAATTCTTTGGTAGGTAGAAATGGTATAATCTATCGTTGACTTTGGTATCGGAGGCATTCTCCACTAATTATCTCAAGTTCTTCTTTCTGGTTGTAGGTTGTTAGGGAATGCCACAGGCATACTGAAAACTACATCAATAGTTTAGCACCATCTGTGGGATTGTTGATTTATTCATAAAGTGTCTTCAGGATGCCTACAACTACTTGCTCTCATACAATCTACGGCCAGGAAGCGACTACAATGGAAGAACAGACATGAAGAGATGGGGTGGAAGTTCGCTAAGATGGAGGAAAGGCTAAAGAAGATGGCACTGGAGATGGAAGCCTGGCAAAGAGATAATGAAGCCTTAAAGCGTTGGGATGCAGATTTTAAAGGATTTGTGGGCCAAGACCGCATCAAACAACTCAACGAGGAGTCCCAAAGCAAGAGGGGAACAACTTCGAATGACAAGGACGAAAAGAAGAAAATGTACGACAGCCTGCGCGACCTCATGGGCAAGTATGAGGAGATAACAAAGCTTGTGGAAACGTCATAATTTGTCGATATCCTGCTCAATAGTACCAATCTGCCGTTCATTAGGCGATTATGACTATACCCCTCCCCCCGAAATTATGTATCGTAGATCAACCTATACGACAGGTCTAAGTACCCTATCGAGCATTTGAAAACATTCAAAACCTATATGACCTTGCAAGAATTCCTAGGAGAGATCGCATGCGAGATCTTCCTATTAAACCTCAAGGGCATGGCAAAAGGGTGGTTTAGGAATCTACGACCAAGATCTATTGCCAGTTTTGAGGAGCTAGGTAGGTAGTTCTTGATGCAGTTCATGGACTGCAGTTGCAGGAGGCGACCGGTTGCTACCTTCTCAATGTAAAACAACAAGAAGAAGAAATTTATGAAGGCATACCTCACTGTTCAACAGAGAGCACCTGACGGTGGACAACAAGGATGAGAAAATTATATTGGCAGTGCTCTTAGGAGGGATTTGGCCTTGAAGTCCCTTCATGGCGAAGTGGGTGACGAAGATGCTTGTGACGCTGTAGGAGTTTATGGATAGGGCAAGATATTTTGTCAATACGAAGACAAGTTGAGAGCATTTATTGATATGTCAAGAGTTGAGGTGGAAGAGGCAGACAAAAAAGTGAAGGAGGCAAGGAAAGGTAGCAAAGAAATGGAGAATGAGAGCAAGGCGAGAAACAGTCACTACGAGAGAAGGAAGGACAAAGGATCCCACTCCGCGGCCAAAGTTCTAGGAAGTACAAAGGTGCAAGGAAACGAGGAGGTATGACCACGAAAGAACAATGATTGGAACCCACACGATCAAGAATCCAAACATTATTGCGCTTACCACAGACCTCAGACAGAGGTAATGTAAGAGAATGGGGAGTTGGAGTGGCTCGTTGTTGAACACAAGCGGCCACCAAAGCAGCCAGTGGAGAAGTGGCGAGAATGATCGGTAGAGTGGCGTAGAAGTGGGAGCCCGAGGAGAAGTAAGAATACCATAAGGGAGCGCTTTCCTTGTTGCAACCTCGCCAAACCAAAATAACCTCTTAGCGCAATGCGTACCATAGAAAGGGGGTTCACCGAGGGCAAAGCATCATCTTCAACGCGGAAAGGTCACGGTAGAAGGGTGAGGTATGAAGAAGTGTTTCTGGTCAACAGAACATCGAAGCAAGCCAAGACCGAGAATACCGCTCCCATAACCTTCAACAATGAAGACTAAGAGAGCGTGTTGTATTAGCATGGCAATGTGCCGGTAGTAACCCTACTCGTCGCAAACTACACCACCCACAGGATCCTGGTCGACAATGGGAGCTTAGTAGACGTCCTATTCTGGACGCATTTCTAAAGATGGGTATCAAACAAGATAGGTTACACCCAACTCCAACAGCATTGAAGGGATTCTATGTATAAAAGGTGCAGCTTGTAGGCACCATCGCGCTACTAGTCACAACAGGAGTGGGGCCCTTCGCGACTACAACAATGATGGACTTTTTGGTGGTTAAAGCCCATTCCTTATACAATGCCATCATCGACTACCCAACACTAAACAAGATAAAGGTGATGACTTCAACGTACCACCTGAAAATAAAGTTTCCAATAGACGCAAGCGTCGAAGAAGTTCAAAATGAACAAGTATTGACACTCGAATGCTATGTGCAAGAACTAAAGAATGGGGCCTGGGTGTGCGAACAACCAAAGAACAAGAAGTTGAAACGATTCCCCCACCGGCCACTAAATCTCATCAAGCGGGAAATCAAGATGCAGGATGAAGGTAGCCTGAAGCAAGGAGATGCTGCCAAACCCTTGGAGCTAGTAACTCTATATCCAAACCGACCGAATGCAATGGCCAAGATCAGAATCCAAATGACGCTAGAGCTTAGGGAAAAACTGAAACGACTCCTAATCAAGCACAGAGACGTGTTTGCATGGAATCATGAGGACATGCTTGGCATAGCTATGGAGGTCATAAAACATCACCTTTTTATAGACCCGGACGCTAAGAAGATATGGAAAAAATGGAGGAGCTTTAGTTCTAAGAAGTATGTGGCAATTGTGGAAGAGGTAGAATGCCTTTAAGAGGCAAGGTTTATCCAAGAGGCCCACTACTCAGAATGGCTCTCAAATGTCGTATTGGTAAAGAAGGCAAACTACAAAGGGCACAGTAGTTGAAGTCAAAGGGGAAATTACACGTGTTAGAAGTAGAGAGAACATGCTGAGAAAATCTAGTATTTCACACTGTGTGGAGACGTGTGTCAAACGAGATGATGCATATCGTACTGCACGATGAAGTGAATCATGGAATGGTAGGTTAATCGTTAGACAAAAAGAATGCACAAATTACGCCCATTACCAGGGGAGGACATGCGTCTAGAAGGAAGAGATCAAATTCAAATTTGATGCATGGAGAAGAAAGATAAAGTTCCGGTCGAGACACATGCGACATGAATTTGAGAGATAACTTGTGGGCTAAATTATGTCTAACAGGTGATGAATGAGCCACGGGCGGCTAAAGGGCCACGGTCGCGTGAGGCTCATGGGACAAATTAAGATGATTAAAGGACTTACGTGCGTTAAACACATAGTATGGGCTCAGAGATAAAATTCAACCATACGTATCTCTATAATATCAAGGGCCCTTCCAAAAGGATAAACTCTAGAGGAGCATAACTAACATGAAAACCTAAAAAACCATATCACGATGAGATTCCAAGTCTATAAAGACACATCCAAGCTAGATATACACGTCAGATAGACACAATTAATGACCAAATCGTGTTAGAGAAGGTAACATACTAAAACTGGGCATTGAAAATTGTACCCATGGAGAAGTCTTGTCATATCAAGTCAGTTCAGCCTTTATAAATAGCAAACCAGACACACATCGCAGATAAATTCTTTGGGTGGTAAAAATAATATAACATATCGCTGATTTTGACATCAAAGATATCCCCACTGAATGCCCTGAATTCTTCTTTCTAGTTACGGTTTGTTAAAGCACGTTGAAAAGCATATTGAAAATTGTATCAACAATGTGCATGCATGGTTTAGATTCCACGAGTAACTAACAATAACAAGGGGACATGACATGCATTAAATAACCTTAAGTTTTCCTTAACTGGTTCGATGGGATCGTATTGAGCAGAACCTATACCACTTATAGACGGCCATCTAGATGGGTGGTAGTTTAAACTTATTTCATTTTAAAGCTTATCCACTAATTATAAGATTATTGCATGTATTGTACGTATTGGCAAAAAGGAAGGTATGCTCTATGTGATTTATGCTCAATAGTTTTACCTAGGTAGTATTTTCAGGACTTGAAAAAATTGTTGTGTGAAAACATGCTTTGCATACTCCCCCAGGAATGTACATATTGGTAAAAAGGAAGGTATAAAATGTAGATCCGCAACTAGAGTTTTTTTTTTCTTTTGTTATTCTTCAGACATGAGAATAAGGGACATGAAATCCCACATTTTTTATGCAAATAAGAGTCAATGTAACTAATGAGCATTCCCCAAAAGGCAATCAAGCTGATCTTTCACATGAACTAGCTTAGAGTTCTGATCTTTCTCACATATCTAAGCTGCTTGGGGTGTAAGAAAATCAAAAGGCAATCAAGTTGCATGGAAAACTTTATCTGTCTTTCTAATTAATGGAGAGTTTTTACCAATAAACACAAAAGCCAACAATATTCATATATATATGTAGCTTCTATTTTGGCACCATCACCCATTAACCAGTCGCATTATAAACCACTAGCTAGCAGGATCGATGGAGATGGTACTGCTGGGTCCGGGGGACTAAATTTAGAAAATATGGTAGAGTTCTCATGTCCAAGCATTTATTAATATATCATATGCTTTTCCCTTAAATTATGAACCTGATCTATGATTATGAACCAACCCTAGCTAGCTAGTAGATCATGGACTCCATAAAAGTAAACAAACATGAAGAATTATTCATTTTATTATTGTTTTTTGTTTTTGGCTCAACTAGTTTGGCTCAAAATGAATGTTTATTTTCAAAGTCACGGGTAATAAGCTTGGCTCAGCTAGTTTGGCTCAGCCCTTTTTGGATCATCTTATCAAATTTCCAGGTAATAAGTTTGTCAAAGTCATATCTCACATGCTAAGTTTCATTCTATTATTATAATGCTAGTATCCTAGATCCTATATTCAAAACCAGTTCAGATTGATGGTGGGCTCTAAACTATTATTGGCCAAATGGTTTAGGCTCAAAAACAAGGATATGTCTTTAGGGGAAACGTGTAGAAACAGAGCACGATGGCAAGGCAAATAAAATTACTTAACCGTATGTTTATGGAAATATGTTTTACACAACCATATCATCACAACATTACAAAGATTTTGCACAACCATATCCTCACAAAATTACACGTACAATATGTTACGCAATCATATCATCACCAATTTCACAAATTCACATCACACGGATTCACAAATTACATAATCATATCATCACAAATTACACAAAGAGAATACGAAAGGAGAAGAGAAAGAGAGGCTTAACGTGTCCCACTTGATTTTGAGAGGACATGTATTGGATTGCGGCAGGCGGAGGTGCTTGGGGAAAGGGTGGCTAACTAGGTGAGGTCGCGCGGGGGGCGCACTCACTCTGGGTGATAAGGTGAGGTCGCAAAGGGGGGGAGAAGCTTAAAGTCGCAGGGAGAGAAAGGTGAGGTTGCTGCTTGCAGTCACTGGGAAAGAGAGAGAGACGAGAGTATCGCGGGGTGGGGGTGGGGGAAGAAAGGAAAAAGCGGAAAAATCAGGTATATCTGTTATTATATTTTGCGGCGATAACATATCGCTGCAAAAACAAATAACACATAATAGGAAAATTAATTCAGGTAAGTTTATTTGCGGCGAAAAAAAGTCACCAAAACAAAAATAATAAGCTCGTCGCAAAAAGTATTAACACGCAATCTCGTGAAAAAAGGCGTATTTTTTCCACGAACAGATTTCGTGTCATAAGGCAAGTATTTCCCACAATTGTATATCTTGGAAAAAAAAAGTTCATGGCAAATGGCCATATTTCTCGTAGGATCTCCTATATATCATCATAATAGTACTCCCGATCCACTAGTACTTGATCTAGTGCAATTATATATAAATAAAGATATGACATATAGGTCGGCTAGCTTCTAACCCGAATTTCGTGAGTTAGTTGGATATTTAATCGTATCACAATTAATATCATGTGTCCCAAGTATGTATGTATGTATGTATGTATGTATGTATGTATGTGTGTGTGTATATATATATGCGTGTGTATGTGTGGAATACTAAAATGTTGATTTATATGCAAACACAAAAAGCATTCACACTTCTTATTTGAAAGAAGAGATGGGTATTAATTTCTTAAGCTAAAAGGACAAATAAAAATACTCTACTTGAGTGCATGCATGACTAGCCTAGCTAGTAACCCCCAAAATTAGTTTTAAGACAAAGTTAAGCTATAGCTTGACCACCCACAACCTTATCAAAGATATATTTGTACAAAGTAAATGATTGATTTGTAAAGATAGTATGATGATGATCCCACCATAGACGACGTAGTTTTGAGAAACCAATAAGTACGTACGATCGAGTAATCATGAGCATATATAAGTCTCTCATTTTATACCATCATTCACTAACCTGAAAAATCCTAAACGGAACTTGTAATTTGGGTATACATGCAATGATGAGTTCTCCCTTGGATTGAGCTCATGAGCTTATAGCTTTGACAACATTATCTAAGGTACTGCTATACATGTCAAAAATCGTCGACTAGAATCCCCACAAAGGCATAGATAGCTCCAAGAAACCGATAGGTACTATGGACAGTGAACATAGATCTCATCCTATTAACATATATCATGCGCGCTAGCTCGATCGAGGAGACTCACAACATGTAATCTCTTATATCCACGAAACTTTGTAGGAGTAAACTTTACAACTAAATAAACCGCTCCATTGACATTTAAAAAGAATATGGTAAAGAAGTTCATATCAATTAATGAACTAAAAGAACTAATATCTAGTTATTTATAATGTTAGTGCCTTAGCGGTAGATTATTTTCACTCGTACGTTCCTTCCGCTTGTAAAACAAGAATTTGACTTTCATCCAATAAGAAGTATTTGGATGTGTCAGGTCATGCAAATAGACAAATGAAATTGATTGAAAGAAAGAAATAAACGAATAAATCTCATCATCTATATATTTATTTGATATAGAGAAATAATATTTGTAATTATAGAGTGCGCAAGATGCACTGCACACTCATTTTGAAAAAAAGTAAGTAAATACAAGACTCACGTGAAAAAATTAACTTTTTAATAGTAAACTTCACTCTTTTTCAAAATGAGTGTGCAGCAGTTGCACAACTCATCACTACAGCAAGTGATGTCTTTAGCAGCGCAAGAAAATCGCCGCAACAAGTATGTGTTCTGCTGAAAATACCCTTTAGGCACGTTTATTTCATCGTAGACAAAATGCCGCAATTTTGCGCTGATATTTGCTCTGATTTTTGCAAATACTAGAACTGCCGCTAATATGCGATATTTTCGTCGATTTACATGCTGTAAACCCATTAACGAAGCTACCGTTATTAACATCCAAAGGAATGATTTGATCGTCGCAAAATTGCACCAATACTCCTTGCGATCTGAAGTTCGTCGAGATGATCACCTCCTTTGTGGCGATTTCAAAAACTACCAATAAGTTACCTACAGTGTAATCGGCCACAGGAGGAAAGTTGGGAACCCACGGGTAATATTATTCATGTCGTTTGCCCAAAATGTCAATTCCCAAATCAAGTGAGGTAAATTTTTTTAGGGTTTTTCAACATATTAGGGATTTAATTTAGGTTTCAAAATTTTTCCATTATCTAACGATTGTTAAAGTAATTCCCTTAATTTGGGTCTAAAATTTCATAAACTATCATAAATTTTATAAAACTTCTTATATTTTATAAAAGTTCTATATTCATGATCTATGGTGTTTGAGCAAATCATGCTCACAAAATCATGTTTGAGCATGATTTGCGCTGGATGAATTACAAATAAATTACTTGCAATTAATTGGCACCATAAACATTCAAGGTACATTTTTGTCATGTTATTCTTACTTTTTTAGCTCCATTGGGTCTGCAGATGATATGGTAATTCCTACACATGATGATCATGACACACACACACATATAGGCCTTATATAAAATACGTCCTGATCAATCTCACCGCGCGTGTTCTGGCCATAACCAAGCATACAAAACTATGGTTTAAACCAATGCCTACATCTGGTTTTAAAACATGCCAAAAATCAATATTAATCCTTGTAGGTACAACATTCAACCAAATTGCATGCATGTAAAACCAGTAGAGAGAATGCCATATATAAAAGAAACTGGAGGGCAATTTCTACTTGATGAGATCATCATCTCATCAGCTAGAAATTAATCTTTAAAAGGTTTATATTTGATGACTTAGTTTAGCCACAATGCATCCATACTTGTTATTTCAACATGCCAACAGTTCTACTATCTCTACATGTCCATCATGTACATACTCCACAAGAATTTGGACTTCTAGAAGTTTTTTGGGGTATTGGCTAGCACATCCCAGAAAAGCTTTGCCCTTAGAAGGTGGATTGACCTGTTACAAAACACGTACACATCAATTTCATCAAATCAGACCATATTCTGCATCCACTTCCATACAACCACCAACCTATAATGACTCTTTGGTCATCCCTCTATTATGCATCATGAAGTACTTACAATGGCCAAAAGAACAAAACACTCATTTTTTTCCAGCTTCAGCCTAAAACAACCTAAACAAAATTCCATAAACAAAATTCCTTGAAGGGGCTACATGTCATTTAGTTACAAGCTGGAAATTAATGGCCTGTTCGAAAATATTGTGATGATGAGATCATTTCAAAGTCATGAGTTTACATTTACCTAATGTTGATAGGGCCATGACCAACTTCTTGTGTACCACCTTGACTGGAATCATAACTTGTTCCATATGTAATATTGCCTATACAAGAACCCTGTGTATAATAGCAGTAATTTCAGACTAATTCTAGTTTTACAAAATTGGCTAATGTTAATATCTCAAACTATTTTACTAGAGCACTATAACAATAGCTCTGATTTAATTACACTTGTCTATCTTTTACAGCATTAAAGCAGACCTACAAATGACACCCACTTAAATAAATAAGAGGATATCTCTATGCAATAGGCTATAAATTCAAAGCTAGCCAATTTATCTACCACCTATGACCTATGTAATTTAATAGCATGCAAGATTATATGTGGGCCAATTTCTCTAATCCAGTTAGATTATACAACATGTTATCCTCAAGATATTCTATGTAACAGCTGAAGTTATTTCCACCTTCAGTAGATTTATCTATATCCCTATTTCGTTCCTCCAAATTATATATGGTCTCAACATCATGGATATACAAGGAGCAGAAGGTCAAGCATTTAACATGAACATAGGCTTTAGCAATTGAGCCTTCTGGACGAGCCTTATTTCTAACATAACGCTTGAATTTTTTCAAATATCGCTCAAAATGATACATCCACCTATATTGAACTGGTCCTTCAAAAAAAGTCTTGCGGGGTAAATGGATGGCGAGGTGTACCATTATATCAGAGAAGACAGATGGAAAAATCATCTCAAGCTTACAGAGAATGATTGCAATGTCGTATTGTAGTTGCATCAATACTTCCAATGTCAATGTTCGTACGCACAAAGTTTTGAAGAATGAACTTAACTTAGCTAATGCAAGTCGTATATTAGGTTGGAAAAACCTACCAATCGCAACTGGTAGTAACCTTTGCATGAAGACATGACAGTCATGACTTTTCATTCATAATATATTTCCATCACTAACTGAAACACATCTAGAAATGTTCAAGGCAAAACCATCTGGGAATTTAATAGCTGCGAGCCATTCACAGAAACGTCTCCTCTGATCTAAATCCAGCGTGTAGGAGCCAAGCACCATGAGTACCCACTAGTAGTAGGTTGTAGATGTAATTCATTTCTTAACCCAAGCTCTTCCAAGTCCTTACGTGCATTAGCTGTGTCTTTATTTTTTCCTTCAATATCAATCATTGTTGCTAAGACATTGTCACAAATGTTTTTTTCAATGTGAATTACATCGAGATTGTGTCGTAAAGGCAATATTGACTAGTAAGGTAATTTGAAAAATATACTTTTTTTGGTCCAATTCAGTTCATCTAGTAAGCGTTTTATCTTTCGAGCACCTTTGTCAAATGCCACATTACTAACTTGCAATAGTTGGTGGAGGTGAAAAGAAGCATTGAGTTCTGGAGGAGGCAACCGATGGTCCTCATATCCATTGAATGCATCCTTTTTCTTTCTCCAAGGGTGGGAATGGCAAGAAGCAACGATGACCCATGTAACAGTGTGTTCTACCATGTTTCAACCACATGGAATCTGTATTCTCATTGCATAACGGGCAAGCCATCTTTCCCTTTGTGCTCCACCTATAAAGATTGGCATATGTAGGAAAGTTATTAATAGTCCACAGTAGTGCAGCATGTAAACAAAAGTGTTCAGATTTTGATGCATCCTAGCTATCTACAACATCCTCCCATAACTTTTTGAGTTCAGTCACTAAAAGTTGCAAATAAACATCGATGTCGTTTTCTAGTGCTTTGGGGCCAGGAATGAGCAAGGATAGCATTAAGTACGATCTTTTCATGCATAACCAATGGGGCAAGTTATATGGCACAAGTATGACTGGTCATATGGTATAAGGTTTGCTTATATTATTGAATTGGTTAAACCCAGCACTGGCTAGCCTCAGTCTGACATTGCGAGCATCTTGGATGAATCAAGTGTGATCTTTATCAAATTGTCTCCACATCTTAGAATCAGCAGGATGCCTTAAACTACTATGGTCATCAACTCGTTCTTCTCTATGTCATTTCATGCATTTCACTATATTTTTTGACATAAAAGTCTTTGTAACCTCAGCTTCAGAGGAAAGTATCACAATACCTTATGGGGAATCTTCCCTTTTTACCCCCTAGTTGACACCCACCTTGGTTCAAGGCATTTAGAACAAGTTTCTTTGTCCGCATCATGTTTCCAAAATAGCATGCAGTCATTTGGGCAAGCATCAATCTTCATATAACTAAAACCCAAGCCACGTTCCAAGTGTCGAGCCTCGTGGTATGTGTTAGGTATCTGAATATCTGGAAAAGCAGCCTTTAACAATTGTAAAACCATGTTAAATGACTTGATAGTCCACCCACCAACAGTTTTGATATGAAGCAGCTTGACTATAAATGAGAGCTTAGAAAACTTTCTCAAGTTGGATAAAGGGGACGTCACGCATCGTCAAACAATTGGTCAAATGTTTTCAATTGCCGATCACTCATGGCGGGCTCTGAAGTACTGCCATGTTCACCGAACGCATGGTCAAAGAATGATGTAGCCCAGGTGTCCTCTATCATCTCATCCTTATCATCAATTAAATTATTAGATTCACTACTAGTATCGTTATCAGAGTCTGATGAATTCACACTCCAAGGGTCACCCTCCATATGGAATATCCAATCTGTATAACTTGAATCAATACCTATCGTGAATAGATGATCTTTAACTTCAATGAATGGTAGGAATACGTTATTACAGGATCTCTAACATGGACACCTGATGGTACTTCGTCCAGGTGCATGGGCTTTTGCCATGGTGAGGAGATTATCTATCCCTTCACCATATTCACGTGAGGTAGACCTACTTTCCGCATGCATCCAATTCTTATTCATTGTTCAGCTTAATCGATTAAGCGAAATGAATGAAACCTTAAGCAAATCAATGAAATAATTAAGCTAGGTTGCTAAAATGATTAATTAAACGATATAAGAACAAGGAAATAAATATTTTTGAAACTTATTGAGAAAGTATTGGTAATACGTCGTCATTAATTTTTTATATGACTCTAACATGCCAATAACATATAAGAAGCAAAGAAGCAAAGATTCTCTGACGCACCACATAAGACACTTTACAAGAGGATATAAATAATGGACAGATCTAATAATTGAACTAGACAACAGAGAAGTCCTTCAATCTCATATATATAAAAACAAGTGTTAAAATCATGACCAATGCTTTCTCTAACATGTTAGGCTATGCGAGTATAATGTTATATAATATACCATGAGTGCAACTCCTAGATCTAATAATTTTCTAGATGCCTTGGACCCCTTTGATCTCTCTCAAACTACTAGTACAAGGATTTGTTATATATAATTAAGCTTAGGCCCCAGCTTCCTTCTTGACATTAATATTCCATATTGTTTCATAAGCTGTTATGTTGGTATAAGCCAAAATTAAAACATGTTTATAGTAGTATATATATCATATCACCTATTAAACCATAACAAATAACATTGATCTATCAAAACAACAACAAATAACAAACTAAGATAAAACATTAATTACATAGATTGAAGACTATGTTACTTGAATGATATTCTAAAAAGTTTACATAGTGGTATTCCCCTGTCATGACAGACTGTGGGTATAACTGTTTTGGCGTCTTCTCAACACAAACATAAACTCACTTTGAATAAAAAAAAAATAAGGTCTCCAAAAATTTAGTAAATAAAGAGATGCAATTATCAAACAACAGTTCTACTTTTTGCATTGAGTCAAAGAACAAGAAGCATAATTCCATAAAGATAGAGAGGCAATAGACATAGTTAAACAGTTATTAACTTATCAACATGTCCATCTTAAGCAAACACAGAATTCTACACTGCTAGCTCTTGGAAGTATACAATAATCACTGAAAATCTCAACTAACTCATAGCAACTTAAAAAGAAAAGAAAATACAAGAAGTAAATAATTTCAAATGGGGGTTTGAAAACTGATCAATTTTCAATTAATTTGTAGTTTGTAAACAAAAAGGTATGGGCTGCTATGGAGACACGATGGGGATGCCGAATCCCAGTGGGGTAGCCTAGGGAGAGAAAGGGTCGAACGAGTCATAGATAGATAGATAGATAGAGAGAGAGAGAGAGAGAGAGAGAGAAAGGGAACCCATAAAAATACTAGACTCGACGAGGAGACGACGGCGTAGTAGAGGCTCACTTGGCCAGGAGTTGCAGCGCAACAACTCGTTGAGAGAGATTCATTAAAGCAGTAGGGGAAAAATTTGCTACAATTATATCTCCACTTCTGTCAAGTTCGCAACGTGTGTAGGAAAACTCTATTGCGGCGCATGTGTTTTCACCACTAAGAAACCTAATCCTACAATCGCCGCAACAAGATATAGCATTAGTTGTTATTGCAGCAATCATGACATCGCCGCAATAACTCCATTTATTCGTTGCTTCTAGACTTTCGCTGTAGAAGCTATATCTTGTTGCGTCGGTTTTGTTGGTGGCAAAGAAAATCACAGCTATTGGTTTTTAACAGCGGAAATATAGTCGTCGCAACATCTAATTGACAATTTTCCATTGATGGACTTATTTCCGACGACACAGTACCACAGCAAATAGTATAAACATTCGATAGTCAGGAAAAGCGCCGCATAAGCTCGTGTCATTTGCGGTGAGTGCATTAGCTGCACCCATCTTTCGCTACAAAAAAGTTTAATTTCTAGCAATCTCCTTAAGCAACGGAATAGCATTTGATGTTCATGAGTTGGTGCTAATTTGCGACCAAATCTAGCCGTGAGAAAAGAAAACCGCAGCAAAAGCTAGCTTATGTTGTAGTGAATATCCTTTCTACTAGGAAAGGAAAATTATCTTTTTTTTCTATGACAAGAAATTTCGAAGACCGTGCTTCTTTAACTAGATTAACTCTGGACTCGTGTAAAACACCCCTATCACACATCATATGTCACATAGACCAGATAAATCACTAACATTTGACCAATGGGCCGTGCCAGATTATTTATATTGAACCTTAGACTTAGCCCTAATTTGGATGCTGAGATAAGTTGAGATCCGATGAGTTAAACTTATGACAAGAAATCATCTCAACTCATTTTGCATAAGAAAATACCCTCAAATTCAAACACGCATTTATCCAATTCTGAGATGCTCTTCCTTGTTTTCACTAATGACAAATGGCCTTTACTTTATTTTTTATTAGACTGTACTTTCTATTGCTTTTTTTTATCGAGTGTTGCTACAAGAAAGCCCCTTGTAGTGCACTAATTGTACGAATAGTACCGAGTCGAATAAGTAAGAAAAAATAAAATAAAACAAAACAAAACAAAACAAAAAAAGTAAAATGGAAACTTCTTTACGATTCCTAGCATTTCCCCCTCTCTTGTACAGCTCTTTCATCCTCCGCCCAGGTTCAAGAAAACAAACAAAAATAAAAACTTCTCCTACAGTAAGGTGTGGTTATGTTTAGATAGTAAAAAGTATTTTATTTTATTTTATCTCATCTTTTTATTATAATTTTTTAAAATTTTTACATAAAATATAATAAGGAGACGTTTGGATTCGAATATGACTTGAGATGACTTGAGATGAGCTGAGATGAGTTGAGATGGATTGTGAATAGTAATGAGATGAGTTGTGAATAGTAGTGAGATTTATGAGTTAAAGTTGCTGAATAGTAATGAATAGTAATGAGATGAGTTGAGATGAGCTGAGATGACTTGCGAATCCAAACGTCTCCTAAATAATTTAATTTTTTTAAATTTTAAAATAATAATAATATTAAAAAATAATATTATAATAATATTTTATTTAATTTTTAATTTTTATTTAAAATTATCTCATCTCATTATTTATTTTATTTTCATTTGGATGTGCAGCTTAAAAAATTTGAAAATAAATGCAAAGCAGTAGTCATAGACAAGATTTGCAGTGTTTTGTGGGTGCAAAAATAGAGCAGATGTGGGTGCAATAGCCATGGCCGAGAAGGGTTTAATGCTCACGAATGAGAAATGCGACTGATGCTCGTGGGTGAGGATGATCTGAAAACACACCTAGGATGGTCTGAAAATACATGAGATTGTGTTTGGACATTCGTGTTTAAAAACTGTCGTGCGTTCTAGCATTTTTCTTTTTTATCAAGCCCAGCTTTTGCAGAGGAAAGGACAACGGGAGAACCGTGAAGACTTCCAACGACTGGTAATTTCTTTCCCCTTCCCCTCACGATCTCCTCAAATTCGAAACTCACCTCGCATCCCTTCGCACCCAAACCTCAACTTTCTCTGCCTCCTTATGTGGTTCACAGTGCCCGTCTAGTCCGAGGATGGAGGAAAGCAAAGAGATCGTGCGTCCAAATTTTCCAAAAGGAAGAATAGCCATGATCTAAGATGTCTGCGATTGCCGCTTACAAATTGACCGTACACAGCATTCATATTGGTGGTTGGGAAGGCCACGGGTCTTACAAAGGCATTCACATCACTGAACCGGTTTTGCTCACACGTGCATGGTAATTCACTACAACACATGCATTTTTATCGCGAGTCCAACTCATGGCAAATATATCAAAAACTGCAGCAAAAAGCATTTTTCCACCAAATTCGATTTCCATCGTAGGTCAAACGAGGCAAAAAAATGGTCTCAAATGCCTTAGATTTCGCCTCAAATAGGTGCTCGGAGAATAAACCCATTGTTGCAACCAAATTTCTTGCAGCTTATGTGAACATGAATTCCTCACAAAAGCATTTGCTGAACTAGCAAAATTGGTGGAAAAAGATTGTCCATTTCCTGCGTTAATTAGTGTCGTCGTATGGTTTTATGATTTTTCTGCAGTTTTGGTTCTATCGACAAAAATGTATTTATACAAACTGAAGTTTTTCCAGCTTTTCTGCAGTTTTTGGTTTTGTCAGCAAAAAGGTTTCTCTTTCTACAAAATTGCCTTATTTATCATTTGCTGAAGAATTCGGTAGTTAGAGCACTCCCAATGATTTTTTATCTTATCTTTTAAAATATATCATTAAAATTAATTTTTTTCTATTTTACATACTAATTTTTATAATATGTCATCCATCAATTTATCTATTTTTTTATATTATTTAAATATTCTTTTTTTATTCTTTTTAAATATTTTATTTCTACCAATAAATTTACAACATCTATATTTTTTTTATATTTGCAATTTATATTTATATATAATGTAAAATAATTCAGTCTTATATACATAAAACAAAAATATATAAGTCAAATAAAAATTAAAAATAAAATCAAATATGAAAATTTGGTTTAAAAATAATTCTAAGATATTTTTTAGAAAAAAATGAAATATATGTATTTTAAATGATGAACAATAAAAAGAATTTACTTATATGATAAAAATTAAAGTAAATAAAAATGAGGGAGAAAATGAAATATCAACAATAAAAAAATTTTACAGGATAAACAAAACCCGCTACATGTAGCGGGATACTGTAACTAAATGTATTTTACAATTCATTTTACATAATCGGATTAAGCTTCTTTTTGAAATAATTCTTCAAATTATTTATATTTTTTTGTATAATACAAATTTCATTAGTAGTGTTCTAACAACTTGAAATACTTGAGAATCTCTTTAAATTTCCTGCAGTTTTGCAGCCCTCGAAATTGGGTAAGTTCTTTTGAATTTTTTTTTTTTTTTTTCCACCAATAACCATTTGTTCTTCAGAAGCTGCAATTGGGCTGGCTTTTTAAACTACTATTTATTCATTGGTATGAATTGAATTTCTGAAACTGCAACTGGAAATTTAAGTTCAACTGGGTATTCTCAAAGCTGTAGCTAATATCTTCTCTGTCATTGTAATCCCAATCTTCACTTGTAATTAACTAAAATCCAGTTCATAAAAGTCATAAAACAATCAAACCCACTAACCGAAAAATCAACGTTAATGAGATAAGATGATACAAACCCAAATGAGGCATGGGTGGGAATTATTGACATTGTCGCTAAAGCAGAGCATCCCAAATCTTCGTGCTAAATAAAAAAGATCAAAAAGGGAACAAGATTTAAGCAAAGTTCATTGAAAACATTTTGAAAAATAAATGGGAAAGAAAATTACTTTCATGGAGACCTAGATTCACACCCCAACCTTGAGTCTCCTTCCATGAAGGCGAAGGTTTATAGGTCGTGCAAGGACCCTCCCCTCTTGCTATCAACTACATTTTAGCCATGCATGGAGCTGTCGAATATCGGCAAGAGATAGTAAACACTTGCAGACTAAAAAAAAGAGATCGTAAATAATAGCATTTAGGAAATTTATTTCATAGACAAATACTTGCAGCCTTGAAGGTGAAGACGACAGAGACATCGAGTTTGAGAGGGGGAAAATACTTGGTGAAAATGTAAAATTTGGATGGATACTTTAATAAGCACCAAAAAGTTCTCAGGTCTATTTCGTATTTCCACATACTAATTCGCGTAAAAGAAATCTGCGGCAAATGGGCATATGTGTTGTTGTGTAAGTCCCTTCGTATACTCCTGTGTCCAAGCATCAGTACTCTGTCTTCTCAGTTTGGGTAGAGATTCCCCTGCCCCTGCCCTAAAGTTAATGTCCGTAGGGAACCCTTGTGCAGGGAGTGGAGATTTTCAAAATCTCATAAACAATGGTCAATTTTGGCATCTTATATGGCACTTTCAACTACAAATACATCATGCCGAAAGCCCTCAAACCCATTACTCCAATACCCCGGCACCTTTACTGTAGCCCAATCCCCAGATCTAAGCACAGAGGCCGTTGGTCTCATACTGTGACCACAACGGCTCCAAGGACGCGCGCCTTCTCTGTATGTGAAAATTTTCTATCCGCATTAATGCTGTGCATTGGTTTTCACGCGTGCATTAGCTGATCATTGTGTTTCATGGAATTAATAGAAACCAAGTATAGTCGAAAATCATAGGTTGCAGAAACTCTGTTTTCATGCGATGCCCTGAAGAAAACAAATATCATCTTGTAGTTTTTATTACTTACTGCTGGTGGCCTTAGGTGGTGGCCTTACTTGGTTTCTATTAGCAAGTTTTTCCCTTTTAGCAAGTTTAAAGTTTTTATTACTTACTGCTGGTGGCCTTAGGTGGTCATTGTTTGAGTAGTTTCTTCATTTTGTATGACTTGCTAATTGATATTAGATCTGACTGCCATGCCAAATTAGTGTATATAATGTTTGAAGGTTCATAATATTTAAGTTAGAAAATAAGTATCCATCTTGAGCACCCCTCTGTTCATGACCAGTGGAAGTAGGTTTGGACATTCTCGCACCCTTCTACTACTAGAATTCAAGCACTAGTTTTCATCCATGCTCTCTCTGAAAAAATTAGTTCAAACTCATCTTGTGTGGTTGAGTGCTGCCCTGGTTCTTATTGTGAATATATTTAACTATTTGACAAAAGAAGCTCCATCATTTCTAAAGCGTATCAATAGGAGCAACTTGTGCCATCTTAGCTACCTGAAGCATCCATGATACACTATCATTACATAAAGTTACATATATCAGTCAACTCACAAGAAGTTTGATCAGAATATCAATTGTGAAATAACGACTTTTTTCATGTAGCAAGATGATGAAATATATTATAGAAGCAGTAGAACCATGTGCATTTCTCTGTATAAAGACAATCATAAATCATCTAGGAGAATGTATTGGTAGGTTCAGCTGTCTAGAAAATCATCTAGGAGACTATAAGACAAAGGATACAAGATATCTTCCGGCATTGGAAAGTGGTTGATTTTGACTCGTAGAATAGATAGTTTATCCATGACTGGCTTTTAGGATGTTGGTGGAGTAATATAGGTAATAAAAATTATAAGAAGAAGAAACTGGAAGTACATAGGTTGTCTACAATTGATCTAGCTAAACAATGGCTGACATGGTCATTTCTCATGCCTTCCATTATTTTCCCGATATGTTGCATCTCACTTATCTTGCTTCCTATTAAATCAGACATAAACTATGGCTGACATTAACACATGCACACATGTAGACAATGGCCAAACCATATGTTAATATGACTTTGTACTGGGAAAATATGTACTAAAGCCACATAAGGACTACCAGTCTGTTGTTAACACAAGCAATGCAGTTAAGCTGTGACACTATCTCAATTATTAGGATCAAAATTTGCATGAAAGTGGTTTAACTTGAAAAAAGTTGTGCATACTTTGCAATTCCTGGGCTATATTAGCTTCACTAACTTGACTAATTTCAAACAGATTATTGTGATGTGATCTGTTTGAATGATCACGCCTTATTCCATGTGAACCTGATAAAACCAGATCAGTTATATTAACTGCATTTTATCATACCTGGTAGGAAACATTGAACTGCTACAACATAGATGATGAGAGATCAACAGTCTCAATCATCTAGTTCTAACATCCATAGATTACAGAGCATAATAGGAACTACTTAAAATATTCATAACACAGCCATAGCCGCTCCCTTATTGTTGCTATTAGCCAGTCATTCCATTCTTCACCATCTAAACAAATCTCCTTAGCTTACAGCATTGGTCTTGTATCCTACAATTTTCATTGTACCCGTTATCACATAGTTTTAAATAAACAGTGCAAATCCTTTTTGAAATAACTACTTGAATTCCTTACTCATATCGAATTAACATCTTTAACTCGAGAACAGGTCTCAGTCAGCACTAATACCTATTTATACGTATTTAAATGTATATACATGTTTATATGCATATGTGCATAATAAGATACTATACACGTTTGTATGTATCAAAATCAGGGGTAATTATCCATTTTGAAAGTAAAATTCTTCATATTTCAAGGTTAACTGCCTCCCAAAAGTGTTTTCATAATTCTTTTTTTTTAAATGTATGCCATAATTTTCTTTTTCAGTACTTACATTTTAAAGTTCATGAGAACCTCTCTCTTGCTCTAAGCTCGCTTGACTTGAACAAAGACCTTAACTTTGTTGCTGTCCCAACTGCCTTCTCTTTTTTTTTTTCATGGGAGTTAATTTTTGCATCCTTATAACTACCAGTTGCCTGATAGTAACAACATCAATATTAGGTCACCCTTGAAGCATGAAACAGGTCACCCTTCACAGCACAGATACTACATTCTTCACAGCCAAACAGCTTTCCAGTCCTTTTTTTTATTCTTTATTGTTTTTATATGTACCTTTTTAATTAGTTTATATTAAGCTTAATACACTTTGGTCTTTTCTGTTCTGATAGCGGTACTACTTACGCTCCTCGCTTACATATTGTCCATCTCAACAAGTATGAACTATTTGACTCCATACCCATTACCTTTATTATTTCTTTGTAATAAATTTTCTGACAGTACCCAATTATCATGACTGCTATAATGCCAAACAGATTTTGCATTGCTAGTCTTGCTATGTTGTTTTTCATGCATGAACTTTTTTTTTTTTTTTTTTTTCTACTTCAATGTTGGCTGCTTTGTTTGCTTATTACAAACAAAATGAATGATCCAAAACCTGCTTTGCATACTCGAGTTTATCGATGCTGTTGATCTATTTGACAAGAATCTGGTGATGTTGTCATAATTTTTTCCTCCAAGATGTCTTCACTTCAGTAGTAGTTTCACATGAAAGTAGGTTCAACTATCACCACTGCAGTAGTAGTTTCAGATGAAAGTAGGTTCACATATAGTAGTAGTTTTTAGTTGTGGCTATAAAAACAAAGGTCGGCCTGACAGTACCCAATTATCACCACTGCCAAAGCTTGATAAGCTGACGGCTGTCGTAATAACCCTTGACTGACCTTGGCACCAATTAAAAAACTTTTTCTAAGAGACCAGTTTTATTTTTAAAAGGTAATTTTTATTTCTGTAAAAAATATTCAGCTTTTTCATAAACATTCAAAACATTCTTTTAAATGTTTAACCACTAGAAAGGGATATCAAGGTGGTGGGTATGCAGGCAGCCTTCGATTCCTGTTTTTATTCCTTACATATTTTTATATGTACTTTTGAATTAGTTTATATTAAGCTTAATACACTTTTGACTTTGTTGTTCTAATAGCGGTACTACTTACGCCCTTCTCCATCTGCGTGCATCGCAATGGGTATGAGTAGACTTTCACTCCACACCCATTACTTGTATTAGTTCTTTATAATACATTTTATGATTTCGGTACCACCTGCTATGTTGTTTTTATATATCTGCCTTAGTTTTTTTAGGCATGCATACTTGAATGTGGCTGCTTTCATGAGTAAACTTATGTCTAGTAAAATAGAGGGGATGTAATGTGACTGGTCTTAGAAAATGTGGCCTAATATGACCTTTTTTTTTTCCTTTATAATGGATGACTGTCGACTTGATTTTACCTATTCTAGATACCCTCTCCATATTTCTATTTTTATTATCTACCCTACCAAAAGAACTGTCCAAATTGACATGAGGTTATAATTTTGGATATCTTACGAACAATTACTTGCATTGTCATTTTATCACTTTCTTAGCTATTAAACATGGATGATCAGGAAAACACGAGTCATGATTGTGAAATTTGGGGCGATGGCATGGAGGAGGTATTCATTGACATGCTTTACTAGGACGCCCTTCATGGTAGATTAAGGACTGACAAGATCACAAGTAGGAAGCATACATCTTATGTTGAGCGGCTCACCGCTGTTGATGTGCGGGTGTTTGACGCGAGCTAGATTCGAGACAAAATCCAGAGGTTAAAGGCCCAACATCTGTTTACCGATCTAGTGAGCCAAATCGGGATGGGTTGGGATCCCAACATGAAGACGATAATGGAGAGCGATGAAGCCTGGGAAATGCCATTAGGGTAAAAATAAACTTACTAAGCATATTTATTTCACCAAACAACAAGTTTTTTCACTACAGAATTTATTATTGACATGTGTGTATATTATGGAACTGTTAGGTTAAATCGAAATGGGAAAGGTTTCGTACATTCGGCTGCCCAAAGCACGAGGAGTTGTGCACCATATTCGGCGCTTTTGTTACATACGGGACTATGCAACACGCGTCAACATAACTGCCCCCAGATAGTGACGACGAGCGGCAGCTTGATTCAAAGATGCAAGCTCGGCGCCCTCCCACATTGGGCAATCGACAAGGATTGCGCATTGAGATTGATGACATGGATGAGTTGATGGGGATGGGGTCATCTTCAGGCGGTGTATCGACACATTTATCACGTAGGCAAAAGAAGAAAATGAGCCAGCTCGATCAAGAGATTTCTACAGCCCTCGAGGAGGTGAAATGCATGCAGATCGCATGACGTAAGCGGTATGAGGAGGCTGGTGCTATGTCTTCAATGAAGCGCAGCAGAGGATCAGAGTCTACTGAGGGTAGCGATGGGACTTACGATCCGACACGTCATTTTATAAAATTGCTCAACGAGATTTTCCCAAGACTGGAGGGGCCAGTGTGGTATCGTGTAGTGAAGGAGTTACTTGATCTAAATGCAGCAAGCCTTCTTGTCGATGGACGAAAATGGGAGGGAATTTTGGGTCCGAAACTGTTGAGGAGTCTCTAGGATAATTGTTTTATCCTCTATTATTTTCGTGACTGTTACTTTATTTTTTTCATGAGGCCATATGTATGTTATTGGTAATTGATGAGTTTGTTGAGTTTATGTTATTGCTACGGTATGAAGTTGATGAGTTTATGTTATTGCTAATGTATTAGTTTGATGAGTTTATGTTATTGTTAATTGTGATGTGTTCAACTTTTTCGATGATATGCATTTGGTATTAATGCCATCTTTTTTATTACACAATTTTCTTGACAAGTATATCTTGGATGGTTGGTGAGAACAAGAGTAGAAATATAGTTATGCTTTTTGTATTAAAATATAATATTGGAATTATACAGATTATAATTTTCAATTTTTTTTGCGGACAGTGACTGTGGTCGAGCATAGTAGAACGTGACCATAACATGGATGATGTGAATTGATCAGTAGGAACCTCCTCGATGGACGCAAACCTCGATGCGTACGATATCTTTCCTGATGGGGGTGCGAGTGATAGCAGTGATGAATTTGTAGAAGACATGATTAATACAATCGAATTCTTTGGGAATCTCAATATTTGAGAGCAACAAAATCTTAAACAACCACAACAAAATTTCGATCTGCAGAGACATCAATTTATTTTGGAAGTTTTGAATGGAAATCTACGGAATTGTCGCGAGTTATTCTGAATGGAGGTTGATGTCTTCCACGCATTATGCAGCTTGTTACGGAATAATGGATTTTTGAGGGATACTAGAAAAGGGCCGACCATCGAGGAATAATTAGGCATGTTCATATCAGTGGTGGTGCTTGGAGAAGAACAACAGGTTGTGGCTTAGCAATTTCAACATTCAACAGAACATACTAACCGATACATATGGGAAGTCACATGGGCCCTGTGTAGGCTTGGGACACATCTTATTCACCCAACACACACATCCGAGGTGCACCCAACAATCGCAGCCAACCCAAGAAGTTATCCTTAGTTTGAGGTAAGTACTTTTTCATACATAATAAATTATTATTCGGATTATAGTAGTTTTGCTTAAATTAATTATTTGAACATACGCAAGCAAAATAAGATGGGTTCTTCGTTTGCAGCAATGCATTGGTGCAATTGATGAGACCATGATCGACGTCATTGTACCTGAAGAGGTACGTGAGGCATTTCGCAACTGGCATGGGTGAATTGCCCAAATGTCTTGTGTGTATGTGACTTAGATATGAAATTCACATTTCTATACACTGGTTGGGAGGGAACCACGCATGACGCACTTATATTCATCGATGCATTAAGTCAAAAACAATTTTCATGGCCACTGGATGGTAAATATTTAATATTATTTAATTGTTTTGTTAAAACAAATTATTAGTCTTTATATGTATTTTGTTACACTTTTGGTAATAGTTGGTAAGTAACTGAGTTTTTTGTTGTTAATGAGTTAACAAAACATTATTATCTAGTTGATTCGGCTTTCCCATGTACTCGGAGATTCATGCCTCCAATCCCAAAGAAAGATATCATAGAAGTGACCATCAGGGTCAACGAGGATTTAGAAGCTATAAGGATTATTTTAATTATCTTCATTCAACTATTTGTAACATAATAGAACATACATTTTGAGTCTTAAAATCACGGTTTAAAATTTTAAGATTCATGTCTGTGTATTCAGTTAGGAGGCAAGGGCTCCTGATCACTATATGTTGTATGTTACACAATTTTATTAGAATGACGACATCAAACGACTGGTTGTTCAAGCATTGGAGAACCGTGCAGCTCAGTCCTAGCGGCCATGCGGTTGGTGACGTCGCAAATTCAACACGTCATCCTGACATGACCGTGGAAGCAAGCTATGGCTGCAATTAGGAATGACATTGCCATTGCTATGACAAACAAGGGTGGTGATTGAATGGTAAGTTGCTCATGATGACATGTATATAATAAATATTGGGATTGTAAGGATGTTGTTTGCTTATTCAAACTTAGTACAAATTCGTAAGTACATTTCAAATTTATTTATGATTTATGTAATATTTGTTTTAAAATTTTGATGATATATAACACTAAAAATTTAATTTTAATATGAGTGTCGTGATAGATTACTTAATTACATACCAGGGAAAGTTTTTAGCGAATTTCTTTACAAATTAGTATCATTAATTTTATAAGGTCTATACATAACTTTATTTTAATAAATGATTGGTCCATATTTAATTTTATAATAATAAAATTATAAAATAAAATGATTTTATAAGTTAATGATGAAAATTTTATCTAATTTATTATCATTGATCATAATCGAAACGGTCAAAAGCTGGACAAAATAACCATTAGTACTTAAATATGAAAAATGATTTTAAGCACAATTTATTTATAAAAAAAATATTTTATATATATATATATATAAAAAATAATTATTTAACAATTTTGGAAATAATTAATATTTTTATTTGATATTTTAAAAAGTAATTTGATTAGAAAAACATATTGTCATATTATTATGAAATATATTATAAAAAATAAAAATTGGGGAGGCAATTTATAAATTATTATTACTTATTTATAAATATATTTATAAATAAAACAAAATCATTACAAACACTATGCAATAATTTGTAAAACCCACATCTATCTCATGTCCAAAAGTTAAAACTATCTCATCTCACTTCCAATCTAAACAGACAAAATTTTCAAAAATCATCTCATCTCAACAATCTCACTATTATTCACAAACTATCTCAACTCATCTCATCTCTGAATCCAAACGGAACCTTAGAGAGACCACCGACCTTAACACTTGAGCCAAGCCTTTGGGATAAAAGGACTGCTAAAGTTACACTTGATATTGTAAAATACTACACCTTCATCATACTTTTATCCTGCAGGGATGATGTTGCATTATCCAACCTTTGAATTTTCCATTTTAGCAAACAAGAGCTGATCTACTAGTTGATAGCAATGATAGATACTGCTCATCAGCACAATAGAATGGTAATATGATAAAAGTGGAGTATATAGCATAACTCATCTATACCAAGCCCATCTTATAAATGGTATCCCGGCGTGATACTGAAGGAGAAGTAACACACACCCAAGTGTTTATTTAGTTGCAAGTTGCAAATAGATAAATGATACTCCAAAAGTTCCACCAGAAGGTTGCATGTGAAAAAAAAATCTAGAAGTTCGAAACATCAGTTGATTCATCGAGCACCCAACCTGCAGTTACATTTGGAATTTATACAATAAACACATCAATGCACGAAGTAAAAGGAAATGAAATTCAAGTGCACGCAACCATTTTTATTAATTCATGCACCCTATCCTCTCAAAATGAAAAGTCCAGAGAAATCCCTTGTACTCTGTGATATAACCTTGCCCATCTTCAGTCACGGATCGAGCTAGAAAAACAGAAAGAAGACTAAAGCACGATTTCTCCCCGATCCTACAGGCCTGTTGACATGCAAAACCTGGTCATCTCATGTGAAGGCATCAAAAAATACACATGCACAATTATTTTCATCACACAGGGAAAGTATACAAATACATAGCCTGAAGAACCCAACTTGGAAAACAATATAAAAGTATAATTGAAAAGTGCAGTGTCTGTATTTCTTAGGAAAGGTAAATGGAAACTCTTTTTTTACAGGCTTTTAAGAAACAAACACCAGAACCGGTGGTATATGGTCAACTTCAAGATGTTTCTAAACAGGGTCATCCCTGAACCCCCCACACACCACAACCAAAGAAAGGGGAGAGGGGGAGAGGGGGAGAGGCGTTATAAGCAACTCCATGAATTCTTTGTAGAACACAAAAAACACTAATTGCAGAAAAATCATTTTGGAATAATCCAAATCATGCAGACTTATCAAAAAAAAAAAAATCCAAATCATGCAGCAGAAGTCCAGAAGAAAGCCGGCCACCCCACTGAAAGGCTTTACCATAATTTTTCCCACAAGTTAGTTGATAATTTCAACCCTTACGTCATGTTGAAATTAAGTCACCTAGTATTAAGGAAATTTATAAGGGTCTTCTAATAGGGCCTAGGGAATTTATATCATTTAGCAATGATTCTTAACTTGAATATAAGCCCCACTAATGGCTAGTGTAAATATTATTACATCATTAGGCTCCTTGAGTTTGCATTTTTTAGTCTTTGTACAGTAATATGTCTAACATAAAGCAATTGATCTTTCATAAGATTCATTAATGAGAAAGCTTTACACTTCCATGCCTATGAAGTCACAATGAAAGTGATTATCAATCATCAATTCAGATTTTTGATACCACACACACAATCTGTCAAACCCAGAAATCCAGATCTGAGCCAATATGACATTCAAGTTTAACCAGCATTTGATTTTCTTGTACAACTAAGAATACAAAGTGTCAGTCCCCAAAAAAGAAACAAAGAAAGAGGGACAAGAAACCTTGTAAAAGTATATAATCAAATGATTGGAGGGAATACAACTCTATTCCCAAAATATGCCCCTTTGCTTCCACTTTTCATTTCCTAGACCTATAATATTGCCTCCTAACATTGACATTATTAGCTCGTTTATACTTGTTGAGACATCTAACCTAAATGGGGCTCATAGGGATTTGGAATTAATTGGATTGTGCTTTTTCAAGTGGTAGATCTCTTAACATGTGGGAAAGGGATCTACCAAACAGCCCTTTCGAACATGCTAAGAGATCTACTGCTCGAAAAGGCATGATCCAATCAATTCCAAATAAGCCAAAAAACCATGTTCCAGAAGACATCAGCAGCATTGCAATGCAGTAGATGATGATCCAATGTTTCCTTGTTCTTGTTGACATGCAACACCGATTGATTACTACCATGCCTCACTTCCTTACACTGTTCAGGGTAAGAATCATCCCCAAAGTTGCAGTCCAAATAAAGAAATTCACTTTGGGAAGAGCCTTATTCCTCCATATTCAGCTGTCAAGGGAAAGTGGCACTATCTAGAGTGCACAATACATTGCAAAATGACTTTTACATTAAACAATCATTTCCTGGATAGTCACCGCACCATCTTATCTTCAACATTAACTTGAATAAAATCTATTGGAGAAAGATATAATGAGATCCACCTACCAGTCATTAGCCTCTCTTACAAAGGTTACAACACACCACTAAATAGATTCATGCGAGAGTAGATAGCAATCCACCCCATAAACATCCCTGTATGGAGTGATTTAGAATAACGCTGTGAATGAATCTTTTTTATGAGTAAAATAAAATTTTATTGAAACAAGTAACAAGGCTAAGCTCAGGTACACAGGAAGCATACAATAGACACCACCTGGTTACAAATTCGGGACTAGATGTAGATGATAGCGATACAAGAAAATCATGAAAGCTAGTCCCAAAGAAAACAATAGCAGAGGCCCACAAAATAAGGTGCGACAAAAGAAACATCTAAGTTCATCCAAAGAGCATTCCATGGGATTTCCTTTCAAGCCAAATGCACCAGATACGACAAAGAGGAATGGTTTTCCACACTGCAGAAAATTTGGGAGTTACCCAGATGACCTCTACAACAAGCTAGGAGATCCACCAACCTCCTAGGCATCACCCAAGCTATTCCAGCCCTATTAAAAATCTCATCACATAAACCCTTGCCACCTCACAATGGAGTGGTAACTGATCCACAAATTCACCACCTTTTTTGCACATATAGCAACAATCCATAACAATAAGTCCACGCTTTCTCAAATTATCCACAGTCAAGATCTTCGCATGAGAAACCGCCCAACCAAAGCAAGCAACTTTGGAAAGGCAACTTCTACTATTCCAAATACACTTCCATGGGAAGGAATTCTGGGTTTGACCTAACATCACCTTACACAAAGAACAGACCGTGAACTTCTTGCTCCCATCATATAAATACAAAGCAACTTATCCATCTCCCCACTTTCAATGCTCGAAGCATACAACCTGAGAAGCTCGAAAATAACCCCCACTTCCCAATCTAGGGTAGTCAAAAGCAGCATTCCATCATAAATACCCATTAGAGATGTTCAGAATATCTGCCACCGAAGCATCCTAATCATAAGCTATCCAAAAAAGGTTAGGAAAAGCAATCTTAAGATCCAAATAACCACACCAAATGTCATGCCAAAATCTGATCCTCAATCCCTCACCAACTTCGAGATAATCTTCTCCATAACCATGCTCATGTGATTGGCAGGAACCTTGGATATGATATTATATATCCTATGCACAAGGCTGATAGGGCGATAATCATTCACATCTGAGGCCCTTGCCCTATTCAGAATGAGAGCAATGAAGGTCACATTTAGACTTTTCTCAAACTTCTAATAGGAATAGAGTTCATGAAAAATCTTCACGGGATTCTCTAAGAATATCACAACAGGCCTGAAAGAATGCCATGGAGAAGCCATCCGCTCCAAGTGACTTTGTCTTTAGCCAACCCTCTTATCACATGATGAACCTCATCCTCATCTAATGGTCTTTCCAACCAATTGGCACTCAAAAGATCAATGGGCTTGAAATGTAAACCATCAAGTTTGTGCCTCCAAGAGAATTTCTCTGTGAAGAGACCTCCATAGTAGTGAACAATATGGTCCTTGATCTCAGGGTGATCAGAAAGAACACCATTAAAATGGAGCATCTCAAATATATTGTTCCGCTTATGAGAATTAGCCACACAAGGAAAAACCTTAGTACACTTGTCCCCTTTCTTCAACCAGCGAACCAGAGACTTCTATCTCCACAGGATCTCCCCCATCAATATCACCTTCTCAAGTTCGACTGCCACAGAACTTTCCCTAAATCTTTCCTCATCCAAGAGAATCCCTATCTCCTCCCTACACTCCAAGCCCTACAACTCCACAAGGAAAGACGTCTTCTGACAATCAACATTCCCCAAGACTTCCACATTCCACTTCTTCAAATCATTATTCAAAGCTTTGAGCTTAGCCGCCATTATAAAACTTGGGGAACTAGAAATCTAATAAGATGACCGACACTGTCTCACCATGGCAAATCCATTGGCATTTAACCATGTCTTTTCAAATTTGATATATCTGCGACCCTAATGGATTCCCCCACAATCCAATAAAATGGGGAAGTGATCCGGACATACCGTCGAAAGTCTCTTTAGACACAAATCATTAAATGGACCTCCCAGGAAGGAGACACCAAAACTCTATCCAATCTATACCAAACCTAGATGTTGGACCATGTGAATGCACCCCTGACAAGAGGTAAATCAACGACATCCAAGTCAAAGATAAAATCCAAAAAATCTACCATGGTCGTACTAAGATGAGATTCCCCTGACCTCTCACTAGGAAAACGAGTGATGTTGAAATCCCCTCCGATACAACAAGGTACATCCCACCAACCACACAAACTAGCAGCCTCATCCTAAAGAATTCTCTTGCTACTATCCAAATTGGGCCCATAGATACCCGCAAAGCCCAAACAAATCCATCCTCCACTTGCTTGAAAAGAGCAAGCCACCGAATATTCCCCAACACACTCATCAAGAAGATCAACGACCCTTTTGTCCCAAGTCACAAAAAATACCACCCAAAGCCCCATTAGAGGCTAGAAACACCCAACCCACATAAGAACATCCCCACAAACTTCTAATGATACTTATATCGATACATTTCAACTTGAGAATATCTTTTCAACGATCATTCTGTTATTAGGTTGAAAATAGCCTTCAATAATTTTCTGCCACGTAGCCCATCTATGGATTAATAATGGATGTGCGGCACACAGTGAAAAAACCCATGATGGAAATCAAATCCCTCATATGCTCGATGACTCTGCTCTCTCTCATCACTCTGCTACTAGATCAGATCTATCGACGCCCCCAAATCCATCGACGTCGCCCCCTCTCCTCTTTTCCACCACTCCATCGACACCACCCACCCCAATTATCACAGGTGCTAGGTTTGTTTTTGATTGTCTAGGTTCCAGATAATTCCTTGCATCTTTTGTAATGCATGTTGTCAGATTTGGCATTTTATTTGGGTTGGGAAAAATAAAATAACATAGCCCATCCTTGTTTGTTCTAGATAATGCCTTGCATTTTATTTGGGTTGGAAAAAATAAATCACATGCAGATTTGGCATAGAAAAAAAATCACAGAATCTACTGTTTTTACAAAAAAAAAAAAAAATAAACCATTTCTACATTGATTGGAGAACGATGGTAGGACGGTGGTGACTGCGTCGGAGTGGGTGGCTACGCCAGTTGGTTGGCATCGGATTGCTGGTGGTGACTGGGATGGTAGGCAATGGACCAATAGCGGCAGAAATCAATGCGACGGAAGCATAGCAAAGAGGAGGGGCAGCGAGCTCTTCTTCGTGGAGTGAGACTATTTAGTGCGAGTGAGACTATTGAAATTATTGTGTAATTTCTGACGTGGCAGCAAATGAAAGGAGGGCTGCTTTCCTTCTAATATCAGCCCGACCGCTTAGAAGCGGAACTCTTTCAACTTTGTTTCCTGCAAACAAACAACATCCGCTTTCCAATGCCGAATCATATTTTCAATATGGAGGAGCTTTTTCAGATTGTTTAGCCCCAAATGTTCCATGAAAGAATCTTGGGCTTCATAAAGGAAGGTTTGACTCCCTCCTTCGGTCCTTCCGCAGCTTGCATTCTCTTCCATAGAATCATAACTTATAGAGCTAGTAAGCCTCTTTCATTCCCAATTTCTTCTAGCAAGCTGATCTTGAGATAAGAGTGGCCCACCTAGATAGCAATGAGTAAGGCTTTGAAAACACGTGATTTAAAGCATATGGATTTGGCATGGTGAGACAGTGGTGGTCCTCTTATTAGATTTTCGATTCCGATTCCCCAAACTTGATAGGGTTCCCTACCATGTTGTTAAAGACCTCCTCGAGAGTACCATTCACCAATACTAAAAATCATACAAAAGAGACGCACTGGGCAATCCAACCACACCATTTCTCCCCAAACGCAAACTAGCCCCAATAATCCAGCCCCTAATGTTGCCCCTCTGTTCTGAAACCTGTGGCCAGTCCCAAAATTTCCCTTGTGGCATCAACTTGGTGCCCAAGTTTTAGGCTTAATTGCCAATCAAGCCAACAGGAAGAATGCTAGGGGAAATTTCTGCAATATTTTGACCTTGCTGCACCATAGAACTAATTTAAAGTAGATTCTTTTTATATAAGCAGGGAAACTCCCAAGAGGCAGGGCCGCTATGTCCATGAAAAACCCTCAATATGTGGCAGCCGACTCCGTAGATTTATAGGAAACGTAATTTTTCAAGGAATTCAACAACCCCCAATGAAAGTCTAGAGTAAATCTGTCCAGACCAGACATTCCAGCACTATTCTCGCCACTTTGATGGGCTAAGACCCTAACTATATTTTCAAGAGCCACAAGGAGCTGCCAGGAAAACAAAAGCAACCCCCATGCACATGTGCCAGGAAGCTGCTGCCTATTTCCCAAAAACCAAAAACTTACATAGAAGGAAACCTTCAGCAACAAAACCCTAGCTATATGCTTGTGACGCCAGCCTCCAAGAGATTCCTAGATATCCCTAAAAAGCACTGCTGCAACCAAGGAGAGAAATAAACTAGAGAACCCTTCCTATTTTTGTGTTGTGTCAGATACATGCACTAAATCCCACTCTACTTCAGTAGTCCAGGTCAAGAATGGAAGAGTTCAATCTTCTATAATTCACCCTATATTACAGCAACTCTTAAGTAGGTAATTCTCATAAATGTATGCACTTCTTTGGTGAATTTTGAGCTATGTGATTATACCTCTTATAGAATACTGCTGTCTATTTTTTACATAGACATAAAGAGGATGGGATACATATTTTAGAAATACCCACTTGTCGGTGATGGATCCAAAATGAAATGTTGGCAAAACATATGGTGCGGCATAGGGCACTCAAGGAAGCTTATCAAGAATTCTATGGAATGGCAAGAATGAAAGAAGCCTTGACAATATTGGGAAGTTGACACTTTTTAGATGTTCTACGATCTAGTATACTCTATTTGGGAAGTTGACACTTTTTAGAAGTTCACCATCCCGCTCTTTCTATCAATCCATATGAATACTCATATTGTAAATCCGAAGGGTATTTGGAAGACAGACACCCATAAAGGCAATCTTCTTTGTATGTACGGCTTCCTTGGGGAAGAAGATCCTCACACTCGATAGCTCAAGGAAAGGCCGAATCATTGTCACGGATTGGTATTGTATCTGCAAAAAGAGCACAGAGCCCATCGATCAAATAATTCATTATGAGATTGCCAGGCTTGTGGAATGAATTCTTTGCTCTGGTGAGATTGGCTTTGGTGACGCTGAGAAAGGTGACCTAGCTTCTTGGAGAGGACCTTAGGGCAATTCTCATATTGCAGCAATATGGAAGATGGTCCCCATATCCTATGGTAGTGTATTTGGAAAAAAATGAACAAAATAAATTTTGAAAATTGAGAGTAGTCAATTGATGAGCTTAGAAATTTCTTTTTCAATACTTTACTCAATTGATCGAGTGTAATTAATTTTAATGGCATGAACTTTCATGAATTTCTTTTGTCACTAAACTAGAACATATAGGTGATGCTTTTGTATATGTCCTGTATACTTGGGCTCTTGTGTATTCTTGCAATCAATAAAATTTAGTTTACCGATAAATAAAAATGTTTTACAGCATCAAGGGACAGAATTTTGGGTGTTTTATTGCTGCCCTAAGAGTGGCCTAAATCCCTAGGTGATTGTGTTACCAATCTCATGAACTTTCTTGCATAGCTCATGTCATGATAATACAAAATCCTAATATGTAGTGATTCATGTACTTACAACCACAAGTACTCCTAAAAGTCTAAATTCTCTTTCTATGATAAATGGCCAGAGTCAAAATTATGCATGCAAGATTTATAATTCACACATACAGCACATGGTAAAGTTTAATGGTAGTAAACAGGACTCAGATCAGATTCTTAAATGTCTAGTTGCTGCCACTATGTGATACTCCATATGATAAGGATAAGAGTAAGTGGTGTATAGGATCTCACATTGCTTAGGAATGAGAAGTTATTGCTTTTTAAAAGACTCCAATTGTATCATTGACTAGTCCTTTTGGAGTATAGGTCATGTGGTTTGAGCCTTCCATCGGGACGTTACAAATGGTATCACAAACTATCCCAACCAGAAATATGGGACTTAAGCCGTGCCACCTACCACGGACTAGCCCGATGAGGACGTCAGGAATTTAAGGAATGCAGATTGTGATATTCCATATGATAAGAATAAGGGTAGGTGGTGTATGGGATCTCACATTGCTTGGGCAGGAGAAGTATTGCTCTTTATAAGGCTCCAATTGTATCATTGACTAGTCATTTTGGAGTATAAGCCATATGATTTGGACCTTTCATTAGAACGTTACACACTAAGTGGAAAAGTACTGGCAATACCAATAATAGGGATACTTTAGAATCCAAACAGATCCATACCTTGCTGGAAATTCCTGCATCTCATTGAATATAATTCATTCTTTAGTTGAGTAGTAAGCCTTTGAAGGGAAAATGACATAGTAATACATGAATGTTTAATAGATGATTGTTGACTCGCTTTTTTATACTTGGAGCTAAGGAGATAAGGTAAGTAGCATAATTGTACCCTTACGTGTGTGATATACATTCTTTTATGCTTGAAAAATGCTGTTTACTTATATTCTACGTAACTTCATCGCTATGAACAGCCCCTTTTCATGAATCTTGGTTGGGTTATGATAATGTTGCTTATGGATGCAATTATGTATGTTATACTTACTAAGTTGATTGTCTTGAATGGATGCGATGTTATGATAATCATGCTTATGAATGTTATTATGCCACGATTAGTGTGCCATACACATGAATCATCAAGAAGTATATGTTCACAAGGATCATGTTAAGAGACGATTAAAAAAAACCATGTGAACAATGAGTTAAGCCTTAATGATTGACCAATGATGTTGTGGGTGAATGTGCAAACCACACTAAAGAACGTTTACGTGAAGGTGTGGTCCTCCATAGATCTTATAAATTATGACGTGGTTAGCAACAATTGGGTCGATGCACACAGAAAGTATGATATGATAGCCACCAAGCAAGTGAAAGACAAGATTAACAAGTCATGCATGGAATATGTTAGAGATTCAGTCATTCATTCATCCATGACCATGATGTACATTTCGTCACTTAAAATTTCCATGGTCGCTCCCACATCTTCTATGAGTGCCGCATATGTTATGTTACTGTTAAATGATCCACAAGAGATATAAGTATAACTATTCATGAACACTTCCAAGGTAAAAGTCTAAGTTTACGTTCTTCTATGTTTATAATATGATATGCGATTTGCTGAGTCCTCAACTCGCTTTTCGTATATTCTATGTTTTTAATGTCCCAGGACGATGTCGATGCTTGAGGGTCAGGAGTAGACAGATCAACGACTAGAGAAGGTCTATTATATTTTCCCGCCATATTCAATGTTTATATATATAAAATATTTTTTTTTATAAGTTAAAATATATTAAACTAAACAGATCAACTAATAATAGATTGTGTATTCATTTAGTTCTTCATATTCATTCCCATAAATACGTCACCATCATCTCAATGTAAACCTTCATCACCACCAACCATAACTCACAATCAAACACATATCCAACTCAAAAAACCCAAAAATCATTACTCTGAACCCCAAATCAACAAAACCATCCACACCCTAACAAACCCTATGCAACCACAAACCAACAAAAACATCTCCAAAGCAAAAAATTAAGCTATGCAGAAAAATGCTAAAATAACAGGAGAAAAAGGCCCTGATAAAAACCCAAAAAAGGCACCGGGTGTCCGATAACAAAGCCCGACTAATCCCCCGACCACTCAAAACATCCCAACCGAGACCAACATAGTGGCAGATTTCTCACCTATTACTGGTACCCTCCGCCACGAGCATTCTCATCCTCCTCGACCTTGGCAGTCAGATAGACACTCGGAAAGTCCGAGACACCGAACGTCTTCTCCTTCATCAGCTTCTCCACGTCGGCCTTCTTAAGCACAGTCCGGCGGATGGGAGGGCGGTTGCGACGTTGATCGCGGGTGTAGTACTTGATGTCAAATACGGTTTCGGGGTCGGAGTTGGGGATCCATGGCTCGATCTTGATGGTGGCGGGGCAGGTGACCCTGTACTCGAGGGCTCCGGGCAAAGCTGACCTGTATTCTGGGTCGGCGCAAGGTCCTGTGATCTCCCAGGGCTTCTTGAAGTAGCGCTTCAGGTTCTGGAAGAGAGATGACGCAGTCTTCGCCATTTTGGTAGAGAAATGAGAAACACCACTGCCTTGTTTTCACGCCTAGGAAGTTTTGGATGATGGAGGAGGGGGGTTCTTTTTCTTGGGTGACGGTCAATATTGAAAGAGTATTGATATACAACCTCTACCACACTTCACATTCCACACTTTTTTAAATTTTTTAAATTTTTAATATTTTTTTTAAATTTTTTTTTGAGTTTATTTTTTTAAAATTATTTCAAATTTTTTATTCATTATTCATATAATAAATATTTAATAAAAAAAAAGATAATAAAAAATAAAAATAATGAAGAGTGTATACTGTTAGGAGGTTGTGAAGATTTTTTGATATTGAAAATGGCTTTATGGAGAAAAATGTTGGCATAGCATTAATTAAAAAAATATATATCATATAAAGTCATCATTTAATATTTAAAAAAAATACAAAATCAGTGACAAAAAAATTACAAAATCAGCAAATCATATTAGAGTAATATTATTATGCTCTTTAATTTATACCACTCATATTGTTTGCTTGATATAGCACCATAACGTGGTATCACGTGACTTATTAAGAAAATTTTAAAAATATATATTTAAAATAAATGACATCTGAAAATATAAAAAAACGAAGACTAAAATTCTAAATTCTTTCTATTTTTTATGTTTGTGTTTTTAATTTTCTTAATTTTTTAATAAGACAAGTGACATAATATTATAATATCACATTAAGAGACAAAATGAGTTATATAAATTAGAAGCTACATAAATTAGAACCAAAAAAATTGAAAAAAACAAAAATAATAATAATAATAAATTATTATAAATTTTTTTAAAAACTTCAATATAAGGACTAGAGGTGTAATCGGTCTGCTTTGGTCCGGTTTTAAACAAAATTTGTGACCTAATCGATATGCACCAGTTTTTCATTTTCAAGAATTGATTCCGCACTGGTTACCTCCTAAACCGGTACTTCTAGTTTTACAGGTTTCGGTCCGATTTTTTTATTTTAATATACAATATACTATATTATATAATAGTATATTATAATATATAATACTATAGTGATAATATATTGTAGTATATTATAGTATATATTATAATTGTATTATAGACTATAGTGATATATTATAATACAAAACTATTTTATATATAATTATATATTATATATAAAAAGTATATACAATATAAAAAATTATAATATATATGAACCGATCTGGTTCAGTCCGATTTGGTTTTAGAAAAAGAAAAACCAGAACCAGACTGATATTGACCGGTTTTAAGAAAAATAAAACCGGTACCAGACCAAATCAAACTCGATACCGGACCAAACTCACTAATTCGGTCACGTCCGGTCTGGTTTAACGGTTCACCAATTTTTTTTACACCCCTAATAAGGACGGGTGGAGGGGAGTCCTTATTTAACAAAATATAAATGTATTTTCTATATAAAAACATAAATACTTTTAAAAACATCGGCTTAAGTGAGGTTTTGTGTTCGATGGGCAATTGGTGGTTTGAAGTCCTCGATGTCACCCTTGGGATTACACGACCATATACAACAGTAACAACTTAGGACTCTTTAGAGATTTCTAAATTATTTTACTATTATTCATAAATAATTCACTACTATTCATAAATTATTTCATTATTATTCGCATATGACCTTAGATACTTTTAGCATCCAAACATAACCTTCAAGTATCCTTTTGGTGGAGTAGGAGTAGGGGTGTTCCAAGCACCCATATCGGGCCCACATACTCTCTACCAGTTATAGGCAGATAGCTTTTTCAGTCCTTACAAGCGAGCAGGTGAATTCTCTCTTTTTATAGAGATGCAGGGGCAATTGATAGGTCAGACTCCTCATCCGCCCATAATTCATTTTCCGTGTATCTTTTATTAATGATATATATTATTTTTAGTATATAAAAGCAGACTCCTACTCATTTCGAATTTTGTTCTCTTCCCTCTCTTCTCTCTTTTTCTTCCTCTCTCTTTTCTTTTCATCTTCTAACTCTTTCCCTATCCCTCTTTTTTCTCGTCGTCTTCCACTATTCCTCCCCTATTTTATTTGTCGTCTCTTCTCCTATTCTTTTTAGTTTTTCCTCTTTTCTCTTCTTTCTGTCTTTTGTTTCTCTTCATTTTTTTCCTTCTTCTTCCTCCTTTTCCTTGGTCTTATTCACTAGCCTCTAATGTGGTGGATTTGCAACCTACTTCCACATTGTGTAGTCTCATATTTGTATTCATTAAGACCCAAGGGGCAACCATGGCTCTTAGGTCTGTATTCTATACCGTGAGTCTCATATTTGTGTTTAGTGAGACCTATGACGTCTTAGAATTCAGTTCCCTCTCTCAAAAGTCAGAAAGGTATCGACCTCACTGTGGTATTGCTGGAGGAGGTGTCGAGATTTGTGTTTTTGCATATTTGTTTGTCTATTTTTGTAATTTTTTGAGAATATGTATAGGTTTCTATATGTGCATATTCAAATATATATGCAATATTTTTCAAATTAATTGAGTTTTAAAAATCTGTATGTGATTTATTGCAAATTATTTGTCTTTGCATTTTTTTTCTTTTTTGTATATTTTTGCAAATCTGTTAAACAAATACGAATTAGTAGGGGCTAAGATAAGGACAAGGTGTGAAAGGGCAACTACCCGCTCGAAGAGGGTGGGTAGAAGGCCTACAAAGTGGGTACACTAGTTTTAAGTATCCCAAAAAGATTACAGAAGGGCCAATTTGGATACCGAGAGTATTCTAGAATATCTCATAATATTTATAAATAGTTTGAGTTAAAATGTTTGAGTGAATTTATGTAAGAGTGTGGTTCCATTGAGATATGCTTGGATATATAAAGTAAATTGAGATAGTTTTAACTTTTTATGAGAATTTAAAAAAATTATAGGTTCCATCAATAATTGGTTTATTAAAATTTGTGTAATAATGGAATGATATGTTTTATTAATAAAACACAACTATTTATTGAAAATTCCCCCAACATATTTAAATGGAAAATTCCCACATTTTTTGTCCCCAAATTTATTTAATGTGAATTGTTTTCAAAATTAGCAATTATCAATTATGAAGAAACCATTCTAATTTAAAATTATTAAATGAGAATTTTAGACATATTATTTAATAAGTACTCAAAATAATTATAAAGGTAAATCAAACTGATATATAAAAAATTAAACTAATTTTCAGGTAAGTATATATAATAGTTAAATCCCCTCAATCTAGTGGATCAAGTTTTGTGCATTCCTCCTCAACATCTGCCTCTAATTCCAAATGTAAATTTTCATCAGCCAGCCTATGAACATTTTGAGTAAGTCAAACTTAATGAATCTATGCATTAACGAATATCCCATGTTAGTAATGAGCATTGATTGTAGCTTCTATATCAAGATATGATAACGAGTAAGATAAATTGCAACAACTATGACAGAAATAAAAGAAAAACTTAACTTTATTGCTCCCTCAACCCCATCCCTTAAAAAACGATTAAGTGCCAAGACATCTCATTGGAGTAGTTCTACATTATGTTCTAAGACAAGATACTAGTTTCTTGTATAATACCACTTATGGTGTCATTAAGACTCCGTTTAGATGTTGACCTGAGTTGAGTTCTTTATAAATAGTAATGAATTAAAATGGTGGAATGAGTTTTGTGGAACCCACTTAAAATGAGTTTAGATGTGTTTGGATGTTAAGATGAGTTTATATATATTTATGAGAAGTTAAAAAAGGTTGTGAGTCTCGAATATAAAGAAATGTTAAGTTTAAAAAAATTATGGATCTCACGTGTAAAGAGATTTTGAGTTGGGATGAATTTGAGAGTTTGAGAGCCCATGGCAACACTGTGGATCTGGTACCCGTACTTACGACGCTGTCGTGAGTTGTGGGTTTATATTTCTCGTGTTGTCATGCACCTAGTTTGGTTGGTTTGATTTGTTGGTTGGCTTAATTTGTGGATGGTTGATTTGATTTATATGATCTGGTTTGTATTTGATCGTTTGATTTGATTTAGAGGAATGACATTTTAGTCAAACTGTTATTTGTAGTAGGGGTATTTTAGTCCAATTCAATTTGTAGTGGGTTTTTTAGTTCAAACTGGAATTTGTAGTAGTCAATAGTCATTTTGGTCTAATATGATAAAGAGAGAGGCATTTTAGTCCAACTTTGAATCAGCAGCAGCAGGAACAATTTGGTCAATCGAGTACAATAAAACCTATGCTATAGGACTCAACCTCACTATTTTATCATAGAGAAGAGATACATGAGATAAAACATAATGGCAAAGAGTCGGGCTACTCTCTCCGCTCTATCGCACTTCACTTTTTGGTTTTTATTTTTTATTTTATTTTTTTTCTATTTTTTAATATATTTAAATATTTAAAAAAATAAAAAAAAATATTTCAACACACTTAAAATCACTAAATAAAAAAAAAAAATTTGACAAACGGTCAAATTGAACAATATAATTGAAAGGGTCTAACAAAATCAGATTGGATGATTATAAAGCAAAGGAAAATTTTTTGTATCTGCCTACACCGGCACACACTCAATGCATTGAGTGTAAAAAAAAAAAAAAAAAAATATGTAAAATGTGTGCCGGGTGTAAGCAAATGCATAGCACATCTCTAAAGAAAATGGGCTTAGAAAACACACAGAACCCATGAGCATTTAATACATACAATACCTCAGTCACATCTCTCTCTCTCTCATTTGGTTGATTAAACCCAAATTAACCTTATCCCTACAATGGTGCTATTATAGAACGAAATACTACAAACCCAGCATTGGCCTAACTCCTAACTTTGACATTTTCTATGAAACATGAAAATTCCATAGCATCCAATCTCTTTAATTCCCGTTTATTAATCATTCTTTTCAATAGATAAACTGTGAACGCAAAGTAGGTATTTTGTGGCTTTTCACAAATAGAAAGGCTTCACCCTAATCTCTATGGTACGGTTTGGATAGTGGGATGAGATGAAATGATTTTAGATAAAAGTTAAAAGTTGAATCAAATATTATTAGAATATTATTTTTTTAATATTATTATTAATTATAATGATAAGATGTGATGAGATGAAACACATTCACTATTTAAACGATATCTAAATGAATCATTATATAAGATTAATAATAATAATAATTTAGCAGTAAAAATGAAATAAAGATAATGAAAAAATATTTGTTGATGTATGAAAGAAAGATTTAGAGCTTGTTTGGGAGGTAAGATAGAAAAAATAGATTTTTTTTTTTAGAATAATTCAATTTATTTTCCTATTTGAGAGTTTAATTAAGAGAAAATAGATTGAGTGGAAGAAGGCCAAGGGAACTCCATTTCCTTAATTTCTCTTATAATCTCAATTTTCATTCCATTCAAATCCTATTAATAGCCATTATATTTTATTAAAGAGTAATTCTACATACAACCGTGAAATGCGTAACTGCCGCGTAATCGCTTTGAAAAAGAGTAGGGTCTACTATTAAAAAATTAATTTTTTTCATGTGGGTCCCATATTTTATTCATTTTTTTCAAAGCGATTACGCGGCGGTTACGCAATTCACGGTTGTAAGTATCTTTTCTCTTTATTAAAATACTAAAACACCCATCACTATCATTTTCATTTCTATATTTTCTTTTCATTCTCTCTCTACTCATAAATCATTCATTTTTTTCGATTTTAAAGGAACACATAATAGTAATATTCATACAAAATAGTAATTTCCATTATTTTTATTATATACTTTAAATCAGATTATTTATTTTTTCATTCATTTCTTTTAAAACATAAAAAAGGAAGAAATTTCCGTCGGTTCCATTTCATTTCTTTCTATTTCATTCCATTCCTCTATAAACTATTATAAACTCACAAACGAAGTGCTTCACTCTCCGCCTCTCTCCGCTGTGCTATTCTACAAGCCAACAGATCTCTCTCCCTCTCCCTCTCTCAGCTCAAATCATACGCACCCAGGTCAGCTGTCTGGTCTTTTTACATCTTCATCTTCTTGATCTACTCTACTATGGGCTTTGACCGATCTGTTTCAATATCTTGTATTTCAGGTCAATTTGGTTTTTGTAATCGTCTCCATTTCTGTTACGGTTTTACTGTTCTGGGTTTTTCATTTCCTTCTTACTTTTTTTTTTTTTAGGAAATTTAATAAAGTTTCCTTTTTTTATTGCACGTGTCTCCCTATGAATTATCATGTCGTAAATTACTCTGTTAGTTTTGATTTCGTGGGTGACTTTCAGTTCCGAGGTATTCTTGTTGGGACTTGATTGCTATATTGTTGTGTTCTGGTTCTCCACTGTAGCTTTTCGTTTGGGACTGGCCGAGTTGGATTTTGGGTCTACCTTGATACTTCTGTACTTGGGTTTTATTATATTCTGGGTTTGCTTTACTAGAAGTATTTTTCAGATTTATGTAACAAGATCTAATAATGCTTTTGGTTGTGGAGTTATTGTAATCGTTATCATAATTATTCTGGATTTTATGTGTATGAACAAACTGCTGTACCACAATCACCACCACCACCACCAAATTTGAAGAGTCTCGACATATAAGTTATAAAGTGAGTATTAGATGTTAATAGGGTTAAAGTTGCCGCTTTCCAGAATAGACTTTTACTCTACACAAAAGGGAAATGTGAAATGGCTTCTTCCCCTCTTGTTTCAACCCATGGTTAAGTGTACTACATCTTGCTATAATGTTCTGATGATTTGATGAATTTCCCAGAGTGCATTTGTTACCAGGTTCCCATTGTTTCATTTTTTGATGGGATGCAGGTGTTGCATCGTTATGCTTGTTTTTCATTTATGTTGAATCAACTATTTTTTTTTACTCGTCTTATGATTTGTTTCCATGTTCTCATTGGTTTTATTGTTTGGTTTCTTACCGATATGTTTCTGTTCAAGATTATCTGCAGATGGCAATGCAGGAAGCAAGTCCCACCCTTGCTCCCAGTGCCCAAGTTGTTGGGAATGCCTTTGTGGAGCAGTACTACCATATTCTTCACCAATCCCCTAACTTGGTGCATAGATTTTATCAGGATACAAGTTTGCTAAGCCGGCCAGATGCTAATGGTAACATGGCAACAGTGACATCCATGCAAGTAAGTCCTTTTTGTATGTACTTGTGATGCATGTTTGTTGGGGTGTATATTATGCAGGGATGTATTCATGATGCAGATCATGCTCTGCATTCTACCAGATTTTCAATTAATTTATATATTTTTTGTGTCATGACTTCTAGTAAAGTAATGCTTTGTTTTCTGGATTCCATCCGAAGCAATTACTTTACTTTACTAGAAGTAATTGCTCCATTTGTCATGACTTCTAGCAATTACTTTACTAGAAGTACATGCGCAAACGGCATCGGATGGAAAGGTTTTCTGAATTCCATTTGAAGTGTCATTGGGTCCAAAGCTGTTGTCTTGAAGCATGCAAACAGAGGGGAGTTTGTAGATGGAAAGACAGTGGGAAGGCCTTCCTCGGTCAAAGGTGCCTCGTACGCCTTGGTGTTGAGGTTATCGGCGGGTAGTCTGGTCGAGAATAGCTCCGCGACGGAAGGAAAAGGTAAGACACTTGTAGGAGACAAATGCTACTGGGTGAAATTGAGAGAAATGGAGGATAAGCACCATGTGGTGCATGGTGGAATGGCTGCATCGGTCGAGTGTTTGAGTGTGGGAGAAGTGGAGGGGATCTTGTGGGCTGTTAAAGCTCAATTGACGGGAGTTATGGAGTATGTGAGAGATCTTATGATTAATGTAGATAAGAGGTTAGACTTGGTCATGAGTTTGGGTGGTGGGTTGAAAACGGACTTGGGGGGTAGGGTTTTTTGAAGGCGGGGCAAACTTACGGCTGATGCCGGTTTGCAGTCTGACTGTCCTCAGTCACCAGTTTCAATTGGGGTTGGTACCTTTTTCTAGGGTTCACTTTCAGTTGAAGATGGGGGTCCTTCCAGGGTTTTGAGTACTTTGGAAGAAGCAGATGAGCTTCTTTCAGAAGATGAAAATGGGGTAACAGAAGGTAGTGCTCTCCTTACCTGTTCTTTGCCTCTTGAGGGAGTAGTAGGGTCTGACAAAGTGGCACAGAAAGGGTCGTCAGGGGCTGGAGCACCTACAAGCAATGTTCTTGTCGATGGAACGACAACACCTATGTCGGAGGTGAAGGAACCTCTAATGGTGACAACAACAATGGACGACAACAATATAGCTATTGAGGAGGTTCAGGATTTGAATGTAGAATACTACAGGGAGGAAATTACGGGTTTATCGTTGGTGCCTTGTGAGGAGGAATGCCTAGGGTCGGGAGAGCAGTTGGGAACAGTGCTTGGGGATAATGTTGTTCCCTTAGTTTCTCTTCCTCCGACAAACAACATAGCAGGTTCACCATCAGATTGGGTTCTACATAAGGTTAACGAAATTCAGCATATTGTGGGTCTTACATACGGAGGATGTGAAGACCAATTTAAAGCACTACTTACTGCGATAGAGGCGGACCACTTGTTTGAAACCAAATCAAGTTTTAAGAAAAGCTAGGAGTTAAAGCGTCTTTCTTGGGCAACCAATTACGACGCTAAGGGAGGTAGCTCAAGTTGAAGGAAGACGAAAGGGAGGGCATTATGAAGACGTCCTTGTATAGGGAGTTTCGGGTGGAGTATTAGTCTTATGGGGGGTGAGGGTTGGGGAGGTGTGTTCTATTCCAATTCGGGCTTGATGTAATTTGGATAGATTTCTAATTTTCATGGGCTTTTTGGGTCATTTGGGGCTAGCTAGTATGGACTAGGTGTTTTCTTGTATACGTCCAATGTACTTGGTTACTCCTATTGATATATATAATATTTTTACTTATCAGAAAAAAAAGATCTCTTTAAGGTTGTGTACTCTATTTCGCTTGTTCAATTAAAGTTCTTACCTATTCATATTAATTTAAATAATTCTGTACACTTTCTAAATTGGAAACACTTACATTTTCCTATATTACCCTCGGCTTTTTACCAAAAGTAAACAAGATTCTTATTGCTATCCTCATTTTTACCAAATAAAGGGAATTAACTAAGATTTCTTTTTACGAATATTCATTTAAAATAGAATGACACATCTAAGCTGAATAAAGGAGTGCTTATTTTCTGTACACAACCCCTTAATGTATTGAATTTAATTGAGATCATTAGATTAGCATGGTTGGTAATGTAGGTTGTTAAAATAATTGCATTGCTTATGTTGGAGCAGGCAATCAATGACAAGATACTGGATTTCAACTATGATGACTATACAGCGGAGATAAAAACTGCAGATGCTCAGGACTCGTATGAAAAAGGGGTGATTGTTTTAGTTACGGGATGTTTGACTGGAAAGGACAATTTGAGGAGGAAATTCACACAAACATTTTTTCTCGCTCCTCAAGACAAAGGCTACTATGTTTTAAATGATGTCTTTAGGTACATTGAGGAAAATGACCTGTTGCAAACCAATTCTGTCGCTGTCCACAGCATAAATGAAAATGTTCCTACAGCTGCCTTGACACCAGAACCAGGTTGGAATAATTCTTCTACAAGTGTTATATTGAGATTTATGTCACTCTGACATTTTGCAATTGCTTGAATATCTGTTTCCAGAGCCTGCTCATGCTCCTGAGGTTCCTGCCGTTGAACCTGCGTCTTCTTTTGAGGAGGAAGATATTATTGATGTGCCTGAAGTTTGTGATCCTTCAGATAATGAGGAAGGATCAGTTGTTGAAGACGAGGTTATTCAATCCCCAGCTCATTCTACTCAGAACGAAATTCTTAAAGAGGTTGATTCCACAGTTGTTGATTCAGCTCCTGCAGCTGAGGAGGATGTCCCAAAGAAGTCTTATGCGTCAATTGTGAGTTCATGTTCATAGTTGTTTAAACCTGTTGGTGTTGACCAAGTGTCTGAATTATGTTAACTTGTGGGGTTTGATGTAGGTTAAGGTAATGAAAGGAACAGTGCCTAATTCAGCCCATGTTTCCATTAGAAAGTTGAGGGTGGAACCCACGTATCCTGATCAGCAGTCACACGGTTCTGCAAAACCTGCTCCTGCACCTGAGGCATCAGCTCCTAATAGTGACAGTGCTCCTGAAAGCAGTGATGTTCCTGAGGAAGGTATCTATTAGTGTTGACACAAATTGATAAGATCATTATCAACTTTCAAAAAATTGTAGGTTGAGATCTAATTGGCTACTTGTTTCAGTATCAAAATGTAATCCATTATTTAATATAAACTTTGATATAAAGAGATTAAATTTGAAGTGCGAAGCCAGTGTGGTGGATCTGGCAGGTCATTTTCTTCATCATCAGAGTTTTCTATCCTATTCTTTTCATGCTGTGTTGCTTTTTTGAAGTCTATAATTATTTTTCCATGTGCTATTTACAGCTGAAGGTCACTCCATATATGTGCGGAACTTACCTTACAATGCAACAGATACACAACTTGAGGAAGAGTTCAAAAAGTTTGGGCCTATCAAGCATGGGGGGATCCAAGTTAGAAGTAACAAGGTCTGGTTTTTTTATTTTTTGCATTTGGCCCCCAGGTGAGTGTGTCCTGATGCAGTGCTTACTAGTAATGAGTTTCTTGTGTACTGCAGCAGGGATTCACTTTTGGCTTTGTCGAATTTGAAACAATCCATTCAATGCATAGTGCGCTTGAGGTACATCCCTTATAGATATCCGAATTGAATGAAATATTTATCATTTATTTATTATTGCATATGTCACCAATTATTATAGTAAGGTTTCGTTTATAGCATGGTTGTATTCAATGTGTTGATTTCAAGTGTTTGCACTTTTGGCTCTTTTTCAATGACACCTCATACAGTTATACACAAAGTATACCAATTTTAAATCTTTATACTATTTTGAGTCCTTGTATAATGATGGTGAGCAATTTATGCTTGAAGATCCCATTACCAAGCTTATCACATGTCCATGCAGTTGTATTTTACTATTTGTTACTTCAAATGGACTTTTCTGGTGGTTGTCAAATTGCAAGGTGTGAGGTTGTAACTTTGTTGCTGTGCTGATGGAATGACTGGAAAACAAACCTAGAAGGAAAGATGAAATTTTTTCTTTAATAGAAGAAATTTAAAATTTGCATGGTGTGAGGTGCGAGGCTTGACGAGTAACAGATCATGTGGAGGTAGTAGGTACTTCAAACTCGAGAACATGTGTTTAAGAGCTGAAGGCTTTGTTCATAGGGTTAGACAATGGGCCTTCCTACCTAAAGTGGGGCCAATTGAAATATGAAGGAAAAAAAATTTGTTGTGAATAGTTTTGAGTCTTGTGGTAGTTCCAATTTTTGTTTGTTAAGAAAGTTGCGGTAAGATATTTTAATGTTTGAGATGGTTTGGTGTAAAGATTTTTTGGATTGGAAGTAGGAAAATTTTGAGAAATTTTTGGTTTTCAAAAATGATCCATGCTAGATGGCCTAGCTTTTAAATTCATTGTGGAGGAGTCCTCAAGTCTTGAGAGGCTGTTTGGGGAGATGGAGGTGTTTAAAGTTGTAAAAGTTTTGAACATTGGAAAGGCACAGGGCTCGGTGGGTTTTCTATGGCTTCCTTTCAAGTATACTGGGATACGAATAAAGAAGCGATTATGTGCGTGTTTCATGAGTTAAAATGCCCATGTTAAACTTGAAAAAGGTTTTAATGCTACCTTCATCACCCTCACACCTAAAAAGTGTGTGTGTGTGTGTGTTGGGGGATGAAAGTATTACAGACCTAATAGCTTGGTGAGCGGGTTTTACAAGTCATCTCTAAATGTCTTGTCAATAAATTGTGCAGGGTGATAGAGAAGATCATTTTGAAAGCCCAGAATGCATGTTTCAGAGCAAGACAAACTGGATTCTGTCCTTATTAGCAAACGAGGGCCTAGATACTAGGCTTAGATCAATAGAGCCTGGGATACTTTTAATACGGGTGTGTGAGTGGATGATCTAATGAGGTCTACAAACCTTATAGGGTTGGATAATGGAAGACCATGAGAAAAGTTTGTGAAGTTTTCTAATTATATTAGACGTGAAGTGGGAGACAGAGCCAGGATTAGATTCTGACATGATGTGTTGTTTGGGGCTAGGGCTCTTAAGGAAGCTTTTTCGGATGTGTAGCGTTGCTCATATTAAGGACTCTTCTATACATGGCTAAAAAAGTTTGGTTCAGACCGTTTCAACTTTTTTTGGTTAGAAACCAAACTGATTTCAGTGTGTTTTTATTGAGACCAAAGAACCAGTTTAATCTAAAGATTCGGAACCAATTCTAATGGTCTCTAGCCGATTGAATACTAATTTTTTTAATTTATTTTTGTGATGGGTTTTTTTTTCTTTCCTTTTTTCTCTCATTCGAAAATATGAGTGCTGAACAGGTATAACTTTTTCATCCTTGGGTATTGTAAAATTGGTAGAAAGATCAGATTTTAAGATATAGAATTCTTTAATTTATTTGGTTGAAGAGAAAAAGATTAGGTGAAAACCGAGTATTTTGCATGAATTTTATGACTATGCACAAAATAGTATCAGTACCATGATCCTGCTGAGCATATGTTTACTTTTTCATCTGTATTCAGTAAAACTGGTAGAAAGATGAAGGGATAAAAAAATATAATTCTTTACTTTACCTGGTTGAAGAGAAAAAAAACTAGTGAAGAACTGAGTACTTTGTATTGAATTTATGACAATGCCCAAAATACTGTCATTACATGACCTGGTAACTTATGGGTACTTAATCGTCTTTGTAAATGAGTAATTTTAGGCCAAAAAAAAAAAAATGAAGACATCGTAAGTTAGATTCAGGACTTGCATTTTATTGAAGCTATTTGGAGTCGTATCATATTTTTATTGAAACTAGTTAGTGAATTCATATTTTAAGCTCATTTTTACGTGATTTGAAATTATTGAGTTCCAATGTATTTTTATCAGTTCTGTTTTATTAACCTTAAAATATCCATTCAAACTTGTCATGAATTGGAATTTGAATCGTTCAGTTCAATGAGTTGGTCCTTGTCCGATTCAAAATCTGATCCCTGTTTTTTTTAGCCTTGCTTCTGTGTCATACCATTTGGAGATATCTTGATCCCCATTAGTGGCTTTATCATAGAAATTCCACACTTTGAGGTAGGACTTTGAAGCCTTTACTGCATTCTTTAATGTGTTATACTCTATTAGTTCAAGACGAGGAGGTGAAGACAAACTACTTTGGGTTCCTTTCAAGAAAGGGATGTTCCATGTTCATCTTTCTATAAGGTTCTTATCCCCCATGTTGGTAATTTATTTCTTGCTTCCTTGGGTTCCTTCCAAGAAAGAGATGTTTCTATGTTCATCTTTCAGTTAGGTCCTTATTCCCCGTGATAGTTCTCCATTTCCTTGTAAGAGTATTAGGTGGATTAAGGAACCTTTAAGAGTTGTATTTTATTTTATTTTTTCCCTTGGGAGAGTCTCTCTAGGAAAGATTCTCACCATGGATATTTCAAGAAAAAGACACGTTATGATTGATTGGTGCTGCATGTGTAAGAGGAGTAAGAGTTTGTTGATCGCCCTTTACTTCCTTACAAGATGTTTAGTGCTTTGGGGATGATTTTTCAGCCAGTGTGGTTTGGCTTGGAATTTTTTCTTGGCAAAATGCCTTATATTATAAGGCTCTAGTAGTTAAGGGTCGAGATACTACCAGCCAAAAAATTATGTGGCTTGTGAAGCACAACAAATCATGCTTAGAAGAATTGTGGTCCTTCCCACAAATTGTAGCAGTGTAGAAAATGGTTCCTACTTGCCTCATATGGCGTATGGAGGGAAATGAAGAGGTTTAAGGGTATGAGAACTTTATGTCGTTATAGAAATTGTGAGAACTACCAAGGGGTTTCTTTGAAAGCTCCAGGGGTTTGAGACAAGATGATCATCTATGACCATTATTATTTGTTTTCGTGATGGAAGCTTTTAGAAAGTGATCCTAGGTATCGCGGAGGGTGGTTTCCCATCTGGATTCTCAACGTTAGAGGCAAATAATGGACCACTCGTTCTATCAATATATCTCATCTCTTATTTCCCGTGGGGCATTTTCCTAATGTGGAGAGTATAGCTTCCATTTTGGGATGCAAGAAATCTTGCTCGCCAATGAATATTTTGGCCTCCCATTGGGTGCTCCATTCAAATTGATATCAATTTGGGATGTTGTGCTAGAATAAATGGAGTAGAAACTGGCTAGTTGGAAGAGGATGTATATCCAAAGTTGGCAGGATCACTTATTATTAAAAGTATCCTCTCCAACTTGCTGACCTACGCCCTATCATTATTTTTGCTTCCCACCAAGGTGCCTCATTGCATGGACCACATTATGTTCCCCTAGTTCAAAAGGAGGATTGGGTATTCGAAACCTGCAGATTTTAAACAAGACTTTGATGGGTGAATGACTATGGAGATACCAACTAGAATGAGGGGCTTTGTGGAGAATTATAATAGATTCAAAGTATGGCAATGCATGGGGAGGATGGTGCTCGAACGAGGTGAGTGGGCTACATGTGGTGACGCTTCGGAAGCGCATAAGAATAGGATGGGATACATATTTTTGCTACACCCGCTTTGAGGTAAGTGATGGGTCTAAAATTAAGTTCAAGCATGACATATGGTGTGGGAAGAGGGCACTCAAGGAAGCTTATCCAGATTCTATGGTATAGCAAGAATGAAGGAAACTTCAATTTTGGACCTCTTTGATTTGTCCATGGCACTCCCTAATGGAATGTGACATTTTTTAGAGCTGCCCAAGATTGGGAAGTTGGTGTTCTCTCGAAGTTTTATGAGCTTCTTGGCACCCACCCCTCTAAGAAAGGGAAGTTCACCGTTCACTCCTACCAAACCATGAATATGCATAATGCAAGTCCAATGGAAGAGTGTTTGGAAGATAGACTCCCCTAAGGCAACATTATTTGTATCGACAACTTCCTTGGGGAAGATCCTCACAACTTAAGGAAATACTGAAACATTGTCATGGATTGGTGTTGTTTGTGCAAAAAGTGTGGGGAGTCCGTTGATCATCTAATAATTCATTGTGATATTGCCATGATCTTGTGGAGTGAATTCTTTGCAACGGTTTAACTTGGGTGATGCAAAGAAGGGTGATCGACCTAGCTTCTTGGAGAGGCCTTCAAGGCAATTCACATATTGCAGCAATTGGAAGATGGTTCCGATTTGCCTATGATTGTTTTTCTTTTAATAAGTAATAATATTATATATATATATATATATATATATCGATGGAAGAGATTGTATTTGTCGAAAGGTGGCCGGGTTACTCTCATTAAGAGTACCCTTTCTAACTTACCTACGTACTTTCTATCTTTGTTTCAATTGCCTGTCAGTATAGCGGCTCGGATTGAGAAACTGTATCGTGATTTCCTATGGAGTAGGATAGGGGATGAATTCAAATTTCATTTAGTTAGCTGGGACAAGGTGTGTAGACCAATCTCGTCAGGTGGGTTGGGCATAAAGAATTTGAGAACATTCAATCGGGCTTTGCTTGGGAAGTGGTTATGGCGGTATAATTTGAAAATCGGAGCTCTATGGAAACTGGTGATTGATTATAAACATGGAAGCTTATGGGGGGGCTGGTGCACAAGAGGTAAATGAGGCAAGTGGAGTGGGGATATGGAAACACATTAGGCGCGGGGGGGGGGACTTTATTACTCATTCTAAAATGGTGTTGGGGAGGGGATCCTGTATTAAGTTTTGGGAGGACATTTGGTGTGGGAGTGAGGCCCTAAAGGATGCATTTCCAGCTGTTTTCTGTGTGGTTCGCAACCAGGAAGCATCCATTGAGGACCTCATGATTATATCAGGGGATCATGTGCAGTGGAACGTGACATTTAGTAGAGTGGCACAAGATTGGGAAGTAGACATTTTTGAAGCCTTTTTCAGCCTCATATATTCTATGAAGCCGAATAGACAGCAAGCTGACAGCTTATGGTGGAACCCGACGGGTAAGGGCATCTTCTCAGTTAGATCCTTCTATAAGTCCCTTTTCCACACCACAACCATTCAGTTCCCATGGAAGAGACTTTGGAGAAATAAGGCGCCTTCAAAAGCGGTTTTCTTTACATGGACAATAGCATGGGAGAAGATTCTGACCACTGACAACCTGATGAAGCGACGGTTAGTTATACTAGACTGGTGTTGCTTGTGTAAGAGATCAGGTGAGACAGTGGAACATCTATTGTTACATTGCGAGATAACGAGAGCCTTGTGGGTGGAAGTTTTCAGTCAAGTAGAGTTACCCTTCGTGATGCTAGAAACTGTGGTTGATCTGTTGGCCAGTTGGACACTTCCGAGAGGAGTTCAACAAATTAAGGAGGTGTGGAAAATGATCCCGATCTGTATCATGTGGTGTATTTGGCAAGAGCGCAATGATTGGACTTTTGAAAACAAGGAGCGGTCGCCAGGGGAACTTAGAGCTTTACTTTTCCGTACTTTAATGTTATGGGCCATTGCTATAGATTTTAATGACCTGAATGTACATGACTTTTTAGCTTCCCTTTCATTGACCTAGATAGGTTTTATCTCCTGTATCCATCTTGTGTACTTGGGTTTTTGCCTATCTCTATTTATAATATTATTGATTACTTATCAAAAAGAAAAAAAAAATAGCCAAGTACATTGGATGTATACAAGACTGATTTGCCTATGATTGTGTCTTTGGAGAGAGGGGAATGAGAAAAGCTTTGAAGATAGTGAGCGGTCAATGGATGCGCTTAGAACTCTTTTTTAACACTTTGTTCTGTTGGTCGATTGTACTTGATTTTAATGGCTTGAACATTTATGAATTTCTTGCATCACTTGAGCATCATGCATAGGCAATGCTCTTGTACATGTCCCATGTACTTGGGCTCTTGCCTATTCATATGATTAATAAAGTTGAGGACCATGAATGGACAATGATGGAGCTCAGGGCTTTCTTTTTCAATACCCTCCTTTGGACAGCTTCTATAGACTATCTTGTATCTTTTTCTCTCTCTAAAATAGGCATCTCTCTTATATATCTTGTGCATTTGGAAGGTGCCTGTTAATGAAATTTTTGTTACTTGCAAAAAAGAAGAAATTTAATCGAAGTTGTTGTAAAGACTCACCCACACCCATAAAACATTGACTCTTTGGGTAGGTTTCTTCGACATTAATATTTTCAATAGAAAGGATGTGCTAAAATAATTGCTAATTTTTTATGTTTTGGCTGAAACATAAAAAGCGTCCTAAAAGCATTTTTTGTTGTTTTGAATCCCACTGAAAATCATTAACACAACTGATAACCCATAATCCCAGAAACTCCACTCAACTAGTTATTATAAGTCCTAGCTAGCGTAAAGCTTAAGACATTTTTTGCCTGTTTTACCTTTTTGTTTTCCATTTACTAGGGAAAATGAAAATATGTTTCCTTTTACTAAGTTGGTGGAGATTTCAATGAGCTGCAACTCTCCATTCTCTTAAAAGAACACGGTGAAGATGGTGCTGGGAGTTCTAACCCTCACGGTGCACATGTAACATTCAATAAAAAATGGTGGATTCTTAATCTTGAGTTCCTGTCTTGTTTAGGAATGGGCTGATGACGTTGCGTCTTGTGAAACATATGTGGATACTCACTTTCATCACTGACTCATTGTCAAGAAAGCACCTGAACGCTGTTTTTATTTTTGTAAAATTTATATAAATTTTGAGGGCTTAAGAGGAAGTGGGTAATTTTGGTGCTGGTATTTCCACTTATGCTGATGGTGTACCATTGCATGCTATTTTTCTGGTGTTTAAATCAATTTGCATATTTGACATAGATCTTTTGAAAAATAAAATGCAGGCTTCACCTATCACAATTGGGGATCGTCAGGCTGTTGTTGAGGAAAAGAGAACTACCACCCGAGGTAAGTTCCTAGTTTTATTGTTCTTGTGCAGCTTCAAGCCAACTTGTTTGACGGTACAAGGACATGCATAAATATTTCACGGAAACTGAGGACACTGTTATTTTTTACAGTTGCAAGCAGTGGGAGAGGGAGGTATTCTTCGGGACGAGGTGGATTTCGGAGTGACAGTTTCAAGAACCGTGTGAATTTTGGTGGTGGCCGAGGTTATGGCAGGAATGAATTCAGAAACCAGGGTGAGTTTTCAGGCCGACCGAGGGGTTCAATTGGTCGCAATGGAGAGGGTCATCAGCGGGCTAATCAGAATGGCAGTGGAAGGGGTGGGCGTCAAGGTGGCGTGAACCGTAATGCTGCTACTTGAACATTGAAGAAAGTGGTTGATAGATGATTTTTTGACAGTTACAATGAGGGGTTCTATAGCTCTAGATATTCAGGTTTTCAATTTCCCAATCCCAAATGTTAATGAAAGCATTATATTATGATTTTTCTTTCTTCCACTATTCCATAAAAGCTTACTTGACATGAAAAAGGCATTTCGGTGTGGTTATGTATCCTATCATAAAGCATGTTTGTTTTGTAACTTTAAATCTCTGTATCCGACCCTTCACATGCAGAAAACTTTGCATCGGCGGCTGATTTCAAGCTGCTCAAGTTGATGTAAAAATTTTGGGTACAATAAAATTGGGATTTTTATTGAAGTTACGTTTGCGGTAGCTTTGACTGTCTTCTTGTTTTACTCTTCGGCTAATGCGTGGTGGAACTATTCCAGCTGCCTAAGTTGATGCTATTTTGTGGTTTCAAAAAGGAATGTAAAGTCATCAAATTGCAGAGATGTCATGATAGAAAAATTTTTCTCATCAGTTACTATTCACCATCTCACATTCTATGAAAAATATTTTCAAAAATATCCCTATATCCTATGAAAAAGTTATATTTATGGAATGTGAGAGTGAATAGTAGTTGATACATAGCATTTCTTGTTATGATATATGGCTTTTCTTAGCATTGCTAAGACGCTGCTCCTTCCCTTACCCTCTTCCCTTTCAGCTCAGAAAATATGTCCGGAAATTCAAAAGTTAAATTGATAACATTATTTTTCCGACAAGTTGCGGCAGGACCTTGGATATGGAGTCACTATGGAGGTAAATCAATGCTGCTAAATGGAAAGAGTTTGATTGAAAGCCATAAAGGGCATTGACACATGGTTGGAACTGCCATATTCAGTTTGATTTCTGCAAGTTGGATACAAAATTTGATGTGGCAAGAGCCGCAGATCCACCAAGTATTGAGAGTAAAGCAACCACAACTTGCAATGCTATCTGCCAGGGATAGTCCTCGGGGACAAGGTAAACACACGAGGGACCTGAAAGCAGCAGAACTAAGCTGAGGCTCAACAAAGCCCCCGGGGTTCCCGGATCTGTTGCTGCAGAAAGGACTCCTATTTCCTCTGCCTTGGAGAGAAGTCCCAGTTTCTCTATAGTCGACAAAGAGAGCCCCAACTTTTCTGCTGCCGATAGCAGGCCAGCTTTCTCTGCTTTAGTTAGTAGTTTCAGCTGCTCCACTCTTGTCAGTAGCTTTATCGGCGATGAAGTCGTTAAGGAGCTGCTCCGAGGGCCCTGCTCTCCAAGAGAGAAAACAGCTGAATTCTCCATTATCATATAAAATCTGATAAGGAGTAGTCATTTGACAACATAATCTATAAAATTGGTAACAATTGAACAACTATATATCCATCATTAACATATGGAGAGCTATGCACTTCTGTCAATTTTCAGGAAGATAGCTGCAAATTCGGGACCCATGAAAGATGTCTCTTTCAAACATGCTTAGCCAAGCAGAAAATTGTAAACTTGGGGGGGAAGCACTGACCTTTCTAGAGCTAACAGTTTTGGTAGCAGATGGCAGAGGTTTCTGGGCAGCCATGGATCGAATGAAAAGGGGTGTAAAAGCAGCAGAGTTGTGTGTTCTTGCGTTCTTTCTCTTTGTACAATTGTTAATAGCTGGGACTGCCCTGCTGCTGCTGCTGCTACATATTGTCATGGCTTCCACTTTCTTCCTTCGTGTGGAACTTCAAAGCTGGTGGTGATGAGTGATGGGTGATGGGGTCTGGGTTTACTCTCTGAATGAATGAATGATAGACAAAGAAAGTCATGGATTGGCTTTGGGGTTGCAATGTCCACGTGGCAGTGCGTGAATGGGTACTGATATTGCTCTGCCCCACACTCATCATTACTTTGGAAGGAGACTATTATTTTTCTTAGATTTGTGTTTGGAAAAAATCTAAGTGTTTTTCACTAAACTTTGGCAACCTATATAAAATGAAATGTTTTATTAAAAGTTAAATAAAATATTATTATAATATAATTTTATTTTAATATTTAAAAAAAATTAAATTATTTTATTACATTTTGGGTAAAAATTTAAAAAATTTATATAATTATACAAAATGAAATAAAATAGTTTTAAACTAACCCTAAGGTTTGACAAAGATTTTTTTGTCCATCCAGTTTTTATTTTTATTTTTTTTTAATTTAACTGCTGGAATGAAAATGCTGATGTAATAATTATTTTTTTAAATAGAAAATAAACAAAAAACTAACATCCTAAACTTAAACAATTCCACCAAAATTGAAAAAAAAATTACTTGCAGTTATGAGAAATAATTAAAAATTAAATAAACTGAAAACTTCAATAAGCGATGATACACATATAATCTTATACTCTTTATTTAGAATAAAGTTGTGCAGTCAAATAAAATAAGTACCTAATAATATAAAATTAAAAAAAAAAAGCTTCCAAAATTAAAACTAAGAAGTATAAGATACGGAAAGTAAAAGATAAAAAACTAAAAACACACAGTATCAGCCTTGAGAAAGTATTTATTTTAAATTATTTTATTGAAGTATTTTCTACTTTTTTGTTTTCTTACTCTATTTTTCGCAATCTTTTGAATTTGTATTTTTCTGAATTTAGTCTATTTCTTTTTAGTTTTAGGTTATTAAGTTTTTATTTTGTTTGTAGTTATTTAGGTTTTATTTAATGATTTTTTTTTTTAAAATTTAACCTTATTTTCATCTTTTTATAAATTTAGGTTATCAAGTATTCTATTTATCTTTTAGTTTTTTTTATAAAAAGAAAAATTATAAGTATTCTTCGTTATTCATTTGATTTTGCTGATTTTAGTTATATTAGTTTTATATTTCGATTTTCCGTATTTTCTAACATTTTTAAAATTTATTTATTTTTTAATTTATATTTCTCTTTAAACCAGTTTGGAAAATAATTCACTCCTAAACAGTACACACCATTATTGTATTTTTCCCAAAGAAAAAAATATACAAATAGTTCCCAAAGTACCGTTTAGAATACGTATATTTTGGCGTACAGTTCCTTAATTTCACATTTCCAACGTCATAAGGCTTTGTTTGTTTTTAAAGATGAAATGAGATGAAATGAGATTAAAGTTAAAAAATTAAATAAAATATTATTAAAATATATTTTTTAATATTATTTTTATTTTAAAATTTAAAAAAGTTAACTTGTTTATTTTATTTTATATTAAAAATTAAAAAAATTATAATGATAAAAGGAGATGAGATGAGATGAGATGTTTTTACAAAACAAAGGAAGCAAGCAGAAAAGAGAAATCCCTCTCGCTCTTTTCATCTCGCGTTGTAAAGGCATAAACCCTCGCGCTCTCTCTCTCTCTCTCTCTCTCTCTCTCTCGTCTAAAACTCAGAACGCAAAAACCCTAACCTAAACTCGATGGCGGACTCTGTAGTTTCGGTTGAGAAGCTGAAAGCTTTCGTGCATTCTCAGTACTATGATGAGGAGAAGTGGGCCCTCAACTCGGTACTTCTCTCCGAAATTTCTACTCCTCTTCCGACTTGATGTATTATATGTTTTTGGTATCTTGGATTCTTTTAGTAATCATGAACCAGAGTGAAATAGTATTATATTTCTGATGATTGGCATGCCATTTTTTAAGTTTTTCTCTTGATGTTGATGTAAGCTCTTTTTTTTTTTTTGTAAAAGATTTGTGCTATTATTTTCCTATTATTTTTTTTATGTTTCTCTCCGAAGTTAGGTGACAGCAACCAACAAATTCAAAATTTTGTGCTGTAAAGAGTTGTTTTACCAGGCCTGGTTCAAGAAAGTGAAAGCAATTAGTTTACTTTGATTTTATACATCCATTCTATAGTTTTTTGTTTGGGTCTTACGTTCAATTAGTTTTAGTGGAAATTCTTCTTGAATATAAGTTAATATGACTTATAAAAAAAAAAAGACTTTAGACGCTAAACGTTTTCCTCAAAAGCTAATTGAATAGTACTCCCTTCTTCAAGCCAAACTTGATGCCCTTTTTTTGTAAAACTATTTCTGGAATTCTTCCCTGTTAAAATAAACAGAGTCTACGGACTGTTTGGTCACATATTTCCTTATCATAGCAATGTAGAGCAATGCTGGAGTTTTTATCTTTCAAGAGCCGTTTGACTATGAATTTCTGGTTGTATTCTTTTTATTTCTCTGTAGACTTGGCTATTTTCCTTATTTTCATCCTTTGTCACAGTGATCTGTGTTTATGGAGTAACACAAAGAAGTGAGAGGACAGACTAGCTAGTGAGTTGTCTAATAGTTTGAGTTCATGCCCAGGACAAGTCTCAATGACTTGTTGAAAATTTAGGATTATCTTTTAAGAGTGGCATTTTGACAATGGAAGTAATTATGACATAATGAAGAAGCAATAAAATATGACATTATAAGGATTGTAGGTCGGCTGTGTGGTGTGTGTTGTAGTTTGTGGCAGCTTGACCTTTGTTGACCTAACAAATTATTATCTTTTACAAGGTTGCCATCATTTCCATAAAACCTTAGATCTTTTTAGTTAGATGTTTCAACTAGTTCACTCATTCAATCTTCAGTTGGTTCCGCATTCCTGCACATTGTCCAGTGATGTGGTGAAAACTTTGCTTTCTTAAGAACCTAGGTTTGTTCCAGGCCTTCAACGAAGCATAATGAAGTTCGGTTTCATGTTTATGAGATGAAGTGCATGCAGAAGCGGGGATAAGTGATGCAACTGACAAGTAATAGTAATGCTTCTTAAACACTATGGCAGGGAGGATGGACGCAGGGATCTTTGAGAAATTTTAGTGAGTTTAGAGTAGATAATTTGCTCAAATGTTGGAAATTTGTTACGGGAAACTTCTCTGGAAACTAATAGTTCTAAAAGTTACTCATTCTAGAGGCATGCTCATGTGCCTACATGGGAGAAAACTAGTGTTGGACTTGGGAGAACTGGTGGAAACTGAAGAGTCGGGGAGCTAGAGGGGCCTTTTACATAATGATGTTTAGATGGGATTTTACCACTACAAAATAAAATAATATAGAATAGTATTGATGGGAGCAGAAATTTGCCACCTAATACCTGCCGACGCCATAGTTAGACATGGACTGGACTGTTTGATCTAAGAAATGGGGGATGGATGCAAATTTTTTATTTTTTATTTTATAACCAGAATGGGGAGATGTGCATTGAAAGAAATCTGTTGATTTGGTTTGCCAATGGTGTTTGTGTTTTTTTTTTTTTTTTTTTTGGGGGGGGGGGTGGGGAGCTGAAAACGTGATGAAATCAATTTATAGGGAAAGAAGAGAGATTAAGTGAAGAGGCTGGAGTGATGATGATGAGGGCGAATGAATAGTCAATGTTGTGGGATTTTGTAGTAGTGGACCAAAAAAAAAAAAAAAAGAACCCCAACAAATGGTTGTGATGGTGTTATGTGTGTGTATTTTCATGGATCGGGAGATTTTCATTCCCTGTACTTATAAAAAAAAAAAATTATTCCCTGTGGTTCATCCTTTCTAGTATTTTTTTTCCTGTAGTGCAGAAAGGGGAAGAAAGAATGTGGGTTTCCCTTTTTCTCCTACCCATATTGAATAGAACACGCTGAGCTACCTTCTTAATGTAAAACCTGCTTTATTTAAGTCAGGAAAATTGAAACCACATGCCATAGGTCGAATCTGTAGTCTTTTTGACAGGAGAAGTTGACAATTGGATCCAATTTTCCATTATATATATGTATGATAGATGTTACATCTAGCCCAAAAACAAGAGGTAGACTCAAATCTTCATTTTTGTTGAAAACATCCCCCAAGTCCGGTGTTTATTCAAAGTGCACTTCTGAGATGACATGGCACTCTGCCCTAAAAGGGAGTGAGGATGGTTGCCCATCGCACGGCTTACTAATTCTGCCTGGGGTGGGGTTACCTATTATTCATCGGCAGTATGCTGATTTTCCCCCCCCAATAGGAATGGTAATGGTATATCATTACCCCTTTGTGGAAATGGTTTTCCTTCCATTCGTGAATGGGCAGGAGTTTCACGATTTGCATGCCCTGAATTTGGGAATTAATCCCACTGCCATTTCCCTGCAAATTAAAAATGCCTGTAATACTTGTTTTGTTTAGCAAAGTATCATTTTATGCGCATATGTTGAACACATTGGCTATCTACTTTATAAGATACTGTTTAATAATGAAGAATCGTTTTCCCTTATTCTTCATCTCTGCAGAAATTGCTGCGTGCTGTTGGGCTTTTTGCAGGATCAATTTTCCTGATGCGGAACTATGGTGATCTTATGGCAATATGAGGGCGGATGTAGGGCTGATAGCAAGCTCATATTTTCTGATGAACCAAGTTGTTGGCGGTTCTTTTATTAGTACGTAATACTTTTGGACTGGAGAGTCGTTGTTTCAATTGAACAATAATAAGCTTTCCTGTTTTCAGTTATGCCGATGATCAGTTGTTCTGTCAGTGTAGTTTAGAGATTAATTTGTTTGGCTTGAAAATGATAACATGAGTGAAACTGATCACACTGGTGGATACACAAATGTGCTAAAGATGATCACAATATTTGCTAGTTCCATATAGATTACTTTCCATAATCGCGTTGAGCTTTGTGGAATGTCACTTGGAGAAATATTGAACTTTTACACCCATAACTGTAAACTGCGTCTGTCCAGGTGAGAATCATGACTGGCTTTGCCAAGTTAAATTTCCACTTCCTTTGCTCATATATTAGGCCATGTCAACCATTTTTATCTTTAGGGGTGGGCACCCGGCCACATACTTGGAGTCAAAATCCAAGATTCCTACTACAACTCCAATTGCGACTTTGCCGGATGTTGAATTTGGACTAGACACATAAGATCCCATTTGGATATTTAGATGAGTTTAGTTCTTTATGAATAATAGTGAGTTGAGATGATATAATGAGTTTTGTATAGTTCACTTAAGATGAGTTTAGATGTGTTTGGATGTTAAGATGAGTTTATATGTATTTATAAAAAACTGAAAAATGTTGGGAATATTGCGGGTAAAAAGGTGTTGAGTTGAAAAATATTGTGAGTCTCATATGTAAAGAGGTTTTGAGTTGAGATGAGTTTAGTGATTTAAGAATTGTGTGTTTGGATGTTAGATTCAACTTAAAATTAAATTGAATTAAGTTGATTTCAGTTCAGTTGGACTTCCAAACGGGGCCTTAGACTTCTATGTGAAAGTATAAAATGAATGAAATTAAGAGTAAGACAAATACTCCAAACAATAGAGAATAAGCATGGACATATCTCACAATGAAAAACGAAAAGAAAATTTTTTTACAACTCTATTAGTAAATGGAGGGTAGTTTTGTAAATTTGCAATTATTTTTATTTTGAAGTGATGTGATTATATCAAAATGAGTTGTAATAGAGTTATAGGAATATTATTATTAAAAAGAAATTATTACAGTAAATCAATCTCAAAGATCACAAATCATTACTCTTTTAGGAGGGAGGTGAATCTCGAGTCCTAGAATTAGGTTAGGGTTTCAAACTTTCTGAATTGTGTGAAATAAGTGAACACGATGGAGGCTTTACCATTAGCCTTCGGCCCTTCCCTTTACATCTAAGTAGCCTTCGGCCCTGGTTATTCTCTGTTGACTTTGATAAAGTAATGTTATTAATACCTTATTATATTTTGACATAAGATTATATAAAAATTATAGATATGACTAAGCTTAAAAGTTACAGTGATTTAATCTTAGAAATGTGAGATAAGCCTATCATAAAGTTTAATTAAAAAATTATAATATTGTAAAATTCATAGTATTGATTATACTGCAATATGAGTATGGTATTAAGCTAATATATAGTTAAATCATGGTTATAATAATATGAAAACATCATGAATAAAATAATAAGCTTGTGAGCTATAATGTTATTAAATCATGACAAAGGTACAAATCTATATGCTATAATTGGAACATGCATGCATGGATGGTTGTAGAACCATTAATTTTATACAGTTAATAAGTAATATATAAGCATATCAATAATTTTGTAATGACTTTCTTAATTAATTTTGTAATATTAATCATTGATTTCTTAAAGGTGTTTTGTTATTTCTCATTTAATTTCATTTAAAATTTTAAATGACTCTTTATTATGCACAAAAAGACCCTTTTGTTCTAATTCCCAAAATGCTTTTCAGTTTTTACTTCTAAAAATAAATGACATTAATAAATTTAAAAGAGAGTTTTGAAATTCATAGAATTTTAAAGATTAAACACTTTTCTTTCTCTTGCATGTCTAGCATTTTGTCTTTTTCAGTTGAGCCACATTTTCCTAATTTCATTTGTTGAATGATCATAAATTTAAATTAGCTTAATTAAAAAGTTATGAAAATTTAAAGGTCAAACATTCCGTCTTCTTTCGCCAGTAAAAACTCAATCTTCTTTCATTTATATATATTTCATTAAAATTAGTAATTGAAGAAGTTCATATTAAACAACTTCATATATATTTATATATATATATATATATATATATACACACTAGGTGAAAGCAACGTGCAATGCATGTTGCTTAGTTTATATTTAATTTTTTTTTTCTTAAAAACTAATTTTTTATTAATATAGACTTAATACTTTTGGTTTAATTAAATAACGATATAATATTTTTGTAATTTATAAATATTTACACGTTGTAATATATTATAAAAGAAGAGCATCAATAGAAGTTATAACATGGTCTTATAAATAAACATCGCTCATAATTTTATGAAAGTTGTTTGAGATAATTTTGATTATAGGATGACAATCCAGTATTTTTCTCATCTTCCATTGCCTCAACAGAGAGGACATTAAAATACTTATATTTTTTCTCCTTCAGTTTCTCTAGATCTATATAAATTTGAATCTTTCAAATTTTTTTTATAATTTCTCCACAACGCTTTTAATATATGGTCGATATTCCTACAAAATAAATTTTGAATAGCTTTACATAATTAATAAAAACCCAAATTATTTTTTAATTAACTCATTATAGCCAAACTCAATTTTTGAATTATAAAAATTTTAAAAGATACCTCTCCAGCATGTTCCATCAACTCAACTGTTGAACAATCAAATGCCTCTTCTGCTACTTCACTAAACATAGTAGTAGCTATCTTTTTAGTATTATCATCCAGTTCAACATATACCCTAGCACTTTTAGTGCATTGAATATATTATTTTCAATTTGAATGGTGTTAAATTCTAAATTAAATTAGATATCAATTATAAATTAAAATTGTAAGATACTTATTGTGGTTTGCAAATCTCTTGACTTTTGTAATATATACAAACGAAGCTTTCATTGTATTTATATCCAGTCCCTTATTACAACCAACACATGACATGTAATAAAATACTTGGGCCAAATCAATCACATTTATCTTTACCTCTATCTAGAATTGTACTTTTTATGTCAAATTATAATCAATTTTTAGAAGAAATGTTTGTGTAAATATTTTAATTTATTATTAATAAAATAAAATATCGCCATTGATTGCAAATCATTCATCAACTCATATCTGGTGAAAAGTAATTGTTTATAAAATGAATATCGGAGGGAAAGATTTCCAACAATGGGCGCGGGGTCACTAAATAAGTAGATTTTTTAACCCTTTTAAATATTTTAAAAAAAATAAAATAAATTTAACACATCATTAAAAAATACTTTCTTAATTATAAAGAGATTCTCAAATATCTAAAAATTTTAAGCAGAAAAATGATGCTTAAATTTAAAATTTAATGAAAGCTTAAATTAATAATGCAAATTTCAATACTAAAATTTCATAACAAAGTAAAAAACGGTTAAAGTTTTTTAAAATAGAATTTTAACATGTTATATCCACTTAAAAAAAAGAATTATAAAAAGAGGAAAGAGACAACTGCATCAGAGCCTCATAGACGGGGAGAGAGACATTGAGATTCGTGCAAAAGAAAAAAGAAGAGGAAAGATCTTGAGTGGATCACTGTGATTTAAAGCAAAGGTGGCGAGAATTTATGAGTTCTATAGATCATTAATATAGATTCCGAACGGCGTTATCTTTAACATTAACTTTAACAGAAAAAAAAAAAAACTGTTAAAATAAGATTTTCCGTTAAATAGCCTCTTTATATATATAAAGACATATATATATATATATATATATATATATATATATATAATTAAGTTCTAAACAAATTTAAACATAGAATAGAATTAATCATTTTCTACCACATTGTGCGAGTGACTAGTGTGAATGAATAGTGAAAGGAATATTGGGAATAGAATAACTCTATTTTAAGTATTTTTCACACGTACACCATTTACATGACATAATGATTAATGATATTACATTTAAAGAAAAGAGAAATTTTATATGCAATCCACAGTTGGAAATTGTATATGCAGACTCTTTATTAGATGAGAAAAAATATCATTTTAAAAGAGATATTTTTATAATTTTAAAAAATTTTAAAAATAAAATTATCTAGGCTTGCATTACAGTCATAGCATTGCTCTAAAAAAAAAATCTACACATCATCCCGACCTACATCATACACCAACATGTAATTTGTCATTTTTATCATTCTATTTAAACACATACATACATATTGGTGTAAACATTTTTTTGGATTTTTTGCAGTTTGTATCATGTGTGTGTGGGGTTTTCTGCAGCTTGTAAGATTAAGATTCATATTTGGCTAAAAAGAAATAAAGGAAAATTTGAACACAACATTGGGAGTGGGGGGATTGCTATGTTGTCTGTATATATACTTGGATCTCTTCCCTTTCTGATTTTATTAATTTTTTAAAATGAATTTTCACGTTCATGTACAGTACTTGCAATATTGTCCTAGAAAATGAGAAATCACGAGGGAATGAAGGGTTTCTATTGGGGAGATTTCAAACAAACAAAAATGATCCAGAAGTCTCTCCTCGATCCTCGAGCTCTCATGATCTCGCTTATATATATAAAGATGAATCTTGTAGTGTTAGCATAGTACGTACAGAACCTTTCTCATACTCTATATATATTCAATACCTTTCCTCTGGCGGCCTCCATTCTCTCATGCATACATTTTTCATACCTTAGTACTCGGTACCTAAATTTTATCCTCTAGACAAACACATGTGAGATACAAATCCCGCCCTTTGTATATATGTAGTTTTTATATATTGATCAAGATCTTCCTCCCTTATACATATATGTATATATACTCTACAATCTCATTCAATCAGTTCCTCCCACAAGTTTCTCTTTGTTTCTTCAGGTTTTAGGCTTCCCTTCCTGTCATAAGAGAAAGAGAGTTGCCACTAGGAAAGCTTCTAGTGAAGATGATCGTGAAGTCTCTCCCCCTCCTGGCTTCCCTCCCCATCATAAGGGAAAGAGAGTTGCCACTTGGGAAACTTTATACACTGATGATGGTCGTGAAGTATGTCCACCTCTAGGTTTCCCTCCTGATCACAAGGGAAAAAAAGCTGCCACTTGGAAAACTTCAAATGTTGATGACGATCATGAAATCTCTCCCCCTCTAGACTTCCCTCCCCGTCACAAGGGAAAGAGAGTTGATACTTGGGAAACTTCTAAGAAATTAGATGATCGTGAAGTATCTCCGGATCCAGGTTTTCCTCCTCATAAAAAGCCTCATTCAATGACTAAGATGGATAAATGGAAATATCAGAAGGTGTGGAATAATGTAGAAAGTAACAGTACTAAATTTCACTCCATTGGTGGAGAGAAAACGAAATGTAAGTGCTCTCGTTTTGTATTAACGCATGATTAAAATGTCATTACTAGTTAACTACTATGCTAGTAATATTCTTTTATCCTTTTTCCCAGCATGTTGTATTTGACAATTGACATACTGATAAACCTTTGCTTTGAGATAAATCTTCAACATTAGTTTCGGTTGGATAATTAATGTCTTCACTTCAGTGCATATCTCTCATAAATCTAGGTCAAAGAATATATATATATATATATATATATGCAACCATTGGTTATAGAAAGATTTAGCTTTAGCTATAAGTGTTTTTATCCCGAACCACATCCAAGTTTAATTAATTAAGTGGAAGACAAACATAGAATAGCAAGAATAGGTTTAAACTTAGATAATGATAGTTGCTCATTATAAAAAGGAAATATGAGAAATAACTTAATTGGGGAATATCTTCATTGCTTTAGCATAGAAGTGAACAAACAATGGCATCCGACGTGCAACGACTTAAAAAACTACAGAAAAACATAAATGTGGTGATTTTAGATACTTTTTGCGATGAAACTGGGTGTTGAAAAAGACCATTTTTCTTGTAGCTAGAGAGTTGCAAACAAAATATAAGAAAATTTGGGCCTATTATATATATATATATATATATATATAGAAATATATACATTCATTCTAAATTTGACAAGAAATAATGTTAAGCGCAAGAAATATTCATTCAAAACTTGACATGAAATAACTAAGATAGAAGATAAGTAAATAGATGCTCTAAAGTAAGCATAAAGTACGTTACATAAGCCAAATGATAAAACTAAGGGAAATGATCATTAGGTCATGTCTCAGAATATGAATGACGTGGTATTCCCAACCTATCACAATATATATACCATATAATTAAAATGCTCTAAAGTATTATAACTACTATCACACGTGTCAAAATATAAAGAATTCTTTGTTGGAATCCGAGCTCGACAACAAAAGAAACAAAAAAGTTTGTTAGGGTTTCGGTTTATTAATTTATCATATACCATTTTTTTTGTTATATCTTATCTATCACATTTAAAAGAGTTCTTTTGAAGAATATGAGTCTAAAAAGGAATAGACAATACACTTGTTTTAGGTTTTTGTCACTTTAGTTGATCATTTTATTTGTCATCTATCTTTTCTCAATAAAAAAAAAATTCCCAAGTCATTTACCATTCTATTATTGCAAAAATTCATTGTTCTATGATGTTATAATATGATTATCCGTTTTGGTTTGAAGAAGAAAACCTAAATAACAATGGCTATCAACTAGTAGTCCTTGACATGATGAATGTTGCTTAAAATTTCATATTTGAGCCACACCCTGATAATCATGTACGCACTACATGCATCTGTCTATATATCAAAGGTATGTTATTATTGGCATCACTAAAGCATGCAGTTAGATAAAGATTGGTTAAAGTACTATTGGCTAAAGTTGCCATGTTGAAGCTGATCACTGAGGAGATTCCTTCTTTGAGTAAGGAGGTCCTTCAAATAAAGGAATGAGTGAAACAGTCCTTGGTTGATCTTAAATCTAACTGTTTCAAAGTTGCTTGTTTGTGCAAAGAATACTCTAAGTCTAAGGAGAAGCTTAGAACTCTCCAAGCTAAGATAGATGCTGATGTTGCAACTATAAAATAGTTTGGTAATGAAATCGAAGCCCCCAATGCCCGCCATACTGTACTTGTTTGTTCGTTGGAGATGAAGAAGAAGGCAGTAGTTGAAGTAAAGTCATCTCTTGAAGATATTATGAGCAGCATTCACAAGATTTTCCATAACATAATAGTTGCATTTTCAAGGAGAGAAGAAAGGGAGGAGAAGAAAAAGTTACTGATTGATCTTCGCAACAAAACCCATGCCATGCTTGTTTGACAGAGTATTCATGAAGATCCCAAAACTGGAGTTGCTATACGTGGACCTTCCAAAACAAGAACAACAATAAAATCTCTTCCTCAATCTCGAGCTGTTGTACATGGAAATTCCAAACTAAAAGCAGCAACACAATCTCCTCCTCAATCTCATTCTAAATCAATGTGATGTGTCTCTCTAATTTTCCCTTGTATCTCCATTTTGTAAATTACCATAGTTACTCTTGTAAAGCTGTAGACTTCCATATTTAGCTTTGTAAAGCTGTATTCTGTAAAATTCTATTGTAATATTTAAATCAAATGAAGTAGAAGAAGAAGGCAAGTTGGCCTCTCGATTTTTTCCATGTCCATTCAGTTTATTTTCTTACATGGTATTAGCCAGCTAAGGCTAACGCCCAACAAAGAAAATCCTACAACCTTGCTTCCACAACACCATCACCACAAAATCCAATGGCCTATTCCATGCACAATACCCCTCAATTTATGAAATTGGATGGCCCCAATTATCTTACCTGGTGGATCCAATTTTTGGTGTTTTTGAAGAGCCATGACATGGTTGGCCTAGTTGATGGCACCAACTTTGCTCCAGCAAAGACTTTACCCGATAACTCCCCCAATCCAGGGTATACACGTTGGTCTCAACAAGACAACAACGTTCTCAGTTAGAGCCTCCATTGTGGAGAAACTTGTCTCCACAGTCCTCAACCTAGAGACCTCGAAACAGGTTTGGGACTCCCTTCAAGCTCGCTTCTTATCCACATCGCAATCCTGAATCGCTTTCCTCAAACAACAACTTCAAACAATTTTTCAAGGTAATCGCTCCTGCCTTTCTTACATTAAAAGGCCAAGCTTCTTTCCAATCAATTGTTCGCTGCCGGTAAACCTGTGGATGAATAAGATCTCATCACTTATCTCTTGAGTGGGCTCAAGCCACAGTTCATGCCATTTGTAACTGCCTTTACCTTCGCAACAAGAGACAAAGAGTTCTCTCTGGACGATTTTCAAACTGAGATTCTAAGTTTCGAGACATTAATGGAGGCTTCCTCTACCTTGGTACCTGCCGAGACAAATTTTGCCTTTGCAGCAATACATTCAAAACCAGGACCCCTAAGGAAAAACAAAGGACCTGGCTTCTCATCACAAGCTTGCTCACCCAATCACCCCCAGCTCCTATGGGTTCCTCCAGCAATAGACCCGATGCACAACAGTCACTTGACAATCGGCCCATTTGTCAAATCTGTTATAAAAAGGGTCACAAGGCTCTTGATTGCTATAATAAATTTAATTTCTCCTATCAAGGCCGCTTACCACCATCGGATCTTGCTGCTATGGCTGTTGAAGGCAACACTTCTTATGCTCAACAGGTGTGGTATGCATATAGTGGGGCCAATGCACACATTACCAGTAACACAGAAAATTTCACCACCTCGTAGCCTTATGAAGGGGAAGAAACCATCACAGTTGGAAATGGTTCAGGTTTGGTGATATAGAATATGGGTACCACTTCTCTCACTACAAATCATTCCAATTTTACTCTCTCTAATGTTTTTCATTGTCCAAACACTTCCTCAAACTTAATTTCTATCAATCGTTTTTGCTTGGATAATGATTGATATTTCATACTAATTGGAAATGATTTTTCTATGAAGGAGAACAACACGGGGTGACTTCTACTCCAAGGGCAAGCTAAGAACGGACTCTATCCAATTGCAGAAAATAAAAATCCTTCCAATAAAATTTATTGTCTTGCAACCAACCTCGGTGTGTCTATCACTCTCGACACCTGGCATGATCGACTAGTCCACCTGTCTCAAGCTGTTTTAAATCAGTTATTTCGGTCCAAGTATTTAGATGTTTCCAATTCCCATTATTCTGAGTTTTGTTCGTCATGTCTTTCAGGGAAATCAAAACAATTACCCTTTAGTGATTCAACTCGCAAATCCTTTAGGCCTTTAGCACTTATTCATTCAGATGTATAAACATCTCCTATGTATTCGATCGGTGGAGTAAAATATTATGTGCTTTTTATTGATGATTTTTCCCACTTCACTTGGTTATATCCCATTTAGCTTAAAAATGAAGTCTTTGCAATTTTTAAACAATTCAAGGCTCTCGTGGAAAATGTATTTTCTTGTAAAATTCAACAATTACAAACCGATAACGGTTGAAAATTCACGTCCACCTCTTTTAAATATTTTTTACATGAAAATGGCATATTTCACCGCTTAACGTGTTCTCATGCATCTCAACAAAATGTGATCGCTGAATGAAAGCATTATCATATTGTTGAAACTGGGTTAACACTTCTACCTTGGTCTCACCTATCGAATATATATTGGGCCGATGCTTTCCTCACATCTGTTTATCCCATAAATCTACTCCTAACAAAAGTGTTACATCACTTAACTCCTTTTTACATGCTTCACAAAAAAATTTCCAAATTTTCACATCTAAATTTTTTTGGCTTGGCTTGTTATCCTTTACTCAAACCCTATGAAGACCACAAAATCTCTTTTCATAGTAAAGAGTGTATTTTTATCGGCTATACTAGTCAACAAAGAGGGTATAGGTGTCTTGATTACAAAACTGGACGTGTGTATGTGTCCCACAATGTTCTCTTCAATGAATCCAAAATTCCTGCAACATGTGGAGTCCTATCTTCTCCTGCCTCACTAAGTGAAGTTTCCCCAGGTATGTTCACTTCCATTCCAGTTATTCCTTCTTCGAATCTACCCCCATCTCCCACATCTGAACTCGACCAAAGAGACCAACAAATTCCCAATCCTTCTCATCATATCGACCAAAACCTTCAAAGCCAAAACCTTTCCCCTACGCCTAATCCAACCCAGACCCAAAACAAACCAACTGAACTCACACTCCCTATACCACTGATCCCGTTAGCCACAACCATACCGACCAACACAAACCCAAACCCAAGCCGTGTCACAACTCGATCAATGACTAGGAACTCCAAACCAAAAACTTTTCATGATTTTATAGTGTATTCGACTCATCATCCTCTGCAGGTAATCTCCATGTTGGTCACCGAAACTGAGCCTTCCACCTACACACAAGCAGCATCTTCTCCCAAATAGCGTGCTACAATGGGGCGTGAGTTTAACGCATTAATGGCCAACGGCACTTGGTCCCTCTGTCCTCGCCCATCTAGTAAGCATGTTGTTCAAAATAAATGGGTTTTTAAGACAAAAAAGACTCTCATATGGTAGCATTAAGCACTATAAAGCGCATTTAGTTGCAAAGGGTTTTGATCAGCAGTATGGAATTGATTATGGCGAAACCTTTTCGCCAGTTGTGAAACACACCACAGTTCGAATGATCCTTGCTTTAGCGGTGTCATTTAATTAGATTATCCGTCAATTAGATATTTCAAATGCTTTTCTATATGGGTTCTTAGATGAGAAAGTCTTTATGGAGCAACCTAAAGGGTTTGTTGATGAAAATCACCTAGATTATGTATGCATACTACATAAATCATTGTATGGTCTAAAAGAAGCACCATGTGCTTAGTTTAGACGTCTCTCCCAGTCTCTATTGGAATATGGTTTCATTGAATCTATTGCTGATTATTCACTTTTTATTTATGCCACTGAATCTATGAAGTTATATGTATTGATTTACGTTGATGATATTCTAGTCATTGGTTCAAGCAAGGCTGCAATTAATTCTTTTATTTCATCCCTCAAGGATTCATTTCTTGTTAAAGATCTAGGTGAACTAAGTTTTTTCCTATGAGTCCAAGCAAGTCATGATCAAAATGGGCTACACCTACGGCAAACACGCTACATAACAAATCTGCTTTACAGCACCAAAATGAGAGGTGCTAAAAGATGGCCAGCATGCATAGGCACTATATCACAAAGCACTTCATCCACACATTTGCCAACTGAAAAAGAAACTAGCACTTGCCTATTTACCCTAACCTTGCCACAATCATTCAACCATTTTATGGTTTAGAGTATTTCAAGATAGGCAAATTCAATTTCTCAATTAAAATAGTGCTAGCAACATTAGTACAAAATTACAAATCCCTCCATCAATGATCATACTACATACCTTCTTGTTGATGTGGCATCTAGTATGGAAAATGTTATCTCTCTGCTACTCCATATCATCCACCTTAATTTATGTATTGAGAGCACGTCTGGTAACAAGAGATTCACCTATCATGGGGTACTCCACTCCATCATCATCACTAGTATCAACCAACCCGAACATCTCCTCACTATCACCCTCACTCTCAGTCATCACCTCTCCATTGTCACGCATAATCATCTACCTCATATTTGGGCATTAAGATGCGATGTGCCCTAAACCCAAACACTTAAAACATTGGGATTCCACTTTGGATTTGTTGCTATTTCACTCATATTTCCCTTTAGGTGGTTCGGTCTTCTCCTTTATTACAGCTTGATCATTTTTGTTCCACTTTAGTTTCCAAGGAGTGCTAGAAACCGAAGTATACATTGTTGTACCCTTTCTCTTTAATTGCCTTTCCACCTTTATAGCCATGTGCACCATGTCCACTACCTCCATATAATGTTGCAGTTCAATTACATTGGTTATCTCCCTATTCAACCCACTTAAAAATCTAGTCATCGTGGCCTCCCGATCCTTCACTACATTAGCCCGAATCATAGCCACCTCCATCTCCTTATGGTAATCCTTTACACTCTTAGATCCATGTGTAAGATTTTGTAATTTTTGGTAGAGGTCTCTATAGTAGTGGCTAGGTACAAATCTCCGCCTCATGATAGCTTTCAACTCTCTCCATGTTTCTACAGGCCTCTCAAGATTCCTCCTCCTTTTGGTCACTAATTGATCCCACTAAATAATCGCATAATTAGTGAACTCAATTACTGCCAACTTCACATTCTTCTCCTCAGAGTAATTATGACAATCAAACACAAACTCTATTATTTTCTTTCACTCTAAATAAACTTCAGGGTCAGTTCTACCTTGGAATGATGGTATTTTCATTTTGATGCTCCCAAGGTTCTATTTACTCCATCTCGACCCCCTGGGTTTCCCCTAAGTCCTCTTTCACGTCTAACTCCTCTATATCTACCAAATCCAACTTCAGGTATTAGGTCTTCCTCATTCTCACCATACTCTCCATTCTCATACACATTCTCAATATTAAGCTCACGTCGCCTTCTATCTCTCTTACCTTGTAGATTTCTAATTATTGCTTCTTGATGATCCATCATATCCCTCACTTCCCCTAACACCAAGTTCAATCACTCAAACTATTGTTGGATGGTCTGCAATACAAATGATGAGTTATCTGACATCCCCTTTGGTGATGATTCACTTCTATGAAATATCGTAATGTGCTGCACAAAAAGAATGTTAGTGGAAAATCTCACACTCTCTTACATGTTTACATTCAAATAATGACACTCCACTTGTGTTTCACTCTTAATGGATTTTTTCTCAATAATAGTCTTACATTCTCTTGCCTTTTAAGAACTAATTAAATTAAATCAAGACAATACAAAATTGTTTTATTCCAACCAGTAATATATATCCAAGAAACAAAAACAAGAAATAAAGAAGGAATAAAATGAGACGAGACTCAATGAATTTATATGAACAAAAGAGTAATTATAAAACAAGATACGAATTAGAAAGATGTATTCAACCCCTTTGATGATAAAGTCCAATCAACAAATGTCTTTCTTTCTTTTTGTTATAACTATGTAGCAACCTTTGAATATGCTACATTTTTTTTCCTCTTTTTTTTTGAATTTTTTTTTCTTTTCCTTTTTTTTTCTTTTCTCATCTTTTTCTCTAATTCAATCACAAAAAGCAATATTCAATTGTGAAAATAAGCAATTAAATTAAAGCATACAAGAATTGACAATGAAATAGATGAGATACAATGAAACGGCACTCCATGCAATTGACAAACTAAGAGATGCAAGAAACCCTAAAATTTTGAAACCCTACGTGATGCAAATTTCAATAAAACCAAAAATACTAAGAATTTCGGCAGCCTATTTTTTCTTCTGTTGTTATTGTTGTTTTTTTTTTTTGCAACCCTAGAACAATGAAGCCCTAGAATTAAATTTAAAGATGTAAGAATTAAAAGATAGAATTAGATCTGATTGGAAACCGAGCTCTGAATACCAAATGATATGAACCCGTGGGAATAGAATCCTTTAAACCCACAATCAATTGAAAAACTCACCCAAGAAAGCCAAAATCAAGCCATTGAAAAATTTAGACCTGTTGAAGAATTTGTTTCAAGAACTTAGATTATATGAAAATCTAGACCCGTTGAAAGATCTGTCTCAAGAACCTAAATTATAAGGAAGAATACCACAAAAGTTGTGATTTACTTTTGATAAGTTCAAAAGTTCATTCAAGAACAAGAGGAGATAAACTTAACTTACAATGAATAAATTCATCAAATTTCATAAAACTTATTAAAATGAGGTTACAAAAAGTATTTAAACCAAAATTTAATTAAAACTCTAACCAAAATAAATCCCCATCTTTCAAAAATATCCCTGAGTGAAAAGTGTTGCGGCTACAGTACTTGGCTATAGTAACTTACATATCTCAATCCCCCAAAAACCCTGCCTCGTTTGTTTTCAGAAAATATCTCATCTCATCTTATCTAATTACTATAACTATTTCAAAACAAAAATAATATTAAAAGATATATTATAATAATACTTTATTCAACTTTTTAATTTTAATCTCAATTTATCTCATCTCATCTTATTTCATATGCGAAAACAAACGAGCCTAAGTTAACAAAAAATCATTTCTCAAAATACCTTTGGGTGAAATTCATGGCTTTCCCAAAAGAAACCCTAGCTGCAAATTAAGACAACCTTTAAAATACCCTTAAAAACTTTTCTTGAAACCTTAGTTTATAAAACATATAACATATGTGGGCCAAACATCCTCAAGCCCTACTATTCTAGACTAATTCATATAACTAATAAATAAGCCATTTTAATAAATTAAACAAGGTCCAAACAATAACTCTAGCTCATGTCTTCCATAGCTTGTATCAAGTGGATCAAAACTGGATCTCCTTCTCTGAAACCCATCTTTAGTGTTAGAGTTTTGTTAGCTTCATCCCAAGTGGATTGCACCAATCCTTGCATTATCTCCTTGATCTTCTTGGCTCTTGATCTTGTAATTGGCTCATTTGAAACTTGCAAAAGATTTTTAAGACTAGGTCCATCTTGGTGCCCATCAATCTTTATCTCCTACAGCTTTAGATATGGTTGCTTCTATTCATCACAGCCAACTTATTGTGATTAATAGAGTTTTTGAAATTGATTTAATTGTTTTATATAATGAATATAATTCTACTAAAAATAGCGATAACAGATAATCTTATCAAGCTACTTTTTCTGATTCTGAAAAATTACGTGTTAAAAGGAAATGGAAAGAAAAAATGAATGCCCTACAGAAACATATATTTTTCTTTGATTTCTTTGAACATTATTATATTTCTTAAGTATAGTTAAATGTTGTTAAAATCAATTTTGTTAAAGAAGAAGGAAGGACAGTGCTTAAATCTAGTCACCCTCCTTTATAGACAATTGTTATTTCTCATAAGGGAGCCGATATAAATGCTTCTCCATTTAAAGTACCTAATGTTTATCCTAAAGCTACCACTTTTACTGAAACAAAAAAGATTATTGAACAAAACAATTTTATCAATCAAACTCTTCATGTTATAGGTCAGCAATTGGTTTGTATTTAAGAAAAGATCAGAAGTCCTGTTTCTATTTCGACTTCCAAAATTGAAAACCTTTTGATTATTTTACTAGAGAATATGCAAGGTCCTGAGACCAAATAGGCCAACACTCTTGATAAAATTAATCAAATGCTTGCTGATTTAAAGAAAGAACAACCCTTTACCAGTGCTTTAAATAGCAATGACAAGGAAGTTGTTTCTGATTTTTCTACAAAGGAATCATCGGATACTGATTATTCTACTAATAAAGATATTGTTTTACTTGAAAAAAAAATTTCAAGATATTGATTTGGGAAAATCTGGGATTAAAAGATTTTCTTCAAAAAGGCTCCATCCAATGAGTCTAACGAAGAATTAGAATCCTAAACCTACTCTTTCTGATTTACAATTTGAAGAAAGACTTTTTCAAACCTAGTTTTCTGTTTCTTCTGATAAATTGTATGAATAGAATATTGATGGATTCTTTGAACAAAAAATTCTCAATGCCATGAATAAAATGTCCATGGTTGCAATTGCCTATGTTAATAACAACACTCTTTGCCAAACTGAGATTTTTGATCTATTAACTACAAGATTTTCTGGTATACTTTGACATTGGTAGGATAAACATCTCCCAAGAGAAGTAAAAGAAACCATTCGGAATGCAGTTAAGCATGATGATAAAAGTTTACCTATTTTTGATACAACCATAGGAAGGGGTATCACTGATGGTCTTAATATTTTGATTTATACTATCCATAAACATTTTGTTGGAACTCTCTCCAACATTATTAATCGTCTTAGTGATTATTTGAATAATTTAAGATGTCGTCAAATGTATGACTATAGATGGTATCAAGAAGTTTTTCTTTCTAAAGTTATACTTAAGGATGATAGTCACAAACCCTACTAGAAAGAAAAGTTCATTGATGGATAACCTCATTTATTTGCTCACAAAGTTAAGGATGATCTTACTGATATCTCGTGACTTCTTAATTATGATGATTACACTTATGGTGATATTATCAGTACAATTAAGAAGTTTGGTATTAGTATGTGCAACGATAAAAAAAAATTGTCAACAGATGAAGAATAGTAAGGAAGCCAAATATGAAATGGATAATTTCTGTGAACAATTTAGCCTTCATCCTATTGCTCCTTCTAGACAGAAGCACAAGCGCTTTGATAAATCTAGTAATTACAAAACTCACGCTAAGAAAAATTATACTAAGAGTGATGAATTTTATAAGAAAATTGTTTCTTCTTATAAGAAAAAATGAATTTTATAAGAAAATTGTTTCTTCTTATAAGAAAAAATATTTTATAAGAAAAATACTTCCAAAAATCCTTCAAAAGGAAAATGTTATAATTTTGGCAAGTATGGTCATTTCTCCAAAGAATGCACCAGGAAACCCAGTAAATTTCAAAACAAGATTAATCAATTAAAATTTGATAACAATGATTGTGAGGAACTGATTCAGATTTTAGAATCAAAATCCTCTGAATCATCTGATATCAATTAATTCAATTCAAGTAATGATTATCACTTAGAAACTGAACAATCTGATTCTCCAAATATTAAGCTGGGTTGTAATGATTCTTATTGCAAACCTTTGGATAAAACAATCAATGTATTAACCAAAGCTGAAGAACAAAAAAATCTTTTATTAACCTTGATTAGTCAAATTACTAATCCTGAGCTCAAAAAAGAATATCTTCATAAGTTCAAAAAGACGATGGTTCACCAAGGACATGAAACTTCTAAATCAAAAATTAGTTTTCAAGAAACTTTGGGAAGATTTGAAAAGAACAAACCCAAAGAAATTTCTACTATTGATTTACAACGTGAAGTTGTTTTATTAAAAAAGAAGTTGTTGAATTTAAAATTGAGATTAACAATCTCAAATCTGAGAATGACTCTTTTAAACAAGAATTATTGTGTTTAAAATTTGATAAACATTTAAATCAAGATATTCCTTATGATAATGATGAGCAAATAAATTATTCAGATTTGAGTCAAAAGGAGGAAAAACCTTCTCCTTCTGACAACAATCAAATTTGCTTGATCCATCATACTACTCTTTCCAAATGGTTTTATAAAGTTACTATTACTAAAGATTTGGATCTTCCAAATCTTTTTAGCATAAGACGAAACATGTTGTTACTTTACCTTATTTTAAATATTTTCTGAGAAAAATATCTCTACCAAAGCTCGACCTATTCAAATGAATATTGAGAATTTAGAATTTTGCAAATTTGAAATACAGGATTTGCTTGCTAGGAGTATTATTAAGCTCAGTAAGTTTTCTTGGTCTTGTGCTGCATTTTATATCCAGAAAAATATAGAGATTGAGAGAGAGACACATCACCTAGTTATTAATTACAAACAATTGAATAAAGTCCTAGAGTAGATTATGTATCGTATCCCCAATAAGAATGATTTGATTCATAGGCTTAGTAACACAGTAGTCTTCTCCAAGTTTGACATGAAATCAAGATTTTGGCTAATTCAAAGTAGTGAGTCAGATAGATATAAGACTTCCCTTACTACCCCATTTAGACATTATGAGTGGAATGTAATGCCTTTTGGACTAAAAAATGTCCTTAGTGAATTCCAAAACATTATGAATAATATTTTCAATTCATTCACCAATTTCACTATTGTTTACATTGATGGTGTTCTTATTTATTCAAAGTATATTAATGAACACTAAAAACATTTAAATTCGTTTCTAGATATCATTAGAAAAAATGGTTTTGTTGTCTCTGCTAAGAAAATCAAATTGTTCTAAACCAATATTAGATTCCTTAGTTATGATATTTTTGAAAGCACAATTCAACTTATTAGCTATACTATTGAATTTGCTGAAAATTTTCTCAATTTTATTCTTGATAAAACCCAGTTGTAGAGATTTCTTGGTTCTCTCAACTATGTTGCAGAATTCTACAAGGATTTCATAATCATCTTTGAGCGACTACATTTCAACTCTCATGCTTGGACTGAAATTCATACTAATCTTATTAAACAAATCAAGACACATGTTAAAAATATTTCGTGTCTTGGTATTCGTACTTATGCTTCTTTCAAAATTGTTGAAATAGATGTCTCGGACATTGATTATGGTGTCATTCTGAAACAAACTGCTTCCCCAGGCTCATCTGAACAAATTGTTCATTTCCATTCTGGAGTCTGGAATAATACACAACTTAATTATAATACAATTAAGAAATAAATTTTATCTATAGTACTTTGTATTTCTAAATTTCAAAGTGATTTGTTAAATAAAAAGTTTTATTACGTATTGATTGTAAAAGTGTTAAATATGTTTTAGAAAAAAATATTGAAAACATTACTTCTAAGTATATTTTTGGTAGATGGCAAGCTACTTTAATTGTATTTGATTTTGATATTGAATATATTAAAAGATCTCAAAATTCTATTCCTAATTTTCTTACTCGTAAATTCTTGCAGCAACCATGAGGAAGAAAAAAGACAATGAGAAGAAGATTGTCACTCCTCCCCCAATTCCTAACATTAAGCTCATTAAAAATGAGTCTCCTACTCCATTAGATATTACTAATAGGTTTACTACCTTGGTAGTATTCCTACTATTAAACATGCTTCATTTTCATCTGCTCCTAGTACACCTTATAATCTTTATAATAAGCCCATTACCTCTACCCAATATTACCTTGCCTCAAAAACTGATTATATAAAAAAAAAAAAAATTGCCCAAAGTCTATTTTACGTTGAACCAAATAGGTCTATGTATACAGATTATTTTAAAAATGCTTCTAGTTATTTTCCCCTGGTTTTCACTAGATTTTCGAGAATCCTGCTAAAAACCTTCAATGCTACTTCGCTATCCTGTTTCAAATAGAATCTCTTATTATTAAACTCATTTATGATAAGATTGATAAAACCAAATTGATATATCATAATGCCTACATCTTGAATATTGTTAATGAAGAAAAATGGGGAACCCATTCCTATACTTCAAAAAAACTCCCTCATTCTGATATTGTTTACTGTTACTATAATTACATTGATGTCTGGTTCAAATTCATGCTATTTTGAACTTTAGAGATGACCCACTCTTGGTTTCTTAATTTTGACAAGAAATTCAAGACTGATTTCTCTCTTTGATTTCAGAGATGGTGGCACCAATTTGGCCCTATTCCTGAAATATGTCCTGATAAATTTTCAAAAGTCATCAAGTGTTTTGCAACTGTTTTCAAAATGAATTGACATAATAAAACATTTCCCTACTTCCTCCAATTTTTGGCAAGAAATACAAGGTTCCTTGGATTTTAAAATAGAGTTATGAATGGAATGAAGATATATTGGTCCGTTATTGGTTCATCAATTGGTGGGACAGATATCCCTACACACAGGATGTTATTGATAATGTTGCCAGAGATATTCCTCAAACTGCTCCAGATCTCAAAAGTATTGAGGAATTTCCTATTGTTAAACAATTAATATTGCATGAATACCCAATTACTCAGGCCACTACCTCTGCTAAACAAATTGCTAAACCTACTACTTCCTTTACTACATCTGATAAATCATATAAATCTTCTAAGTCCAAGAAGAAGTCTGTTCTCCAAGGATTTAAGAAAAAAAATTTGATTTATTTATTGAAGAAGTCATTCCAGGACGACAATGATAATTTTGATGATGAGTTTAAGGCATCCTCCGAAGTCTCTGTTGACAATACTGATCCTTATGATAACATATTTGGATATGATCCGGAAACTACCCCAAGGTTATCTAGTGATTGATCCCCTATCTAGAAATGATGAAATTATTGACGTTGGTACAAGCCAACCAAAAATGCTGAAGACCCCTAATAATGACTCATTGATTCTCGCTGATGGTTTCTGCAAAGACAGAGATTCCTTCTAATTGGACACTTATTTTTTAGTAACTTTCCTATGGTTAAATGAATAGTAAAAAAAGTCAAATTGAGTCCAATGTTCATTGTACTTGTATTTACTATTCAGTACTGTTGAAATAATTGTAAAAGCACCTCCTTAATCTATAAAAGTAGAACCTGCCTCCAGAAGAACAACACTTCTTCTTCTCCCATCTCTCTTTGATACCACATGTTTCTTGTCCAACCTTCCTGATAATATTTTGTAAGCTATTTGGAATAAACTACTATTTCCTTACATTCATCTTCTTTTTATCATTATTTCCTTTTGATTCTAGTTATCTAGTCTTGCTTTTATTAATTCCAGTTATCTGGTCCTGCTTTGATTTTATTTACTTGCACTATCACTCCAGTTATCTAGTCCCTACTCCAACTCCAGTCAACTGGTCTCTTTACTCTCTACTACTTATCTTACTTTACTCGTTTCTCTTTACTCTCTACTACTTATCTTGTTTTACTATTTACTACTTATCCCGCAACTTTTGCCCCTTTTGGCTACTTATCAAAGAATTATAAATTAAGGGTGTAAGGAGTCCGGTCTGGACCGAAAAAACCCACCGAACCATACTTGACCGAAGTTGAGACCAGTCGGTCTCGATCCCACAAATTATGGACCGAAAAAATTTGATCTGATCTCAAGGTCTATAAATTTTGGACCAAACTAAACCGAACTCCTATATATATTTTTAAAATATTTTTAATAATTTAATATATTATTTTTATATAGTAATATATAAGTTAATAATGTAATTTTCATCTAATTTATTATCGTTGATAATATAAAATATAAAATAATATATGCTATCAATTAATAATAAATCATAAATCATGAGATAATTTATGTTATTATATAAGTTAATATATCATACATTCATACATACTCTACTATTTACACTTGTTGATGCTATAAAAATCATATAACAGGCCGGAATGGGAGAAAGAGTTATTCTCAGCTCACAAGGGCGACTTAGGCCTCAATTGGTGTTGTTAGGAGCCCTCGACAGTGTTCCGATGCGGCTGTATGGTGTCAGTGCGTTCGTCCATGGCGATGAAATGCGTAGAGAAAATAAGAGAAGATGGACACATGAGTTTACATGGTTTGGAGTCTCTCATTTCTCATTGTACAATGGTAGTTCATATACATTTACTGGAGGAAAATCGGTCATTGGAGCTCCCTGTTCTCAGGTTGGTGGAGAGGTTAAAAAGGAAGAAGAAGATGAAGAACCTCCCTCGAAAGTTGTCCAGACCCTCCTATTTATTTGATTGCTTTTCCTGCGTGCGTCTCTACAGTGATAAGGTTTCATGTGTCTGACCACGCCCCCTGACAACCCTTGCACCCACATTACTTCCTAACCCCCTTGCACCCACGTTACCTCCTGACAACCCCACATGACCCCATGACTCCTGACTCTTCTTGTCCCCTTCTTGTCCCCTAGCTTCTAATCCAAGTGCGCTAGGCCTGGCCTTTGGGCCCTAGTGTTTTACCCCCCTCACAACACTTAATTAAAATAATTAGGTAATTATTTTTTAATACATAAGTTGCAAGCAAGTATGAATAATCTATATATAATAAAATTATTTGATATTCATTAATCATATATAAGATGTATGAAATTATTAATAATTATGCATACTAAAGAGTAAAGCCTAAGTTAGTAAGTAGTAATTATAAACATCATAAATATAATTATAATAAAATATTTTTTTTAATGAGTTAGTTACATAATCCACATTAATAATTCACTTAATTTTAATTTAGTAATTTAAATATATTTTTTTAATTAATTTATTTTAAAAAAAGGATGAAATAAAATAAAAAATAATTAGGTCGGACCGATAGCTACCTATTTGGTCTGGTCCCTATGGATGGTCGGTCTGGTCCGATCCAGGAAAAATGATATCCCCGAATCAGACTGGACCGTACCAATTTACATTCCTATTATAAATTATATGATCGATTAAGCTAATTTCTTTTAAATGAATAACTCATGATGGTCATGAGACCCTCGAACCACTCTTGTGCCAACAAATTATAATCCCACATTCAAAACTTCTTTTCACGACCCACAACATTTTTCAACTCAACACATCTTTATACGTGGGACTCATAATTTTTTTCAACTTTCTATAAATATATCTAAACTCATTTTAACATCCAAACACATATAAACTCATTTTAAGTAGACCCTACATAACTCACTCCATCATTTCAACTCATTACTATTTATAAAAAATTCAACCCAGCTCAACATCCAAACGTGCAATCAAATCCTACGGAGCCCATAAAAATATCTGTTTTTTTTTTTTTTTTTTTCAAATTGTGGCTCTAATGTCTCGTTTGTTTTCATAAATAAGATAAGATAAGATGAAATAAGTTGAGATTAAAATTAAAAGTTGAATAAAATATTTTTATAATATTATTTTTATTTTGAGATTTGAAAAAATTAAATTATTTATTTATTTTATATAAAAATTTAAAAAAATTATAATAATTAAATAAAATGAGATAAATTATGAAAACGAACGGTGCACTCAGTAGTCACACATGTTCCAGTCAAATCCTCAGCAAGCTTGTAGAGCTCCGAGGTGCATGAGATGTCCACGGGAAATAAAATAAAATTTTGAGAATTCGATTTTGCAGGATAATCTCCACAAGAGATACATGGACAAATAAGGTCTAGCACATTGATTCGTAACTAAAACAACGTTGGTTGATATATATGGAAAAAAAAAAAAAGGAAAAAAAAAAGTAGAGTTATCTTAAGAAAAAGTAATACATGATATATAAGATCACAAATGAAATAGTTATTACTATATATATAGTTACAAATATATATATATATATATATATATATATATATATATATAATATAACTAAGAGTCATGCTAGCATGCGGATGGGTCTGATAAGGCTAAATGCTTTTATTTATTTATTTATACATTTATTTATATCTTTAAATATTTTAAAAAATACTTACTTAATCACTAAATAAAAAATAATATCTCGGTAGAAATGCTCAGGATCCAAAATTGTGACCCAAGCATTTCTCTATAACTAATTACATGCAATAAATTAGACCAAAAATGTTTTACATACTTTAGGAGCATAACTAAATATAATATATAAGATAAAGAATAAATACATTGATACTATATAATTAAATACATAAATTACAGCTAACATGTAATACATATAACACATATAACATGTAGTTTACGAGTTTTAAAACAAGTTCAAACGAACCAACCAAGTTGATTAATTTATACAGGCTTTATTTATGAGTCTAAACCGAGTTATGCAAGTTTTGCTCGTCTAATATGAGAAATAAAGTCATATAAACTAATTTTCATAGCACTACATTGTACATTCAAGCTTCATTTGGTGTTTCACAAATCAAATTTCAAGTGTAAAATTGGTGACTTCCTAAGATTTCTCTATAATCTACCAAAAAAACTCCTAATTAAACCAAAGCCACCAACTTCTCTTGATTTTCAATGGGTTAAACATGGAAATTTTCAAATTGGTGACAAAAGCTCCTTTATATGCAGTAGGATAATTATGTCGCATTATGTTCATAAATGAGATAATGTGAAATGATTAAAATAATCTATATTTTACAATAAATAAACATTATCCATTTCGTTAAAAATTGAAAATATCATTATTTCACAATTCCCACAAACAAGAAATATTACAATTGAGATGAGATGAAATGAGTTGAGATAAAAGTTAAAAATTGAATAAAATATTATTAAAATATTATTATTGTTTTAAAATTTAAAAAAAATTAAATTATTTATTATATTTTATATGAGAATTTATGAAAGTGATAATGATAAAATTATATAAAATGAGATAAATTGAGAGTATTTCTTAATCTAATCTGAACCTTAAGATTAAGGAATACAGAAAGATTGTGATTTCATTAAATTAAAGTGATTGACATTATATGCATATCACATTACTTTAAATAGAAATTAGTGTAACTGTTTTTGTCTGTTACACGAATGTAATGCTTAAATTGTTTGGACATTCAAATCCTACCTTTTTCATTTAATTATTAACTAATTTTTATAATTTTTATAAATTTTTAAATAAAACAAAAGAAACAATTCAATTTTTTTAAAATTTTAAAATAAAAAATTATATTATAATAATATTTTTATTTTATAATATTTTTATTTAACTTTTTCTCTCTTATTTTCTAAAATCTGATAAAATATCTTAATTCAAAAAATTTAACTATTATCCACAAATTTTTAGGTCTCGTTTGGTTGTTAAACTCATCTGAGTTCAACTCAGTTCAATCTAATTTTAAACTAAGTCTAACATCTAAACATTCAACTCTCAAATTACTAAACTTATCTCAACTCAAAATCTCTTTATATGTGTGACCCACAACTTTTTTTAATTCAACACTTTTTTATATGTAAAACCTATAATTTTTTTCAACTTCTCATAAATACATTTAAACTTATCTTAACATTTAAACACATTTAGGCTGCATTTAGATGTTGAACTGAATTCAGTTGAGTTGAGTAGTAAAGAGAATTATGTGAGACTCATCTAAATGAGTTTAAAGTGTGTTTGAATATTAAGATGAGTTTAATATTTTTTATGAAAAATTGAAAAATATTATAGGTCCTACGTATAAAGATATTTTAAATTAAAAAATATTATGGATCTTATGTATAAGAAGGTTTTAAATTATGATGAGTTTAGTAATTTGAGAGTTGAGTATTTAAATATTAAATTTAATTTAAAATTAGACTAAACTCAGCTAAACTTAACTGAATTTTTTTTTTTTTTTTATAATCAAACGAAACCTTAAACTCATTTTAAATATATTCTATAAAATTTATTCTATTATCTTAAATCAATACTGTTCAAAAAGAAATTAACTAAAATCAACCTTCAAACGCAAACAGCGACAGCGACAGTCAAGGGAAGCGACAGTGGCTAGCTCTGGGAAAGTCGACATGTTCTGAAAATGGCTCCCTGAGTGAGTGAGGCGCAACTGCAACTTCAACTTGCGCGCACACAGTGATTCTGAGCTATTTTCAGTAACCGAACACCATGTGAAACTGTCCACTCTCAGAGTCTCTACCTTTCCACTGTTCAACACGTGGACAATGTTCAAACTGCGTTGTCAATTTTCGTCTGCAAAACTAGAAGCTAGCAAAAGAAACTGTCCTCCTTTTTTTTTTCTCCTGTTTAAGTATTATCTTTGTTTTTTTCTCCCGTGTAAGTATTTAAGTGCGCGATAGCTTCTATTTCTCCTTATGTCGAACAACAATCACTTCTGTGTGTTAATCAGTCCCTGTTCTTGTCCGCTCTTGCTGCTGCAATCGACTGCAAAGACCGTGTAAGCTCAGTTTTGCTTTACTCGGGTTGGGCATCCTGATTATTTTCTTTTTTTTTTTCAAACTGAGTTTTGAGCTTTCCTGGGTTTGCATGTCCTTCTTGATTTCTCTCATCTTCTCACACTTTCTGGCCATGGTTTTGCAGTACTGGTTTCGAGCTTTCCATGTCAAATTTATGCATTTAACTCTTTCTGTTTTCTTTTTTGGTAACAGGAGGAAAAGGGAGAAGAATTTCAGTTCCTTCTTCACTCTCTCTTTTTGTGTGTCCAAATGGGTGAACCAAACCAAGGAAAGACTTCGCAAGCCAACCTTTCCAAGCAAACCGATGGAAAACCAGGAAGTCTCATGCTGACATTCTCGTCTAAGAATCCCAAGCACACCGAATTACCCAATGCTAAACCAAAACTAGACCTCAGTCTCGGACTCTCTTTGGGTGGAGTTCACCGTGAACACTTCAAAGAAAAGCCTGTAATCCGGTCATCCTCGAACGCTGGGATGATAACCGAGAAGGTAAACACCGGTGAACCCAACTCGGCCATGCAGGGCGTCTTTTTATCTTTTCAGAGATCTTGCTCGCTGCCGGTGGAGAATAAGCAAAGGGAGATTATGATCAAGGACTTGCCGGCAAAGAAGAGAATAGAGGCCCAGAGGAGTCTGGTGGAGAAGCAGAGGAAAGGCGGCATGGCAGCCATTGAGAAAGAAAATCCTTCAGCTGAGAAGGCGGTGCCGCCGTCGCCGACGTATGACGTGGCTGCTTGGGCAGTGGCTTCTGCGGCGAGGAGCCCTGCACTTTGCCGTGCCATTGGAAAGATCAAAGCCGAGGGACAAATATATGGGAAGCGAAAACTCAAGGGTATATATTCCTTTTATTCTGCTTTCTTCTTATAGTAGCTTTTTCAAGTAGAGAGATTGCCTTAAAAAATAAAAGATATTAATTATTAATTAGAAATGAATCATGGTATTGCTTTAATTATATGCTTCTCTGTTAGCATAATTAGTTTAAAATTCATTGATTTCAGATATCATGTTTAGGATAATAGCAGCATATGCCTCTGTTGAAGAAATTGCTATGGAGTTCTACACTCTGTTTGGATTTTTAGTCTAAAATTTTCATTTAAAATTTATCCTTTCTTAGGATTTGGAGTTGAATATATACTGTCATAGCTAAAACATCTTAACAGAATGAGAATATATAACTTTTATCTTACTAAATACATGAGGGAGGAATCTGCAATTTTGTTGGAAGGGCAATTTTGAGACTTGAGAATAGGTAGCTTTACTTGGAAGAAAGGGAAACTGAGGTAATTGGTTAGTCATGCTGAATTTGGAATCAATGCAGGTATAACTAGAACATAGAGAATCTGTATCTGACAAGAAATCGACAAACAAAGAAAACGATATTGCTAAAATCAGGAGAATAGGTTGTTTTACTTGGAAGAAAGGGAAATTGAGGTAATTGGTTAGTCATGCTGAATTTGGAACCAATGCACATATAACTAGAACATCGAGAATCCGTATCCGACAAGAAATCGACAAACAAAGATAACGTCACTGCAAGATTCGATTTTATCCCGACCACGTATCGACAAAAGTGATTATTTTATCCTCACAGACATCCACGATACCATATTCAGCAATGTCTCGACAAACAAAGGAAACAGCCAAACATAAGTAAGTAGTTTATCTTTATAATGTACTAGAGTTATTAATTTGGTGCGAGCATGTGCTTGAAATTAGAAGTGCATGCCCTCCCAAGTGCGATGAAAAGTAAAACGATTCCTCATATCGTTGGTTTGCATGATTTCCAATGTCCAATGATGTTCGGCATTTTTTAGCAGTTTCCTCACAAACAAAGAAACGTTCAGTTATCTACTATTATGATTGATTTGAGCTTAACCAGAAAAGGATCTAGTAATTTGAGAAGATTGGTTGCTTCACATGTTTCCTTTATTATATCAACCATGGACTCTTCATCTCCACTGCCATCTTCACCACCTACTTCTCAACCAATTGTTTGCTAATGAAAATCCTTGTGGATTCTTCTAGAAGTACATTATTCTCAGGAAGGTTATTTTTTCTTATAATCTTCCACATCTACCAAGATTATTCACTTTAACTTGTCATGACCTGTCTTAGATTTATAGGAGCATGAAATCACAAGGCTACTATAGTATTTAGCAGCAAACCAATATGTCAATTGAAGTCAAATGATCATCCATGGTCAAAGTTAGCCTTCCTCTTTGGTTAAGTTGCAGTTTCCCTTTTCTGTGGTGGTTGTACCACCATCAGACAAGTATGGTTACCAATAGAAGGCAGTGAGATGAACAAAAACATGAAGAACATTCAGCATTCCATGCACTGACACGTACAAATGCTTGTTCTGTGTGTATAATTGCTTTACGGAATTATTGTTGCTGGCAGTAAGGTTAGGATATAATTGAAGATGGATATACTTAGTCTTACTGTTGAGAGAACAGAATCTATGTGCAATTTTTCAGAACAAGTATGCATATGTACACCAGTTTTAGTCATTATTGTCAAAATCCATTTTGCATTCTTTTTTTATTATTACTGATTTCCATATTAATTATTTATGTGTGGATATTGTTTACTTCTCCTTTCAAATCTCTTTATGTTTAAATGAAAGTTACCATTTAAGAACATGATCTTTTCATACGGTAAGTATTTCTAGGATGTCTCAATTTTTTTCTGCTTAGACAGAAATTATTTGGAAATGATATATATTTGAAGACTCTAGAGAGTCAAGGCTTACAAACATTTGTTGATGAATTGATGACTATGGTGGTAGGGAGACTACAGTTGTGGCAGTATGTACTTAACATATTTGTTTTTCGGTAAATAAACATAACTCCAGGATCAATTGCAGGTACTCTTAACCAATCATGTTGGACTAATTAGAAAGATTAAAGTAAAGGTAAAATACTTGGCAAACCTATGTCAAAAAGAAATCACCAGCTCTGGACAGCAACCATATATAGACTTTTAGTACAAGACAGCTTTTGTTTTATAGATCTTTCTAACTAAGGGAAAAAAAACTTTGAGAGTTGCATGCCAACTCTAATAATGGTAAACCTATACTCCTCCCAAGTTAACATAGAAGAAAATAAAAGTAGTTCCACATTCCAAAAAGAAAATGGGCAATAAGGAAGAGGATGCTACTTTAGAATGCAACAAAACATTGCTTCGCTTCATACAATCCTACATCTTGCAAACTTACCTAGCTTTAAAATTGTCTATAATAGCCTAGCATTCTCATCTAAACCAGTAATAATTGCATACAAACAAATATTTTCATATTTATGCACAAGTGCTCATCTGATAGACTTTTCTATATTGTGTAAAATATTAATGCTGAAAGTAGTTCCTGTGTGGTGATAACCCTCAAAGAAAGAAGCTTCAGCTCTCTATAATCTTGAGATCCCTGCAGTTTTGTCCTTGACGAAACTCTGTTTTGTGCTGAACTGTATCTTTTTCTTTCACATTCTCTTTTCTGCGTTATTGCTTACATGGTTTTGCATAAATTCCAAGACGGACTGAAAGATGTGGCTGCAGCAAAGGTTGATACCAGTTCCTTGTCATTGCCCAATCCAATGGAAACTAAGCCTGTGTTTATTCCTGAAGCAACAGAAAAGGGAAAATCAGTGAAACTTTCTAAGCGTAAGCTCAAGAAACCGTCCAAGAAGGTTAAAGTTTCTAAAGGCTGCTTTCAAGACAATGGGATGGATGTGATGAAACAGATGCCTAGTGTGACTACCACTGGAGATGGCCCAAACGGTAAGAGAATTGAAGGGTTTTTATATGGGTATACAAAAGGTCAAGTAAGCATAGTATGTGTTTGCCATGGCAGCTCTCTCTCTCCAGCCGAATTCGTCAAGCATGCCGGTGGAAAGGATGTCAAAAACCCACTGAAGCACATCACTGTCTTCCCCAGCTTCTAGTCCTTTTATATAGTTACTGGCGGTGGCTTTTGTCACCCCTTTTGAAATGTTTCCAAATGAACAGCCTGAACTAAGTAATAATCTTTTATGTGTTACTTGCCTTTTGTCCTCTTTAGTTTGGTTAAAGGAAACTTTCAAGTCCTTATAAAATCGAACCCAATCTTTCTGTTTTCCTTTCTTCTTATAATACTGATGTTTTTGTTATAGGTTAGCAAGGCATCATATCATAGCTTATCATCATGTTTAAACTGTTGTAGTCAGGCTGACCCATATAGGTCTTTTGTCCATGTATTCATGGGTGAACAATTCTGATCATGCTGACGGAGAGCATCATGACCAGAAAGGAAAATGAAGACGTCCAGGCAGTGGTGATGAGCAGATTTCCAGATTCTGGATCTCATTGTCAGAATAGATTGTCCTCATCAACCTTTGTTGTCCTCGGTCTACTAAAATTTCTCATGCCTATATTAAAACTCAACCATGAGGGTAGTGAAATTTAACCCTCATACATCTTACTCAATGCTGTACACTACTTAGTTCCTACTACTCATTAGCCAATGCACCATGATTTGAAGGTTTTGGCTTGCATACTGGAGATAAGGATAATGCCAGAGTAGGGTGTGCTTACTCTCTTGGAAAGTGCTTACATTGCCAACACATTTTATTCTGTTCAAGTCTTCTTTGGGATATGAGAAATGATGTTTTTATTTTGGAAAATGATAGTATGACTCACAAATGTGTCCACTTGTGTATTTTATTTTATTTTTTAATTTTTTTCTTAATGATTAAGGAAGCGACTATTAGTGAATTTATATATACGTTAGATTACTCTTTCCATTGAAGTGTCCCTCTCACCCACAAAATTTCACTGTCAATGGACCATTAACCTTAAAATATATGGTTGTTGTCAAACAACTTCAATAATATATTGATACCAAAACATTTGCTTTTCTTTTTCTTTTTATATTTTCATATGGGAATTGGGGATATGGAGACACCATCTCTAAGCATCCTCATAAGAGATGGATAAATATTAGATTGTTAGCCTTGTTTGTTTGCGGCGCAAATGAGTTGAAAATTGAATAAAATATTATTAAAATATATTTTTTTAATATTATTTTTGTTTTAAAATTTAAAAAAGTTGAATTGTTTATTTTATTTTGTATGAGAATTTAGAAAAGTTGTAATGATTAGACGAGATGAGTTGAGAATGGTTATGAAAACAAACGAGACCATCTTTTTTTTTACCAAAACATCTAATTATTTAAAATTTTATATTAGGCAAAAGATTTTGGTGAATTGGGATACATACTATAGAAAATTATTATAATTTATTCATTTCTAAGAAGCAAAAGGATATAATCCTTCTTGCACTTTAATGCTGATGGATGTTTCCTATGGTATCTGATAATTTTAGTTTGGCCAAAATTTAATTGGGAAAAAGCGCTTCTAACTATAAACCATAGGAAAACTTTAAAAACATATGAACATTTGTTTCAATGGACAACATGTGAATATTCTCAAGTATCTCTTTCCCAAATCCAATAAAATTTGACCTTATTTTATTAGAGGTTTGAAATTCATGTGAATACTAAGATCTAACACAAAGTAATATTTCTACTACTCTGACCCAACCTCCCAAAAAGGAATAAAAACGAACGGGTAATGACACTTACACTTCCTTTATTACTGTTTTATTATCGAGCTATTTTTTTTCTTTTTGCTCTTTGAATTTGAATTAAAAATCTCATAAAATGGCCCTCTTGCATAATTTTAAAGAAAATAAATTTAATCAACTAACGTAATTTAATTAAAAAATAAAATTAATTTTATAAAAATTGACATTATTTTGCTTTTTGAGTCAAATTTTATAAAATTAAATGTATTTTTAATTAAATTATATGATTACGTTAATTGATTGAATTTATTTTATGTTATATTATGTAAGGAGGTCATGTTTTAAGATTTTTAGTTTAAATTTAAATAGAAAAAATAAAAATAAATAAATAATAAAACAATAATAAATGAGTTGTAATAATATTATTATCAAAAACAAAATAGCAGTAAGATTCTTTCATTGGTGTAATCCAGCCACAATGATCTATCCACGTCAGCATCAATCTGGCTTTGATAACTCAAAATCAGAAGTCAACAACCAATGGGAATTTGTCAGTTTGCTCATGCGAGGTTGGACCCCACCCTATCACCATTCACCAATCATTATTCACATTCTGTTTACAGGGCCAATAAATTGTCCGAAATCAGCACACTAAAATAACAGTCACGTTCATACCTCATGCAACCAAACCAATATCCACCTTAAGTGCTTCCAATCTCCAAGAGATCAACGGCCTGAAGTGCGTCTCTTCTTCTATTCAAACCCACCAGCCTCGTGACTTTAACAATGTGTTCTCATTTTAATAGCATCTATTTAAAGTATATACTTCTTTTTTAACACACTTTGAATCCACACGAATCCATAACCATCTTTCAAAACCTCGGAAGTCCGGGACGTGACTGAGAAAGAAAGAGGTTGACGAAGAAGACTCGAAGAACACAGCTCAAAGTGATGGAGAAAAGAAGGGTCAACGCCATGGCCATGGCTTTCTCACCCTGTAAGCTTCATTACTATCCTTAAGTTACATTCTTCTTCTTCTTTTTTCTTTTTCGATCTTTCGTTTTCTTTGATCTGTTGATGAATTTATGAATGATTACTGAGTTTTGCAAATTTTTTTTGAGTTTTTGGGTTGTTTGATATGCTTTTGAATTTTGATATTGTTGTTCTTGTTTAGCAGTTGCAATATCTTCTCTTGTTGCTTTTAGCACAGACATTGGACATTCGATTTGAACTATTTTTGGACAAAGGTTGTTGCGTATGAACTGGAATTTGCTTTTTTCCCTTTTTAATGTGGCCAATGAAATGTGCCACTCCGAACATTCGGACGCCAATTTTAGTATAACATGGCAAACTGTGTTTGCCGTATGTTGGATATGCAAATCATGGTCCATTTTTTATTTTACAACCTATATCGGGTTCCTTTATAGCATTTTATGGTTACCTTGTGTTTAAACTCTGATAATTGCAACAAAGAACTAGTCCTTTTCTTTTGGGTGTGGAAATATGCACATTTTTTATGCCAATTATATCTAGGTCTCTTTCTGATTCTTAGTTAAGCTTATTGTATAGTCATATTTTGGTATTATTTACTTGGCAGGCTTTTCCCCATTGCTATTTCTATTGCTCATTGTCGGGTGCACTGCAAGGCCCCTCTATCCACTCCCTAGTAAAGTAGCTGAGGGCACTAGAAAGCCGTTACAAATTTCTCGTCCATACAACATAGCACATCGAGGTTCAAATGGAGAGATTCCTGAAGAAACTGCTCCAGCATACATGGTAATTGTGGGCATGCCCATCTGGTAGATTTTTATATTTTTCAACCATTCTATACATATGTGATTTTGAGGTTGATCAGTTCATGCTGATAGGTGAAATAAAATCACTGAGCTAAAAGTTTCCAATTTCACATTTCTGTAAATGGTTTTTTTAACCTTCTATAAATGAACTTATTCATGTTGGTTAGTTACTTAAAACAAGTTTACAATCCACACCAATCAGAGTTTAAAACATATGCATAAAATGTGGGATTTGTGTGGGGTGTGGGTGAAATTGAGCTTTTAGCTCTGCATGCGCATGCCTGTTCATGTGCATAAGATGTAGACTCTCTTACAATTGTAGTGGTATAACAAACATTATCCTTTTCATTTTTTGTCAGCTATGCCAATTTAATTATGAGAAACCACTATTGGAAACAAAGTTTTGGGCACATTGTTTTTCCTAACTTGATGAGCCTCTTCTCTATCCTCGGAAAATATTGCCATAAAAATTACTTATTTTTGCAGAGAGCTATTGAAGAGGGTGCGGACTTCATTGAAACAGATATACTATCTTCCAAAGATGGCGTTCTGATATGCTTCCACGATGTTACACTCGATGCTACTACTGATATTTATCAACACAAGGAGTTCGCCAATCGTAAAAGGACCTATGAAGTCCAAGGGACAAACACCACTGGCTTTTTTACTGGTATGGAAGCCATTCAGCTTGCAACTTCCTTTTATCATTGCATTCCGAAGATTCGTCATATAGTCTAGCTGGCTAAAAGGTTAAGCTTAATGCATAAGCTACCAACAAACTTGCATTCTGTGTGTGTGTGTGTCTGTACGAGTATCTTGTTGTCTTCAATGCCCTTTTCTCCTACTGTTAGTTTGTCCTGTTATAAAGATTTATTTGAGTTCAAAAAATTTGAACATTAATTTAATTATGTGCAGTTGATTTCACAATAAAAGAACTGAGGTCACTGCGGGTGAGACAGAGGTATCCTTTTCGAGATCAACAATATAATGGTTAGTTTCTCTTTTTGGATAAATAATTTTTAGCATAGAAATTCCTTTCTTAATTTCACTAGATCATGTAAAATTTATTCTCTGCTCCGAATGATGTTTTTTCATAGTTTGCTACATTTCATGAGAGAAGAAATTCCTTTACTTAATTTCACTAGATCATGTAACATTGGCTACAACCAATTATTTGTATGTATTGCATCAGTAGCTAAATAGTATTATGCACCCAGAGTGCATCATACAACAAGTCACACTTGATTGGCTTTGGGTTGCCTCTGGTAGCCACTGCCTTGACGAAGCCCAATTGACAACTAATTCTAAAACTTGTAGCTAAGCTTTTCTCTTGGCCCCTTGGGCAAATTAGATGATAAGTGAGCTAGATTTAAATTTCAAATAATTTGTTCTTGTTAATTATATTCAGAGTGCTATTTAGAAGTTTTTTTTTTTGTATGATTTGTCTTAATATCAAAATATTGTTGAACCACTAAAATAAAATATTATACTGGTATTTAATTTAAGTTGGTGGTATTACAAGAACAAAGAGGTCAAACATATGTAGCCCAAGGTTGTCCCATCTTTTATTTTCAAAATTTTGCATTATGTCTGTATCTTTGTGACAATCTAATCTGTATGCTTATACCTCACATTAAGTCATAATCCATAGTTAAAAAAGAAGAAGAATATCTTGCACCTTGGTCATGGTTGCCTAGATCCTTATATCGAACCTTTGTGTATGATAGGCTACAAGTTTTTTTTATTCAATTTTAGGGCATTGTTGTTTCTTCACTTTATCTTTCATTTTCAAGGAAATATTTCCCTTTCAGTTGTGCCAGGTATTAAAATATTTAACTAGTTACATTTGTGCTCTATTCCTCAGGACAATTTACCATTATTACTTTTGAAGAGTACATTTCGATTGCACTGGATGCTCCCAGAGTTGTTGGAATATATCCAGAGATTAAGAATCCAGTATTTATTAACCAGCAAGTGAGTAATTTCTCCCTAAATTCTGCCAAAAAGTGGTTGTGCAGTACAAATTTCTTTGCTTTAAAACTCACCGAGACTACTTGGAGATGTTTGCGATACATAGGAATAACTAAATTTAGTAAATAAAAATACCATCTGTGACTAAGTTAACATACTTTGTGCTGTTAGACAATAATGAAACCTTTGAAAAGAGTGTTATCACATTGGTCTCCAAAATTTTTTATCAAGTGCCTTGATCTCCTCACTCCTCGCTCTTTTCTATGTTTGTTATAAGAAACTTCACAAATTTTTCCTGAGTGGAGAGAGGTGCCAAGAGCCCTTTGTATAGTATGCCAAAGTAACCCATCCCTCAAGACAATAACTTATAGGCCCAATAACTTCCTCTAAAATTCAATTACTTCAATAAATCAATTGGTTAGAAAACTAAAAATGCATGAGTTGAGATAACAAAAAAGATGCGTTAGGAATTAAAAGATTGTACTAGTTTTAAATGGAAATTATTAGCTTAATTAGTATATCCTTTTTATTTAATAACTCTAATTTTGGTTACATATATCATTTAATATTAATTTGAAATCATATATAAGAGGGGAGTGAATGATGTGGTTTTTTTATTGCTATACATTCTTTTATACACTAAATATTCTTCCCCTAACATATCAATCGATACCATCAACAGGTGAAATGGCCTGGTGGTAAGAGATTTGAAGACAAGTTTGTGGAGACACTCGAGAAGTATGGATACAAGGGTTCATATCTGTCAAAAGAGTGGTTGGCACAACCTGTATTCATTCAGTCGTTTGCCCCTACGTCACTTATATATGCCTCAAATCTGACAGGCTTGCCCAAGATTTTATTAATTGATGATATTACTGTTCCAACTCAAGACACTGATCAGGTTTGTATTCTCACTTGCATAACCTCCCTATTGACAGCAAACACAATTATTTGTTAACTTCTCTGCATATGCTTTATAAGTTTTTGGATTAATTTGGACTTGGTTTAGGTCCTTTTCGAGATTGAACATATGCTAAAATATTCTGGAGTATTTACATGTGTAGTCATGTAAGTTTTATTAACTGTCAATGAAAAGCAATGTCCTAGCAGTGCTATCAGGCTTTGTTTAATAAATATTTACCTTTTGTCAGAAAATGAATGTCTACAAAAACCATATATCCTATAGCAGAATCTATTTACTTACACTTTATCATACGGTTTTATATTTTCTACCTTCCTTAAAAGGAAAGTTATGTAATGAGTCCATAGTTGATAGACACTTGGCATCACATAAAACTCATTGTGTGGCCATGAATCATGGCTTTCCAGTTCAGAATCTATGTTCTATTTCTTTCATTTTTTTAACCTTAAATGCTCATCCAAAACATGTTCACCAATTCCTGGTTATGCAGTATGTTTTATTCTTCCATGATGAAATTTCCAATATTTGGTTTCCTGAGGGAATAAAATGACATTAATGATGTGCAGTCATACTGGGAAATTACTTCGGATAAGTACTTTGACTACATTAGGAAATATGTGGTGGGCATTGGACCTTGGAAGGATACTGTGGTTCCTGTTAAAGATAATTATTTGCAAACACCTACTGATCTTGTTGCTCGAGCACACTCCCATAACCTACAGGTACATTTCTTTTGTCAAAAGCTATTATTTTTATGGTTAGTTATATAAATAATTCTAATTTTTCGCAATCAATAGTCATTTTTGTTTAATGCTGCATTGATTTGTTTACCAGTCTCTCCAGCTTCTTTTTTGCTTTGATAATTTCCCATCAAACTGAACAGTGGAACACAAGAAATAAAGCCTGCCATCTTAATTTACAGTTCAAATGTTGAATAACAAACAGGGTTAAAAAATGATGCCGTTTCTTTCAAACAGTCTGTGGCACTCAGTGAATAACCAGGACAAAATTGTTAATATATTGAAATAGTTTTCACCCTAATTACTGAGCTTATGGCCAATGCTGTAAGCAAACGGTAAGTATTGGATCCCTGAACGTTTTTTCCCCATTGAGTAAAAATGCCTGCACTGCTGTGTTACAACAGCATTGACAATGAACAATACTTATCATTGGTCCAGCCAGAAATTAACGACACTCAGATACATAAGAGAGAGAATATCATGAATTGAACTAAGGCATGGCTATATGGAGCTGTAGATATGCGTTTCTTTCGTTCAAGAGAAAATTATAAGATGTATAGAACTCAATATTCTTTGAAAAGTTTTTTCAATGGTTATTCTTCATTGTGATCAGTCGTGGATAAGTTCTTTTACAACTTTAGGATTGGTCAATTTTTCTGGGTTAATATGCCTTCTCAACTGACAGATATCAAAAGGTAACCGAGGTAGTTGCTAGTGATAATTGCATGGTTTGGGTAGTGAACGTTGTTTGATATTAATTTATGGTTTTTTTTGTATGGCCAGTGAAATTTCTAATTCAGGTCTAAATTTAGTTTCAATATACTTCTCTAAGAATATTTCGCAAATTACCAGGATGCATTCAGTAGAAAATCAAAGCACTCTGGTCTTGGGTGCCAGCTCTCTTTCAATGTTCTCCTTGAAATCTTCACTTCAAGAACCTCACTTTCCTCAAACTCGCTCTCCATCCACGTGGCTTCCTCCACCCCAATAGCATCAAATGAAAGTACATCCAATTTTGGCCGCCAGCTGAACCATTAAGAGAAGAGACAGTTGTAAAATTGGACCATACACTCTTGATTTCTGTCTCCAGCTCACTTCCTCCTTCAGGATTATCTGCTCTAATTTTCTAGCAATATCTTCTCATGACACCTCTTCTATAAGGCTCTCTCTACCGATAAAATAGAAAAAGTGTTCATGCTCCTCGTTCCATTTCTTCAGATCTTTTCTTAAAGGTCTCAACTTGCAAGAAAATACAAAACTAGGGATCCAATAGCATAGATCAATCACCACTTCTTTACCTTGTCCACAAAAACCTCTGCCTTTAACCGCATGTTTTCAAATTTGAGAAAGAGGTAAGATGATGGATTGCTGCTCAATGTTCAAGTGTTGGGAAACTATCGACCGTTTGTTGCGTCTTAGTTAAGTTGCTAGGGCTTTCCTTTCTAAGCCACATTCTTCCACCTCTTCAGGATTAAAGGCAGAGGTATGGCGGATTGCTCCTTTGTGTCAATGTAAGGTATGTGGAAGGAAAGAAACATCCATGATTTTGAAGATCATGAGTGAACATCACTAGAGTTAAATACCTCCATGCTCAAATCACTGTAGGATTGGACAAACACTTAACACTTCTCATCCGCTGTAGATTTGCTGAACTCTCGTTCTCCTTCCTCCCTAACAAGGTGTTTTGCTTTGTCTACTTCCTATGTGCTTGGTTTGCGCCCCTGGCCTCTTTTATTAACATTTGGTATCTTCACTTGTAAAATAAGAAAAAGAAAAAAAAAAAACTAAATATTTTCTTCAGAAATATGATGCTTTAGATACTGATAGTCTGATACTGCATGGCTCTATCTGTATGGATCCCGTTGTTTGTAAATGAGTTTTATCTCATTTTCTTTTTTCAGATTTGTTGGCTGAGAAATTGACTTTCGCTTAACATTTCATAGTTTTTCACAAAATTCTTGAGCTGAATTGCAAATTTGGCATGGTGATTTCAATGCAGGTGCACCCATATACTTACCGAAATGAGAACCAGTTCTTACACTATAACTTTCATCAAGACCCATATCAGGAATATGGATATTGGATTAATAAGATAGGAGTTGATGGACTCTTTACGGACTTCACAGGCAGCCTCAATAATTATCAGGAATGGACCTCTTCTCTTGCTTTAAACGATAGTGATGATAGAGCTTCTAAGCTACTGCATAAAATTGCATTGATGGTCACTTCCTATGAAAAGGTATGAAAAGGCAAGAGTGTACCTATGATTATATGGCATCATCATTTTTATATGAATTCTCAGTGTACAACAAACAGCATGGCTTACACTCGGCAAGTCAAGGTCAATTTTCAGTTGTTTTCCTCCCAAACTCCTAATAAACCCTCTAGCTGCTGAGCTAATCAGTACAAAGTTTTGTAATTGGATTGCATTCAAGCTTGTATGTTGGTCCAGATAAAGCACTTTTCTTATCAATATGATTAAATAAAATTTGTTATATTTTATACGGTTGAATTTTCAGTCATAGCTTACATTACATTATCGACTTTGGAATTCAATTAAAATCCTGCCTACAACCAAACCAAAGCATCTAAAATGTGTTTATGAAAGCCATGATAGCATATTTACAGGCACAGGGAAACCAGACAACTATTGAGAGCCAACATGTTTGTTGCCCATGACTGACTGACTGACTGACTCATTACCAAGTTGCGGTTGGTGACTAATTTCTCATCACCAACCAATAAAACCATAAAAAAGAATAACCATTAAAGTGGTATTTCTCAATTACCTCCTACTACAAAGACTTGCTTTCATTTTAGGTTTATATCTTATGATGAATGAACACTTGAGTTGGTTTCAAATGGCCTAAAATGGGACAATATGATAGTTTGAGTATATATTAAAAAAAATAACTATACATTTTGGGTTTCTCGATGACGCTTCAAACAAAATTTGCACAGCATCGTGGAGTTTGATTCTTAGAGCTTGAGGGCAAGTCATTTTTATCCATTCGAAGCAATACTGCTCAATGGTAAAATTCAGTTATGTCAAATTAATTATCATTTTCCTAAAAAAAAAAAGGATATAAGAGTTGCAATGCCACAGGCATTAAACATTATATCAGGACATTTGTGATAGAAATCCATAGCTGGATAATCCGAAGACAAAAAGACACCTATATCATACACCTGAAAGGAAATATATTACAAGCAATGGTGTGACAGCCAACACTTGAAGCAAAAAACAGATTAGTCTTATCAACATCCAATTAAGAAACTTTTCCTAAGATTTAGATTGATGTGAAGGAATATTTTACCAAAGCAGCATAATAATACTAATAATCTTAATCACCCTATTTAGGAACTCTCATCTTGGATATCTCTTCCAGTAAAAATCTTGATTCAGCAGCAAAATCAACTGGAGCAACAGCCCTGACTGTGATCCTCTGCCTCTTTTCGTTATTGTACTCATGCTGAGCAACGCTAACCCGGAAAAGATGAGGATTCCATGTAGCTTGTTTCAGTTTCAGTTGGTATGAATTCTCTTCTTCCATCTGAAAAAAAGTATGATTATAAGATTTCACCACAGAGATGTAGATACTAGTCACCAAACATTTAACTTTGTTTACATGTTATTTACGAGTCAGATTGATTTTATTGGTAGTTTACCTGGGATTTCAGCTTATCAAGTTCGTCAGCAGAGCACCCAACAATTTTCTCTGCTTCTTCATTAAAAGTAGAGAAATATGCTTCACCACTCCCATCAGAAACTTTGACCACCATTATGTACCTAAAAGAGAAAAAAAAAAAAAAAAAAAAAAACAGTACAAAAGGTAAATCCGAAAGTCAATTTTGAAAATTCTACATGCATGTTGATTTTAGTCGTATAAAATTTCCCAAATTTTCACCTTAAGCTGCACTCTTCCTCATTTTTCTGGCACCCTTCACACCAATACCCAGACCCCAAAGCCTCTGTCACTTTTTTGCTGCAAGTTTTGCAAGCACGGTACCACATCGTTTGATCAGGCCTGATGAAGCTGATATATCCTCTAATGCTGAAAAACGCAGGCTGCCCAGAACAAAAACAAAGCCCAGATATTATTAAAACGGAAAACCCAACGTAAAGCTGCGGAAATAAACTTTCCGAGTCTAGTCCTAGAACATGGAAAATTTGTTTAATATTACAACGACCATATTGGAACCCTTTAAGAAAACACTGCAAAATCCCATAGAAGAGAATTCTATTTGCCCCATCACAAAAAGTTAAAACCATCAAAAGTAAAATTTTGCTTCAATGGGTAAATTCTTTAATGAATATTTACTCTTTAATATTACAAGTACTTGAAAAAATAAAAAGGAAATTCCTTTTAACAATGAAGAGCTCATCATAATACCTTGTCCTCGCCCAAGGATGGGTTTTTGGTGATATGAGAAATGGAGACTCGGTCCGAGTACATTGACCTCAATCCGTTCCTTGATGGGCTCATACCAGAGCTGACAGAAGCCATTGAACTTTCTTTACCCTCGGAATCATACCTGTCCCGGAAAAAAAATGTAGTTAAAAAATCATGGTCATAAGGCAAGAAGATGAGGCAATAGCCATATGGCCATTACATACCAGGATCTCAACTTCTTTGCTTCTGGTATATCTGGATCCACAAGTACTATACTTCTGCTAATCGCTGACAAAGATACGCCTAAAACAGCACATAAAGGAAAACATTATAAATGGAAATCTGTTGCCGTTTCTTTATACAGAACATGATACATCAATAATTGAGTTATTTCAAGCTTAAGAAATAGATGGTACCTTGAAAGTCCCCAACTTTTAGGGACTTAATTGCAACAATAGGAGATTTCTCAGCAATATCCAACAATTCCTGCCCTAAGTTAGTTGCATGCTCGTTCCACAAGGAGACCACAACTGTCTTTTTCCTGCAAAACAGATTTTCTTGGTTTGAGCATGACACAGAAGATGAATGTAGCATTAAGTGCATACTATTTACTTACGTCTCATCAGCAACAGTAATATCACGCTTTGGGATTGTCTCATTGTTACTCTTCCTCCGAATGCTCATTGTAGGAGACACATTTTGAACAACGCCAATAATATCTGAAAAATTATAGCAATAAATACAAGGAAAAAAATCATTAATATACGAGTAATACATCCCAAGAACAGATTCTCACCCACAAGCTCGTTAGCATTCACATAAGGACCTAACTGATCGATCTGGACAAAATTAAATTTTGTTTCAGGAACAAAGGCTTCTTCATTGCCAGCCTCTTCTACCTCTGAATTCTCATTCAAGGTCATCTCATAATCATTTTTCACTGTCTTAAACTGCTTGTTGGCAAGTTTTAGAGTTCCCTTTGAAATGTAATAAACCTTCCCTAATTGAAACCTGTCATAGAATTTCTTTGCAGCTTCATTGAACATTGTTGCTTGTATTTGTGTGCCCTGAAACAAAGAAACCAAAATATCATATTTACCAAAATTGAGATTCTGAAAACCCTGTATCAACGTGATTTAGTGGAAAATGAAATGTAAAAGTGTCTTCTATTTTGGTGTCTTACTTCTTCATCTGTTAACTCCACGTTGAAGACACAGCCTTCTCCTCTGGCATTCTTATATGTACGCATATTCCCTTTGCTTGTAACACGAACCTTTATGGTCCAACTGCCTTGGTATGGATTCAAGGATACCAAAGGAAAAACTCTTCGAGTCATGGACATCCGTGCAGCTGGGGCCATACTGAATTTAAGACAAGAAAGAACATCAATGCACATAAACCATTAAGCCCTGGGCACACATTACTTGAAGACGGAATAGCACAAGGTAGGTGCTAATTCAAATTCTACATTCCAAATGGATATTAACATTCTGACATATGACATTCAATACTCACTTCTCACGTTGCTCATGTACTATCTGAGCAGCCGATTTCGCAACGATCTCCTGCTTTGTCTTCAAAAGAATGCCAGGTCCTTCACTTTTTATCTCAGTCTTTATCTCATTTTCTTGCTTTGGTTTCAACAAAATGCCAGTTCCCTCGCTCCTGCACTCGGGCTTGATCTCCGTTTCTAGCTTGACCTCAGTTTTGATCTCCATTTCAAGCGAAGGAGAAACCACTTCGCATTTGGTGACAATTAGGTATCTGAAAAACAGCATTACGTAGTTTTCCAGACCCAATACAATTAGTATCTAACTGAGGCTTGCAGAAACTTAAAAAGACAGAAAGCATTGGCTTCTTTGGGAGTCTTTTGGAAGGGATGCTTACTTATCAGGCTTATTTGGAATGTCATTGAGAGTATAATCGAGGATGCGGATGAGACCCAGGTTTTGAATATTTCCCGACATCACTTCAGTACTCATATTTGATGGCAGAATCGCTCTTAGCTTCCTCTCTCCATCGCTAGCTGAAAACCTGGACGCATAACTCGGGGGTCAAAAGCTTCTTAAATTATGTGCAACCCCCACAATCTTTATTTAGACATGTTGAGTTTAGTAACAAAATTACACAAAATCATCAGCTCAGACATTGGGGCTACTGCGCTTAACCCTAAATTTCCAGTAAAGAAGAACAAAGAAAATACACGCTCACGCGAGGTTATGCCAAAGAACTATCAATTAGTTCAGCAAAAGATTATTATTAATACTTAAAAATTCAAATCTAATAGAACTCAGATGTATGTAGAAATTTCCGAATAAAAACAATATCCATGTAATTTTCCACCTATCAAATCGGGGATCCGACCAATCCTAATCACCAGATCAGGGCTAGTGTTTCTCCATTCGTACTAAAAGGAAGAGGCTCCAAAGCAACACAGATCAGAAAACAGATATACGCGTGTGCGTGTGTGTACAAAAGCACAGGCGGATTGGGAAGAAGAGAACAACTCACATGAAACGATTACCGGAAGTACCGGTGGCCTTGAGATCAACAACTTGGACAACGAGATCCGGAACATCGGACGAAGATTCCGGCGACGGGTTTGATAGTATAGTAGAGACCGCCTTTGGGGTCACGGAAATTGCCATTCTCTCTCTCTCTCTCTCTCTCTCTCTCAAACAGTGTTTTTGCTTTCGATTTGACGATGGGGGGGAGAGAGAGGCTCAGGCATTCTTGTAGTTGTGCTTTTCGGCGCCAAGTTTTGGTGGTTTTGGTTTTTTCAATTTCGCGCGCTGGCGCCAATTGTAATTTCCGGCGTCGAAATTCCACTTTTATCATTTTTGGATTTGACGAATATGTGGATTGGGCTGGGTTTGTCTTTCAACTCAGCTGGGGCCCATTGGGCCTTAAGGATAATAATGGGTCTGGCCTCTTTTATATATATATATATATATATATATATATATATAATATATCATTGCACTGAAATGAGGTTCATAAAAAAATATATAAAAAAAATCTAAATTTTTCACATAATCTTGTTTCAAATTATCTGAATAATACAATAATTCACATTAGTGATTGATTATTATCAAATGATTCAATCTTTTTTTTTTTTTTTATTGGGAGAGAGGGTTTCAAATTCCAGACCTCCATTTTGGAGGCTGGGGTTATGCCAATCAAGTCACAAGCTTTTGACGATTCAATCCTAATTATTATTCATTATTCGTTGTCGGTTTTTTTTTTTTAAATTATATCTCAAATAATATGTAGAAAATCTGGTAATTTATAAAAAGATTATCACGAACGAAGCTGTAAATTCAATCATAAATTGTGGATATTTTGTATTTATGTTTAAGCTCAAACCTATAATTATCAGTTGCAGACCTAAGCATGGCCAAATTTATTTATTATCTGGAAAATTTTATATGTAATTGTTTTAGCCTAACTCCAATTATTAGCACATTAATCTCCAAATTTTGATTGAGCATTTTGAGGTCCTCTCCCCTTATTATTAAATTTTTTTTTTCCCTTTGTTTTCATGTTAGTGAAGAGACATCTCACAGATTTTGCTTGAGTGGAGAGAAGAAGAACTAAGAGCTCTTTTATATGATATGTCCAACTAATCTTAATGATCAAGATTAATAACATTAATTTCTTTTAATTTAATCTGAAATTAAATAACCTGTGATGAATATATTTGTTACAAAACTAGAAATGCATGAGTTGAGAAAAAAACAAAAGGTAAAATCACCACTTCTCCCAAAAGTTTAGGTTGATGGGAATAGGTAGATTTTATTATTTTATATCTTAATATTCCCCCTCACTTGTGGACCATACTTCTCCTCAATGAGTAGGCCCAACAAATGGAATATTTAATTAAATGAGATGGAGTGTAGAGTCAAGGTTCGAACTCAGGACTTCTGTTATGATACCATGTGAAATCACCACTTGTCCCAAAAATTTAAGCTGATGAAAAGAGGTAGATTTTATTATTTTATATCTTAACAAAGGCATGTGTTGGAAAAACTAAAAAACTCCCTAAAGTGAAATTCATTAGCTTAGTAGATATATTAATATTCATTGAATAACTTGTAAGTTTGATAGCTAACTAAGGGGTAAATGAATACTTGACTCTGTAAAAACTATTTTTGTTCATTGTCTAGACACAATTACACACAGATGAAGGAGATTCCAAAATAAATTGCAGATTTTATTCTTCAACAAATTCTGATATGCCTGAAACTTCACACCATGGGTAATGAAACTCCTTCCATTACTCATTTTTGCCCCAATTCACACCATCAGTACAACGTATGAAGAGAAGGGAGAAAATAAGAAGAGTAAACACATGAACACATTGCTTTCTTTCACTATAATCTGAAAAGTTTGAAACCCTTATTGTTTTGCTGGAGATTCCATGACTAATCTTCCACTAACTCCTCTTGTTTCTGCTATTAGTTAAACAAAATGTCCTCACATACGACCCTAATGAGTGATTGTATATGACTCCCCTTTTATGATGGAGAATAACAAGGAGAAATAAATTGTAAAGCTACAAAAACATTACATAGGACTGCAATTTTACCATGACTTTTATGGTGATTGAATCTAGCGTTTATCTGGACCAAATATACATACCTTTGGTAGAGTCATTACTGACAAGATTTTGTGCAAGGGAAAAAGTTCAAACGACCCGATGTCCTAAAGAACAGAATGCACAACAAGAGAAACAAGATAGCCATCTCTTCTGTGCTGCCATAATCGAGATTACTGTGGAGCTTTGTGGCTGTAATTCTGGCTGTTGCTTTTGCTTCTCGGCAGGTACCTTTATAGAATCAACTTTTTCTCTATCCCCTATCAACCTTCAGAAAGAAAAAAACAAAAGCAAAAAAGAGTTCATCTATTTTTTCAACATATATATACATATGAAGTTAAAGCAGATTCAATAACCTAATTAGGAGTATTTCTTTTAGTTTCTTTCTTTATTTGAATGGATGACTGGAAGTATTTATAGGTAGATGCTTCCATTTTTCCCCAAAGTTGGTTATTTGCCATGACATTTTCCTTTATTTTAAAGGTTTCGGCTACCATGTCTTTTTTGGAGAAGCCAGATGATTAACAATTTAAACACCCAAAGCTTAGAAATAACCAAAAAGATAGATACATGTTAAGTAGTTCAAAGGAAACCAAATTAAGCATCAGCCTAAGTATTCAGACACAAAGCTGTAAGATGTACTCTTTTACTTTTTTTTTTTCTTTTTTGCTAATTTAGAATGAGAATTGAGATTGACTTAGCTTACACTGGAAAAGCGAAAGATTTGGTACTCCCATCTGAATGAGTCGAAAGGCTAGACAAATGAGACGCTTTCTTAGCAAGAGATGGACTTTCTTTTGTCTCATCTTCTTCATTTTGCTTTGTATCGCCCCTCTTTGTCTCTGTGGCTGTTGCTTCATTTCTTCCAGAACCCTCATTTAAACTTGATTTTTTTTGTGCAATGTCGGTTAATTGATTTGATGGAGGCTGGTTACTTGACAAGTCAATGAGCGTACCGGATATGGGTGCTTCACCAGGCTTTCCTAGCTCACCAGATTTACTTAACCAGAAGAGTTGTTCATTGGTGAAACTCATGTTCCCCATGTGAATACTGAACAACGATTCATTGGAATGGATACTCCAATCCACTGGAGCTGTAGATTTAGTTCTAGCAAAAACATGAGATGGAATCCTATATGTAACGGGAGTAGAATCACCGGGTCTCTCCATCACCTGCACAGGAGGAAATTGTGTTGCTGACTCGTCAGTTGTGCTTGGTCCATTACTATGGCTAGAAACTACCAATGGTGGTGTCAGCGTTGCCAACTCATGACTAGATTGTTCATGCTTGCCCTCAGGGTTGTCTGGAATATTCCCGTTGTTAGAAGCTGAAGCTAATCTATTGTCCTTGTCAAGGCTGGGAGAGCATTTTCCATCTGCAGGGGAGTCAGTGGTTGCATTTGCACTAATTTCCAAGGAGTCTTCAGACAGTGTTTCAGATGATAAGGATGATGATGAAGATAACACTTCTAAATTTTCGTTCCTAGAGTGATCAGCTTCACCAGTTGTTGTACTTGCACGTGCCCCCAAATCACCATATGTTATTTTCCCAGTTTCAGATTCCAAAACTGAAAGCTTCTGGATTGACCCAGATGATAAGGATGGTGATGATAAGAGTTCTGACTTTTCATTCCTGGAGTGATCAGCTTCATCAATTGTTGTACTAGCATGTGCCCCCAAATCACCATTCGTTGCATTCCCTGTTTCAGATTCCATAATTGAAAGCTTCTGGTTTGATTCAGCTACCAAAAGTACAGGGCCAGTGTCATCAGGAAGTTCAGTACTGAGGCTAGCATTGCCCTCGGGGGACTTATTGGTTGCATCTGCTTGCAAATGAAAGAGCCCTTCGGATTTGGATTGAGATTTAGATGATGAACATGATGATGAGGAGGAGGACAACGACGACGACGATGAGCGGCTTAAGCTTTTGCGTGGAGTGGACAGATTGGCTTCAGCTTGTGTGCTGTCAGAAAGGGCCTCAAAATTTCCATCAATTTGGCTCTCGTGTCCAGGTTCCAAAATTAATAATGTTTGTGTTGATTCTTGCTCCAAAGGTCCAGTGCCATTGTTGTGGTTGAGTTTTGGGGTCACGGTATCACCTGCAGTTGATGCAAGTGCATCCACTTGGAAGGTGTCCTCCATTGAAGATTCAGAAGCAGAAGATGATAATGATGATGCGTGAACTAACATTGTCCAGGGGCACAAGAACTGCCTTCATGGAAAATCAAGGACCAATGTCTCCTCAATGTCTGATTTATCAAATATTATCTGGCCTTATCCTGTCAAAAGAAGAGGGTATGAAACAAGAGTAAAAGATTATATTCACGATCTTTTCACTGTTATTGATTTCCTAACTGAATGATATAATGGCAATAAAATTTTTTATAAGCATGACATTGCCAGCCAATTTGCGTGTGTTTTGGGTGTAGGAGTAATGCTACATACAGTCATGGAATGTACAAATGCCGTGCAATAGCTTTGAAGAAAAGTGGGGTCTACTATTAAAAATTTTATTTTATTTTCTTGTGGGTCCCGCATTTATTTACTTTTTTCAAAGTGATTGCGCGATGTTTGTACACTCACGACTGCAACTATTATTTCTCAAGATTGTATTTAATGCAGGATGGACCAAGAACCAAGAAGAGGTTCCCCCCCAACCCCCAATCTTCTCATAAAATGGGTTTCATTTGATTTTCTTTGATACATTGCTTTAACTTTTGTTAGTATATTCTACTTATAAAAAAAACTTTTGTTAGTATATTCTGGCACTATTAGTCTGGTCCCCTAAGACAAAGATTCGGGTTTCGCCACTGATGGTAGAACACAAGAGTATTCACTAAACCCTCATGGACACAGAGACAGCAAATATACCTCCATCCATACATACTCAAATATATGCATAAATGCACAAATGTATGATTTTTCTGGGTTCAGGTAGTCACATCATGCAAATCAAATGGTGGAATTCTGCTCACCCTCCTGACAAACGATTTCATGTTTTGCATATTACCTCGACCTGTTCAGGCGCAATCCCTTGTCATTAGAATTTGGTTTTAGGTTGTCTACCAATCCATGAAAAACAATTATTTCCATTAAATTTTTTTGATATATTAATGAATTTAAAGCTACAAGCTAACATGCAGATGGGCATATATATATATATATACAAGGCAAACATATCAAGGAAAGAAACTAATGAAAGGGTAGAGTGAAAGACATACACATGTTTGAATTAGGGCAAAATTTAGGTGGAAACAGCAAGCATCCCAAAATGCCAAAGAGAATGATGCTGGTTCCAGCCCAAATGGCCAGGCAATCGGCAAATCCCCCTTTCTGTAACTTTTACGTCAAGAAATGTTGGAAGGTTAGAGATGAAATCAAGAAAGTGAAATTGGCAATGGTAGAGACATGGTAAATGGAAGGCCTTGCATATTTGTAGGCATTTCTTTCTATCTTTGTTCAATCTCAGGCCAGGAGCAGTTATTTGCTATTCCCCCAAAACAAATGCTTTGTTACTTTCTGTTACGTCCATCATTATTAGACAATGTTAACTCACATCTTATGATTCTCGTAAGTTTAAGTTTTTAAATATTTTATTTGTTGGGTTTATTTATGAATAAATTTATAAATAATTAAATCAATTTCTTCTCGTCGGTTTAAACTTTTGAGATAAATAATAATTTTATAAAAATACGGACAATTATCTAATATATTATTATTAAAATAATAATCATTTAAAATATATTTGAAATAAATAATTACACAATCTATGTCGAATAACATCATTTTTCAGGAAGATAATCACTTCCTGGTTTTACATTAATGGAAAATGCTAGTTAGCTCCTTGGATTTATCCCTTGGGTTTGACTGTTAGTGTATTTTATATTTTATATTTTTAAATGTTTAAGAAAGTAACCACTAATTAATTTGTATATCTTTTTCTTTCTTAAATGTTTAAAAAAATTTTAAAAAATGTTAAAAAAAAAAAGCTCAACTAGCAATTGGCGATGGCCGAGTAGCATTTTCCTTACATTGATAGGCTTTTATTTGTGGATTTTAAGTTTATTATATGAGAAGAGATACACATACAACTAATTCACAATTATTTCAAGTCTCCATAATAAAATGATAATTTTTTTTAATTGAAACACTTCAAATTCAAAGTAAAACTCAAAGAAATTTGAAAAAAATTATATTTTATTTAATACTTGTGTAAAAATTATGCAGTAGTCGGATGTTTATCATTTTTGTTATTGCAAACATTTTAGATTTGTAAATAATATATATATATATATATATATATATATCAACTTTGTTTGAATTAGTTTTAATCGACTAGGTTATGAATGAGCGGACTTTAACGATCTTTAACTTAGTCAAGCTGAGTTAAATCAAGTGTGTCATTTACTAATCGAACGAGTTTTTACTTTAACGAGAGTTTTTTTTCCCCTCATGATCAGTTGAGCTTAGTTTAAGTCTAACTAGCCAGGTATTGGGTGAACAATTGTACAAACAGTTTCATTCATAGTCCTATACATTGGTTATAAATGATTAACAATTAGATAATTGTAATTTTTATTAAGGTAATGAAAATAATAATGAGTAATGCTACATACAGTCGTGGAATGCGCAAACATCGTGCAGTCACTTTAAAAAAGAGTGGGGTCTACTATTAAAAAATTAATTTATTTTCATATGGGTCTCATATTTATTTACTTTTTTCAAAGCGACTGCATGGTGCTTACACACTCACGACTGTAAGTATCATTTCACAAGAATAATACAAACTATTTTGCATGTTTGATAGGTTCTTAATGCCTTCAGGGGAAAGTATATATTGCTTTTTGCCTAGCTCTTCGGGTGCCCATGGTTTATGGGGTCAACAAAGTCTTTTTCTTACCTGGTTTTAATCAAATATTTAATGTGTTTCAATTATATTGAGTCGAAAAAACAAAGAGGGGTAGAAACAAGAAAAGCATTGCCTCGTAGCGAGATTAAGATGAGATGAGATGAAAATGACCTTAGCATTTTTCTTCCTCGACCCTCAACCATTTGGTGTGACAATCTCAATATCATAGCCCTTGCATCCAAACCTATTTTTTATGCAAGAACCAAACACATTGAGGTCAATTATCATTTCATCGGTGAGAAGGTTCTCAGCCATGAAATTCAAACAAAGTTCATTTCTTCTCTTGAGTAATGTGCTGATATCTTCACCAAGGTTTAGCACTGTAAGGTTTCTTTTCTTACGTGACAAGCTCATGCTTAGAGCACCTCCCATGAGTTTGTAGGGGGTGTTAATCACCAATCTTCATATGGTGTTTAACTTGATTCTAGCACTAAAAATCAGCATAGAAATGATTAGGCAGATCCTACTGTTATAATCTCTGTTGCTTGACATGCTCTTTAGTTTCCATGATTAGTTTTTTGTATCCAATTGTATAGTTTTAAATTCACTAGTTGTAATTACTTTGACGGTGCACCAGTGTGTATATAAGCCATACAAAGCATCAATGAGATCATTAAGCTTTTCTCAATATCTGATTTCTTACATGTATCAGTCAGGTTTTAATAATATGGCAATGACAAATATTGCTGGAGAGAACAGGATAGGGCCACATATCAGAATGAATTAATTCTTTAGGATGAGAAGAATTAGAAAAGGCAAGAAAATTAACCTTTTATTCTTTGCTAATTTACATGATTCACAAATAGTAGAAGATAGGGCTATAAATGAATCAGTCTGTCCGATAGCCCGCTCGGTACTCTCTCAGTTAAATTTGAATCGAACTTGACTCGTGAAAAAAAAAAAAAAAACTTGTTCTTGAAAATAGATACCTGCTCGAATTGTAAATGACATATACCCAACAAAACTCGACTCAACTCGGCTAAGGCTCGATTGTTTATGCTCGAGTCGACTCGTTAGCTCGATTCAGTTAAAATTCATTCATATATTGATAAATATATACATACACACACACACACACACACACACACACACACATATATATGTAGTATCTAATAATATAAGCATACCACTTTTATAATTAAATATATAATATCTAATCTAATTACTTATATCTATATAGTGGATATATTTCATAAGTATATTTTATAATTTGTATAATAATTAGTCGATAAAATTTAATAATTTCATATACTAATATGTAGGAACCATATATGAAATAGATATATGCTATCATATTAAGTGTATATATTAATAATATATGTAGGCATATAATATATTGTTATTTTGAATAAATATCAACTAGTTAGATATTAATTATTTATAAACTTTTTAAACTTTTATAATTCAATAGAGGTTCTACTTGTTAGTTGTATTAATTTAATATTAGATTTTTCATTTATTTAATTTATTAATTATTAAATCTTATTAAAAAAATTTAAAAAAAAAACTCAACTCGAACTTGTTTGTAGGACGAGCTCGAGCTCGAGTTGAGAGTTTAGCTTATCGAGTCGAACTCAAACAAAGAATGAAAAAAAAAATTCGAGTTCGAGTATTTTGAATCGAGCCGAGCTCGGCAAGCCAAAGACCGGCTCGGCTCGGCTCGATCACAACCCTAGTAGAAGACAACGACTGATCATGAGTCTGAATGACACAGTGAACTATCTCATGAGCTGGTCGATTATGTCATGTGAAAAGAGTAGACTTGATCCCAAGAAAGAAAATTAGTTGCTTTGATTTATTGAGTAACAGTTGTTTCAGGTACAAAGGATAAAGGCCAAGAATTTGATTTCATTATTGTCCTGATTTGATTTTTACAATGATTATAATATTTGACTTATCTAACCTCCATGTAATTTATGTTTTGTATTCAACGCAATTAAGTATAGTAAAGATGTAGCCCTTAAAGTCCCTCTCCCTCATTCTTCTAATCTCATCCCTTGGTTGGGACTTTTGATATTTGACACATGGACTTGGTCTCGTCGTGTTAAATGTATATTCTTTACTTCCTGTTGTATTAAATTTTTTATTTGCATCACTCAATCTTATCCCATTAAGCACGTTGAGTTTCACATCAAATGTCTCACCTTCATCAAATGCCTCACCTTCTACTTCTTATTATCATAATCGAGAATTGTTTGTTGGCCATCTCTTGTAAAACCCCTTGCTTTTTAATCCTCGACTCCTCTTAGACTATGGCTCATTTATCGTATATGTTTATGCAAATTTAAGTATGCATGCGGCATGTCCTAACAACCTGCAACTAGTAGGAAGCTCGGAGAGCCTAGTGGGAGATGCCTTCGATATTTAAGACTGCGTTTGGTTGCAAGACTCAGCTAAATTCAGTCTAATTTTAAATTGAGTTTAACATCCAAACACCCAACTCTCAAATTACTAAACTCATCTCAACTCAAAACCTCCTTACATGTGGAACCTACAACTTTTTTTAACTTAACACATATTTTTACATGTGACTCACAACCTTTTTCAACTTTCTATAAAAAATATTAAATTCATTTTAACATCCAAACACACTTTAAACTTAGTTTAGATGAGCCCCATATAACTCACTCCACTACTAAATTCACTACTATTTATAAAGAACTGAGCTCAACTTAGGCCTCGTTTGTTTTCGGAGATGAGATGAGATGAGATGAGATTAAAGTTAAAAAGTTGAATAAAATATTGTTAGAGTATATTTTTTAATATTATTTTTGTTTTGGGATTTGAAAAAGTTGAATTGTTTATTTTATTTTGTATTGGAAGTTGAGAAAGTTGTAATGATTAGATGAGATGAGATGAGATGAGATGAAAAGTTTTTCCAAAACAAACGAGGCCTTAACATCCAAACGCAGCCTAAGTCAGTGGGGTATTAAGCTCTTACTGTAACCAATGAAAAATGTCTCAATAGTATGTACCTGGTAGGTTGAGGTGACCTAATAAGGCAAGACCTATCCATAGGTATGATTCTCAGTGTCCAGTTTGGTGTGTTATCTTTTGGAGCACGATTAGGTTGTTGGTGGCACCCATTCGAGACAAATATCTTGCTTGAACTTATCCTTATAGATCTATATGTTGTTAAGATATGGTTGGTTAGGTTTCCATATTGGTTACACTTTTCTAGGGTTTATCTCTATGGATTGTCCTCGATATTATAGGGATACGAGCGGTTGACTTTATCCCTAAACTTATATGGTGTGTTTGATATTGTTTATCCTTTAACCGCACTTTATCACATGGATCTCATGTGGCCATACCTTTAATCTTATGAGACTCTTTTCCCGCCTACTAAACATATTTATGCCTAAAATTACCTTGCAAATTCTTTGCCAACAGGAATTTTTTTCTTTTTTAAACTCCTTTTTACCTTCTCTTTCCACTTCATTCATTTCAAATTTGCTCCCTTTAATCTAGACATGTGTTATACCCTTGTTGCACACACAATTTGTGCATTCCTTCTGTTTGATGGTTCACCTACCACCCCATGATTCACCTCACCGTGTATTGTATAATCTGTAGGCTCGTTTGACACATGTTGTAATGCCCCGGTCCCACATGGGTCGGAGAGTTACTTCCTAGCACTTAAACTCACATTCCAACAATATAAAAATAGACTCCAAATTCCCAATATCATTTAGAAAATTTGATTCAATCTAATTTCCTCAATATAACCAATTTTTCAAAAATGACAAGTCATCACAACACAATAAAATTTCTTAACAAAATTCAACAATACTCATAAAAAACTTCCTATGCTTGAACCACTACACATAAATCATCTCACTCAATGCCTCATAATCTTGATCCTTAGCTGAACCAACATAATATCTGAAAAATATTGTGGAGATAAGGGGGTGAGTTATCAACAACTAGTAAGCAGAGAGCATATACTAGCATGTAAACATGAGCACTTATAAAGTTCGGTATGCAGAACAAGACATTTACTTTCAGAATGCAGAAATAACAAATTTTCTTTCAGAATGCATAAACAAAACTAGTTACAAAACATCGGAGCGAAATTTTCAGAAAAACAAACTTGTTCCCAAAAAGAAAATCCATTGGCATTTCCAAACTGAAACATTAGAATCATATCATCTCTTAGCATCACATCGGGACAAATACCATGTTTAACCCCCGTGGTAGGGTTATAAACCACCATTATACCCGTGGCTGGGCCATATTCCATGTTTCACCCCCGTGGTTGGGTTATAAACCACCATTATACCCGTAGCTGGGCCATATTCCATGTTTCACCCCCGAGGTAGGGTTATAAACCACCATTATACCTGTGGCTGGGCCATATTCCATGTTTCACCCCCGTAGTAGGGTTATAAACCACCATTATACCCGTGACTGGGCCGTATACCATGTTTCACCCCCGTAGTAGGGTTATAAACCATCATTATACCCGTAGCTGTGCCTTAACAGAAACAGAACAGATATCATCGGAATCCGATTACAATCATATACAGAATCAGAACTTCATGCCAAGGTTTTCAGATGACTCATCATATCAAAACAAAATACTTAATTGCTTTAGATCATTTCACGTGTTCGAAATAAACAGACACCAAAACATCTTCATTTATTCAAAGCAAAACGTTTAGACTTTCATATTCGCTCTTTTTGTATAGTTCAGAAACAGAATGCACAAAATTAGCTCATATCTACACTAGTCATGACAGAAAATATTTTCTATTGTAGAATTTATGCATATGCAGAACAAACATCTGAGGTCGTTTTTAGATTTCTTTTCAAAAATAAACATGAATATTTTCAAAGTCAACCTCATTTCATTTATTTTATGCAAAACTAGTATATGAACCCCGCTTACCTGAACTTCTTAGCTTTTTCGAAATTCCTAAAAAACGTCCGACAAAAATTAACCGTCACCTATAAAATAATCACGTAATTCTCATAAATTCCAATTAATCATGTATTTCGATATTTAATCCTAAACTTATAAAATAACCTATTTAATTCCTCAAAAACATAAATTCTCATCATTCCTAAAATACCAACATCACTTTCTAACTCATCAATATCCAACATAATAACTCCGACTAAAGCATTAAATTCCAATTTATTTACAATTGAGATCTTACTATAACTTATAAAACTAAAGTAGCGTAACTATAACGAAATCATTATAAGTAGATGATCATACTTTTGTTTAAATCAAAAATATTCTTTTAAAAGGATTTAAAAAAAAGATTTTGCACTTACCAATCACTTCAAGAATTCATCAGTACTTTCATAAAAAAAATATTTCGTTAACTAATAATAAACAAATAGCTTTAATCGTAATTTAAAAGTTTAAAATAAAATTTCACAATTACTAAAATAATTTGCTACCAAAGGGCAATTTGAAAATCCTATTTATTATCTGTAAAATTTTCTTATACCACCCTTATAAACCACGTAAAAACAGACCAAAAATATCAACTTGAACACATTCTAAAAATAAGGGTAAAACTGTACTTCCATTTTAAATACTATGCAAAATAAAAGTTTACGTAGACTGGAAATGCATCACGCAGTCTCGGTGCAAAAACCGTAAGAACAGGGGAGCGAGGTACTCACCGCCAAGGGAGGAGCTGCGCGCGACGCGGTGAAGAAGGTCACGGTGGTGAGGCACTGAGAGAGAGAGAGAGAGAGATGAGTGAGAGACCTCATGCAGAAAGAGAAAGGGACGGAGAGATAGCTCGGCGTGAAAGAGGACGAAAACTCACAGTGGGGCAGTGAGACTTGCGACGGTCTGGGGGCTGGGCGTCGACCTGGCAGTGTCCGAAGGTGGAGGCTTGTCCTCCGGCATCTTTTGATGGCAGTGGCGTCGAAGTTGAGGGGGCTGACGACGTGGCTCACGGTGGGGATGCTTCCCCTGTTTCGGCGTGTAAAAACAGAGTCCTTCACGTCCCAACGTATCAGCGGCTTGGTGCGGAGGTGCAGGGCAGAGCAGCGTCAAACATGGTGGTTTCCATCGTGCGGGAATGTGATTCGAGTGTTTCAGGCTGGGCTCGGTCGTGGCAGTGGCTGGGATGCTGCGCGGTTGTCTTCGCGTTGCACTACAGTGCAATGGTGATTTGTGCAGCGGCGCCACGGGTTAAACTGTGTTGCGATACGAGCTTGGCTCGTTTGGGGCGGTGGTTCAGGTGCTGCACAGCTGTGCTATGGGGAAGGGCTCACGGTGGAGGAGGCAGAGACTTGAAAAGAAGAAGCGGCACTCTAGGTTTTTATTGAGGATGAAGAACGGGCAGATATAAAGATGAAAGGGTGACCAAAATAAAACAAATAAAACCCTAGAGAGCCGAGAGAGAGACGTGCGCGCGGATGAGTCGTGTGTGTGCATGGAGTGGACGAGAGAAAACCTACGGGAGTTAAGAAATAAAGACCGAAAAAGAAAACAAAAAAACAAAATGAAACATGCGGGAAAAATAAACGTGTGCAGAAAAATAAAATAGAACAAACTAAAACAAAATAAATAAAATTGAGCTTGATTGGGTCCGGGTGTTACACATGTCTCCTATTGTAGTGTTAAATACAAGATTTGTTCGATTGTATATGCTTTTGACACATGACATCTTTTCTTTGGCTTCAACCATTGTGTTCTTTGTCGTCCCACCTTCCCATAACCATCATGGTCTTCTCTCGTAATTAATCAAGGAGCCTAGCACTTTGATTCAATTCATGACGTCTTCCTCCTTTCCTGAGGCAATGTATGAAAGGTTTGAGTCGTTGTCTTCCTCTTCGACGACGGGTGGATCCGTTGAAGTGTTGGAGGTTGGCAGGGAAGAGCTTGTTCCCTCCACCCCTGAGATTGTGGTGAGGGATGTGGAAGTTGATGTTAGCTCACCCTCATAAGAACAAGCCACCATTTCTAGTGGGGAAACTCAAGATTGTTAGGGAGGTGGCCACTTCTCATGTCGGTGAATCTTTGCCCATCGCTACTCTTGGTGAGGAAGTTTTAGGGGATTTTTCCCTCATGTGCGAGCTTCGCCCATTGTTACTCCTAGTTTGGAATCTCATGGTTCCGTTGAGCTTCCAAGGAATCAACTCATGGTTCCCTCGCCATGCCGAGGGGCATCTCCTGCTATGGCCTCTTCAGTTGCTTAATTAGCATCTCCCACCAAAAAAGGGCCCATCTTTTACCTGGTGTAGTTCTCTAGAGCATGGTCTTTGCCCGGAGATGTTTGATCCCTCACCGATTCAACTTTCTTCATCTATTTTGCAGACGGGCGACTCTTCAGATCCTTTAGTCATCTGAATTGTTCAAGAACTTAAGTAGTTTCATTCTCTGCTATGTAACCTCACCATTGGTTTTTGTTATTTTTTTCTCTATGTGTCGTCATCTAACCCAAGTTGTTCATCGCAGGGTTTACACTCTTTGGCCCAATGGATTGCTCATCGCCAATCTGATTTGGAGAAGCAAGTTTAGTCTTTCCATTCCTTCTTCCGACAAGCCATTTTTGAGGTAATGGAGAAGGAACAATAGGGGCCGCATACTCCCAATTGGGTTCTCACTTGCAAGTCCAGGAGGCAGCAATTGCCGTTTTGCAGGTCGAGATATCTGGCCCCTGGCACACTTTGGCTTTGGAGAAGTCTTCTCTAGAAAGGGTATAAAGTGATTTGGACTGGGCCTTGGAATGTGAGTGAGAGGCTAGCCGTGCCTCAACACTCTTGGAAGAAGTATTGGAGACAAAATGATACCGTAGTGACATGCTGGAGGTTGAACTGGAGAAGGCATTGAAGTATGCATTGGAAGTGAGAGAGCGTTGCTCTGCTATGTAACCTCACCATTGGTTTTTGTTATTTTTTTCTCTATGTGTCGTCCTCTAACCCAAGTTGTTCATCGCAGGGTTTACACTTTTTGGCCCAATGGATTGCTCATCGCCAATTTGCTTACTGGCGACTTCATTCAGACCTCGATGTTGCCCAAGGGGAGTTGGCCCAAGCTGAGACCAAGTACAGGTCTGTTAGAGAGGAGCTTGGTAAGGCCGACATGTATCACTTTAAGCTCTAACTCATAATTGAGACTTTGCAGGAGAAACTTACGTAGTCTCAACTGTGTGTTAACAAGATTGATGCCAAGCCTAGATTTTCCACAAACGAGGTTGTTTGCCTTCCCCTCAGCTCTTTGTAACCCCTCGAGTTCGCGATCGAGCATGGGGGTTGGATACAACTTTGGACTCAGGACATTAAAGAAGTTCTTGCTGGCTTATCCTGAGGAAGATTTGAGGACCTTGGGACTATGGACTCTCCTCCATAACTCGACAACCTTAGTCTTCCTTAATTTTCTTGGGGAGAACCTGATGCAGGACACCTTCTTAAACCAGGCGCCTTACACTCCCCCAAATAGTGGCTCCGCTCCTTAGGTTGGGTCTTATTCCTCGCGTGACTTTGTGTTTTGTTTTGTTTTGATGTTGATGGGCTTGTAATGTTTTGCTTTGGATCTATATTGATAGATTTATAGCTTGTAAGACACTTGCAATGTTATGTACATATTCCTTTAGTGCTTGGTGTCTACCACATTTTGTTTTGTATTGCCTTGTAAAGGCTTTTTGTTTATCTTGATTGCTTTATACTAATCGATAATGTGTAAATTCTTTGACTTTTTTCATTTTTCTTTTGTTGCTTTTACCCTGCGGTTCGTTGAGCAAAGCGCCGATTATCAGGGTCAGGGGAGCGCTGGTCACCTAGGTCATGGTAACCTTGATTGTTCCAGTTGTGATGGCTTTGGTCGCCAAGATCGAGCTAGTACTTAGGTTGGGCTCTATCGATTGGGCGCATGACAGTTGCTAAGGTCATGGTATCCTTGATTCACCACAGTGATGCATTGGTCACCAAGGTCATTATGCCAATACTTAGGCTAGGCTCAATTGATTGGGCTTATGTCAATCCCTAAGGTCATGGTAGCCTTGGTCGTCGAGTTGATACGTTGGTCACCAAGGTCATTGTGGCCTTGGCCACTAGGCTCAAGTCAGTACTTAGGATGGGCTAAACTGGTTAGGCGCAAGTTGGTAGCCAAGGTCATAGTGGCCTTGCTCACCAGGGTTGAGCCAGTACTTAGGCCGAGTCTAGCTAATTGGGCGCATGTCGGTTGCTAAGGTCATGGTAGCCTTCGTCGCAAGGTCGAGCCAGTACTTAGGCTTGGCTCAATTGATTGGGCACACATCAGTCGCCAATGTCACGGTAGCCTTGGTCGCCGAGATGATGCATTGACCTGACTTTTGCTATATGAAATCTCATGAGCATTGTCATAGGGAAAAGCAATCTTTATTCATCATTTATTGGTTACATGCGATCTGTCTAAGAAGAAATATTTCCTCGAGTCTTCTTCCCCTTTTTTAATTCCTAGACATAACATTTGCGTGCAAATACCTACTCGCCACGAACCTCCCAGATACTTGCTTCTATTGAAATTTCATATTTAGGTGGTAGGTAGAGGTAATCACCCTTATCTTGTTTAGAGTTGGGCAATCAATGATGGCATTGTATGATGAGCGGACTTTCACCACTAGAAAGTCCATCATTGAGGTTGTTGTACGAGCCCGCTACTTGTTGTGATGGGTGATGTGATTGCTCTGATAGGTTGCATGAGCTCCCTTGAGAAGCCTTTGAGGAGCATGGGTGCCAGCCTTAGCCGATCTTGGTCGACGCCCATTTTCATGAACGTGTCCCAAAACAAAATGTCAACCGAGTTCCTATTATTGATCAAGACTTTTCGTGTGGTATAATTGGAAAACAAAAGGGTTACCACAAGTGTATCCTCATTTAGGTACAAAACCCCTTCGCAATCTTCATCATTGAAGGATATGAGGGAGGCTCTTTCCCCTTTGTTATGATTTTATTTCCACAACAAAAATTTCCTCATACATGCCTTTCTAAGCAAGTGCTTTCCTGGTGAACGACAATGCGCCTCCCCCATAAAATCCTCCTGCGATTGTTCGGGCCTTACTGTAAGGTTGGCGCGGTAGCAGTTGTCTGCCACGAGGGTTTTTCCCACTCTTGCTATTTCTTTCCCTTCTTGGACTCTCTTCGATATCTTCTTGGTGATCTTTCTCTTTGTTTTCTAGTTGCCAGTCCCTCTGACAGATGATCAACAATACGCCCCAACTTCCTGTCCTCCTGCATTCTTTATATGATTTGCTAGATGTGGTGACAGTCTTCTATGTTGCGATTCCTTGTTCTATGGTAAGAGCAGTAATGTCTGGATTCATGTCCCTCATTGCTCCTATTATTTACATTTTTCACCCTTGTTTCCTCGTCTCCTTACACACTCATACTCAAGTGGGCCATTCGGGTGCTTGAGTGGATCGCATGTGAGCTATTTTCCCACTTTCGGTCAATTTGCCCGCTACTTTCCTGCTTTGATTCCTCTTTTCCTCACCCCTGCTTCCTTTGGCCTTTCTGTCTGTCTCATTGACTTTTCATTTTCGTGGGTCTGTCAACGCTCGTATAGTTTCTTTCGCATTAACAAAATCATCTACCCAATCCATAAACTCATGCAAAGTTGTTGGTTTTTTCCTTGCTAACTTCGTCATGAATAGACTTATGGGCCAGATCCCTTCTAGGAGTGTCGCTAGTGTTATTTTCTCGTCTTGGTTGCTCACCTTTAGGCATTCCTTGTTGAATCAAGTAAGGTACGCTTTCAGACTTTCATCTTTCTGTTGTTTCATGATAAGGAGGTATGTAGCAAGTCGTCTCTAGCGCCTATTGGCCATAAACTGCGTTAGGAACTGTTTATCGAGCTCCTTGAAGTTTGTAATATAGTGTAGTTGTAAATTTTTGAACCACCTTCTTGCCATGCCCTTAAGGGTTAACGAGAAGGCTCGACATGTGATCTCTCTAAAAAACTCGTGCAAGGTCACGTGGGTCTTAAAAGTTTCCAAATGGTCGACAGTGTCGTTAGACCCATCATATAGGTCGATTTACTTTAAATTTTAAGGGGAAGGGTACTACCATAAGCGCACACTGTACTTTAGATTAGTGCTAGTGAGCAAGTTATCGACTGATGAAAACGTTCCCAATCGCTTCACCATCTTCTCATACTTGTTCACGAGGTTGCGCAGGGTGTTGTGATCCTCTTCTTTTTCTCCTGGTCGTTCGGAGTAAGCTCCCTTTGCTTTGAGAATCCTCATCAAGTTGTTTGTTGCAGTCTTGGCCTACGCCATCTTTAGACCCTGCATCCCTCCGTTTTAAGGCTTCATTCTTCTTTTGCAGGACTTCCATCTCCATGAACCTCCTTTCCATCTTGTCGCTCACTTGCTCTTCCATTGTAGTCTCTTCCTGGCCATGGATCGTATTAGAACACGTAGTTGCAGGCATCTTGAAGTCATTTTATGAACAAGTCAATAAATTTCCACAGATAATACCAAAATGTTGATGCAATTTTAGTATACCTACAACATGCCCTAACAACCTGCAACCAGTAAGGAAAGCTCGAGGAGCCCAGTGGGGGATGCATGCAATGTATTAAGGTCTTACTATAACCAATGAAAAATATGTCTCAATAGTGCGTACTTGGTGGGCTATTTATAAAGGTTGAGGTGACCTAATATGGCAAGACATCTCCATAGGTATGATTCTCAGTACTCAGTTTTGCATATTATCTTCCAGAGTACGATTATGCTGTTGATAGCGCCCATTCGGTGGGGATATCTTGCTTAGATTTATTTTTATAAATATGTATCTTGTTGGAATACGTTGGTCAGGTTTTCATAATGGTTATGATCTTTTAGGGTTTTTATCTCTATGTACTATCCCCGATATTAGAAGAATACGGGTGGTTAACTTTATCCATAAACTCATACGATGCATTTGATATAGTTGATCCTTAACAGTCCTCTGTCACATGAATCTCACGTGACCATATATTTAATCGCATGTGGCACTTTCCTCATCTACTAAACATATTTATACCTAACAATACACAAACGAAGTTATAAGTTCATGAGCAGTAAGAAAGTCTCACAATGTATTCTTAATTGACATTAACACTGACATTTCAATTACACTAATATCATTTAAAGTTTATTCATGCTTTAATTCCATTCAATTACTTTAAGATCGAATCCAAATAGTTTCTATTAACTAAATCAATGCAAGAATCATGCTCAAAAGCTTTCAAAGTATAAAAAATCCCTCCATGTAAGTGGAAAATAGATATTGACCCAAAATACTATTAACTCATTAGTATCTGAAAACTAATAAGGTAATGTGTACCCTTTGTCCCCTTTTAAGGTCTAAAATGATCAAATTGCCTTCACATGAGTTTTTGTTGAGAATAATAGGATCATTTCAAGTCTTGAAAGAAGCAAAGATCATGCACAATGCAGCAATTGAAGTTTCAAGTTACATTGTAAATTATCAAAACTTGTAATCCAGAAGTCACATTGCCGAATGAGTGCCATCAAAGGTAATGGAAAAATAAGCGACCCAATCATATGCTACCACGTGTGCAACTTTAATTTATTTAAATGATAAAAATTCTTTAAAATAAATATAAAAATAATTTTTTACAATAAAAATCCAAAAATTAAAAAAAAAAAAAAAAAGAAGAAGTAGGAGGAGGAGGAGGAGGAGGCCACTTATGCTAGCTTTAGGCTCAGTTCGGATTGAAAAATATTATCAACACATCTTATTTCATCTTATTATTATAATTTTTACAAATTCTTACATAAAACACAATAAATAATTCAACTTTTTTAAATCTTAAAACAATAATAATATTAAAAAATAATATTCTAACAATATTTTATTCAATTTTTAACTTTCATTTCATCTCAACTTATTATCCAAATCTAAATTAAGTCATATTCTAGGACTTGTTGGGGCCAGAAGTTTACCCCATCGTGGTGGCTGATTTTGGTCACCGAGTGGCGGCCGCCACCATATGGGCTACTTCGTTCAAGCCACCCCGTGGAGGTCAGGGTGGCAATCCGAGCTACTCCACCACTGTTTTGGTCACCTCGACGGTGGCAAGTACGTGGCCAAGCACGTATTTCCATTTAGTAGTGATAACAAATGGTTTTTTCTCTAAATAAATATTATTTATTAGAAAAATCACACAGAAACTTGATTTTAAATTTTCCATTTTGAAAATACAAAGCACATTATCATGGAATTATAAGTTCATGGTTGATTTAATGTTAAAATTAAACTCACAAAAGTTTTTTAATGTAACCAATCCAAAAGGTTTCTCGCTAATAAATTTCGTTTGTTTTTAGAAAACATCTCATTTCATTTCATATAATCATTATAACTTTCTCAATTTTCAATACAAAATAAAATAAACAATTCAACTTTTTCAAATTTTAAAATAAAAATAATATTAAAAAATATATTCTAATAATATTTTATTTAATTTTTTAACTTTAATTTTAATTCATCTCATCTCATCTCTAAAAATAAATTAACCAAACATTTACAAGGAAAACATTTACAAGGAAACTCATTTTTTAATGAAAAAATAATTCGGTCCTCTCGGTTTAGCAAAAATACCAACCCTTCACATATAATTTTCTACGAGACGATGTAAAATTTTATGAACAAAAAAAAAAATAATAAAAAATAAATAAATTATTTTTTAAAGTTATTTCGTGATTTTATTTATTTTTAAATAGTGCTCCATGAATTTGTCCCTTCAAAATTATCACTAATGTAATTTAATTTTTTAAAATTTTCTTAAAAATATTTTTTAAACATTCTTAATTATTAAAAAATATATATAACTTTATTAATAATCATTTGCTTAACTATTAAATAAAAATAAAAAATAAAATATCCTCTTAAAGGAGACAAATTCACGGAGCATATCATTTTCCATTCTAAAACCCTCGTTTTCAATTGGTAATATAACTCGTACTCGTAGCCGTAGGTGTATTTTTGTGAAGATAACGGGGCAACGGGGCCTTATTCGTCAGAGGAATCCAATCCACGATTCCGCGAGATTCAACAACATCGTCTTAGAAAGTAAGATTTTTAAAAGTAAGCTTTTTATTTCGAATGTCAGAATCGTACTGAGCCATTTTGACATTCTTGCTTCTTTTTCATTTTTTCTTCTTTTACACATCATTCTCTTTTCTCTTACGGACGTCAGAACTTTCATCAACTTTATGGTGTTTTGATATTCGGCTTAGGATCGATTTTCTTGTTGGGTTTTGCACCACCGAAGCTGTTCAAATGGTTATAGCTTGGATATTGGGTACCTCTTACTTTCTTGGGATTGTTGATGTTTTATGATATATGGAGAGTTTCTAGAAGGAAATGGGGTTTATTCTTTTATGGGTTTCCAGGTACTACATAGCCCCATTGAGCCTATTACGTCGTGGTTGTTCTTGATGAGGTCCTTATGAGTTGAATATGGTCTTAATTGGAACTCTGATTTTTGTTCACAGAAGGGCCCATCAGTTTGTTGTTCTTTACATGATTGCTGTTCGTGTTTGGGTATAGTTTCGCGGTTTAGGATATTGGTTTCTGCAATTGATTACTACTAGAAAAAAGTTGGAATTTTAGTATGGTTCATTCTGAGCTTAGCGCATAGTTTCCTGTTTCAAGAATGATGGCATCCTTATAATTTTGTGCTGAAAACTGAGACACAGGAAAACATTCCCTTGAATTGTGTTTTTGGTTTATTTCTAAGAAAGTGGTGGCTTTAAGTTTTCGGCACCTATTTTGAATTGCAAGTTTTGGAGGTTTTTTATTCGTAGATTCAGGGTTTTCAATTTTGGATTCATGGAAATTGTTGGCTTTGGGATTTTTATGCTGAGAATTGAAACGAAGTGGAATATTTCTGTTGTGGAATTAGGTTAGTGTATTTTCTGTGGAAGAGGAAATGGATTTGTGGGTGGTTGCAGTTGCTGTTAGTGCTGGATGTTTAGCTAAGTATTGGCGAAATCTGTTAAAGAATACTAATAGCTTACCCGAGTTGTCTCCTGGGGACTCTAATTGTGGGAAACCTGAATCCCCAGATCATCCCTTCCACAGATTGGCACATATAAAGAAACTGGGAGATGGTGTTTCAACAGAGAAAAAATGGATTTCTGATGAGAGAGTTTCAGATATATACCAAGCAGATGGTGCTTCAGCTGCAGAAGTGGCTTCCAACAATGGGTTTGATGTTGAGAAGTTGGGATATTTAGACAAATATGAAGATCATAATGTACTCTCTGTATTAAGCGTACTACCAAAAACCTCAACAAATGATGCTTTAGAGCATGAAGCTGGAAATGGGCTTTGTGGTGATATCAGTGATAATTGTGGTAATTCATTAGTGGGTCCTTCTGCTGGGATGGGTTCTTTTCATGGTTCTTCAAGGAATAGAAGCTCTCTTAGACCTAAATGCAATGAGCATTTTATTAAACCCCAAAGTTCCCTGGAAAGTTGTCTTATGGCTCAGCTATACAAGGAACATACTAAAATGGAAAATTATGTATTTAGTTCCCTTCCATCACCATCTGCACCAACTACAAGGCCACTACTTGGTACTGCTGGAAGCCAAATACTCGGCAGAGGAAATGATCGTTGTTTCAGTGCACCAATTGGATTTGTGGAAGATAAGATGCTTGAAGAAGCCTGTTTGGTTAGGAATGAAAATGTGTCTGGCATTCCTCCACTACCGAAAATTGGGTCCTTAGAGTTCTTGAGTCAGATGAAAAGGACAAGAAAGGATGGAAATGGAAGATTGAGCAGCTCCATCAAAATGGTCAGTGTAAAGAACACCCTTTCACAAGGTGGTATGGATCTCATTTCCTTGAAATTTTGTTATAGATTATCCACTAAATGTTTTTTCATTCAATGAAGAAAGCAATCTTCACTTCAATTGATTCTTATTAATGCTAAGATTTTTCTCAGCTCTAAAAAAAATGTGTAGTCTTTTTTTTTTTGTTGGTAAAACTCAGGTCCCAAAGAATGGCACGTCTGTTTGATTTAGGGTCAATTGTTAAGTCTTGTTTTTTTCTCTATGGTCTTGGAAATGCCCCGGAGCTATTTATTTTTATTATATGAAAAAGGGGAACGAATCTGCCACCATAAAATTATATTTACATGTACACTTCATCAGTCGGCAAGCCCAAGAAATTAGGAAAAGAATGCAAATGTAGAATTTGCATCCATCCCTGAAACAATAAATACTTCTGGTAGATTTTGAGTATCCCCTTTAAGTAGAAATTTCTCTGTCACCAGGGAAAGGACTGTTAATGTTTAGTAGACCAATCCCATTTTTCCATTTTCACTTTTGGGCAGACCACAAAATAATCCAGAAAGAACATATTTGAAGACATAACAGAGAAATTCAGTCCAAGGTTTTCTAGACTCTTAGTTGTGTCTTAGAATCTTAGTTTATGTCCATAAGTTTGTATGAAGCTGGTTCAGTTTTATTTATTTCTTTTTTAAGTTTTTACCAGTGGTAGTTTTTTAATTTGCAAAATCATGGTATGTGCATTAGCCATAGCCCATGAGTTTTGGGTCTTTTTATTTAATAAAAAAATGGTGTTTGAAGTTTCCTAGTTCACTAGTTTCCTGATTTGCAGAAATTAGGTACTGTCCTTAGGATGTTTGTTAGATTATGTAATTGTGCTGAAAAGTTTCCCTTAGCTATTAGAGTCTGAAAATATCAGGTACACACTTTCTCTCTCTGACTTTCCCCACGGGGAAGAACTTGCCAAAAGTTCTTGGCAAGTTCTTCCCCTAGGGACCTATAAGCATCATTACTAAAGGTGGTTTAGAACTTGAAGCAACCTCCTCTGAAGATGAACTGGAAGCCCCCCACCGTAAGGCGTAAACCAGACACCTTGACTTTGACCTTAATTCTCTGCATTGCCACGGTTTTCTTCACCTCTGACACAGACAACATTGAGAGTCCACTGGGAAGAAGAAGCTCTAACCCTTGTGATTATCTGTGAAGATCAGTAGATTAGGACTTCAGAATTCAGACCTTAGGATTTTTGGTCGTTTTCTCTAGATATTTGAGATTATTTATCATTTTTTTATTTAATATTGAGGGCTTACAAATATGTGAAATCTTTAGAACTCAGTAAATCAATGCACTTGTGCCTTTTAAATTGTAAACTCTCTTTCCCTCATTTACTTCTCTGCAATTTGTTTGCAATAAAGAGGTAATGCTTTGGTTTTGATGAATCGATATTTTCTTTTTGAAGATCAAGAGCTGTCAATGGATGAGCTCAGAAATTTCTTTTTCAATACTTTACTCCATTGGTCATTTGTAATTGATTTTCATGTCATGACTTTTCATAAATTCCTTGTATTACTAAACTAGGACGCTTAAGCGTTGCTCTTGTATATGTCCCATATACTTGGGCTCTTGCCTATTCGTTGTTTACCGAAAAAAATTGAATCCATATATAGCTATGCTTGAAGCTGCTTCTAGGCTGTTTTTCTTTTCTCCTTTTTTTTTTTGGGTAAGAAAGATTGGATGCTGTGAAGTGAAAATTATTTTAGCAATAAAGCAAGGGAATGGGATTATTTATTTTATAAACTCAAATGTTCACTTATCAAAAGAAAAGACAAAATCTCAGAGGCCTGGAAATGATGTAGGTTCTGTCTCTTAGGTCGTGCAGTAGAATTGTTCTATTGTGCTGACCTACCGATGGTAGTACAGCTTAGTTCCTAAATGGCAGCCTTTACAAACTCTTTTAGTCTGTCAGTTTATTCAGAGATTGAGAGTTTTTCCTGCAGAGTGTTTTTACGGTGTGATTGCGTTTGCATAGACATTTGTCCATTTGTTCTTCTTCTCTTTCTTTTCCTGTTTTAGCTGGATTTGTCTCCTAGAATCTTGGATTCAAACCTCCAAATCCCTTCAAGTCTTTTCCACATTTCATATTTAACTAAAACCCCAACAATTCCTGAAGCCATTTTGCGACAAGCCACAACCAAATAATTCTAATCAGTTAAAATCAAATATTCTATATCAGATGTGGTGACAACAATCTGTCCGGCATTGCTCTTCCATTTAAAATGCCTAGCTGTAGAATTTAGAAAATGTCCTGTTTATGCAAATATGGTCCTTGCTCTATCTGCAGCAAAGATTTGACATACCTTTCATTCATACTAGACAGTGAGTCTTCATCTGCCTTTGGCACACACTTGCTAGCTGATGGGAGCAAGCTAGTGGGAATGCTTTCTTTTATTGACATGCATCCTTTACTGACAAGGGTCCCAATAAAATATCTGATGGAACTCTCTAAGCTAGAAAATAATTGTGTTGGCCTTCCAGTGAATTAGGTTGCCGGTTATCACACTTATTGATTGTCTTCAATATTTATTTCATTTCATATTGTCTTGGTATTTTTATAATGCCATTATAATTAATGTCATGGCACTAACGCTTTTACATTCATCAGGGTCACAAGATGGAATAAATCTTTTCTGTCTTGGGATTTATTTTGGTATATTATCTTCTTTCAAAACAAATAAAAGAGAAGTTGACAGCCTGAAAGAGAAATTGAAGCAGACTCAGAACTTCGTCCAAGATCTACAAGATGAGCTAGATATGAAAGACTCAATGATAGTGAAGGAGCTAGCTAATGAAAGCTATAAATCACAGGATACTTGTGACAACTCCTATGACAGGACACTAACTGCAGCTTCCCCTGAACTGTCTATAGATATTTCAACTAAATATGATGGTAAAAAATTATATGATCAGAGTGTAGAGGAGAGCTCAGAACCTATGAGCAAAATTGAAGCAGAGCTTGAAGCAGAACTTGAGAGGTTGGAGCTAAACATGAATGAATCTAGTCTGGACAGAAGATTCTCTGATCTTGTTGAGGTAAGCCTTCTTATCTTTGAATTCTTTGTAACAGGTTGATAACTTGGGTTCACGACTCAATGGTGTGCAACATATGCATTGGACTGGATGTTTAGCTGTATCATTGCCTTTTTTCTGTATATTTGTTTTTATTCTATTTCGAAAAAAAGAAAACCCTTTTCGATATGCAATCATGGGATTGGACTTGATCTTTCAGAGAAGACATATATGCCAAGAAACTTTTGCTATGAAGTTACTTAAACCTGCATTCTGTCCATTTAGTCGAAGTTTAGAAGCAAATGCATTATTATGCTGATACAATAAGCTACTTTCATCTTTTGAATCTAATACGCCTTTTTCAACTCTCTCTTTTGATATTTCTAGCTTTTTTAAAAAAATTATTTTCTAGATTTCTTAAGTATTCAAAATTTCCAGAATGCTTAATGTTGGGGCATAACTTGTCCAGTGTAATCAGATGATCTCTGATTTTGAAATTCAAGTAATAACTACAAGTTTCCTTTCTGTAAGTGTTATTGACCTAAATTATAGGGTTAATAAATCACTTTAACTTGGCACCACAAAATCTGTTCAAGATTCATCTTCCATTATATAGTAGTTTAATAAATAAATAAATAAAACTGAAGTGCAAGATATGGTGAGGTTCGTCTCGTTAAGTCCTTGTTCAATGGGTTCAACCCTAGAGCTATCTCTATAAAGAGAAGCAAAGGACACCCTTAATGTTCTAGCATCCACTCTATAGCTTAGTTTCATTCTGATTTCATTCCCCACCATATGCAGTCCAAAATGCACTCAATCGATGTGGTAACATAAAATTAGCCACTTGTAGCTAGATTAGTGTTTTGACTTGATGAATGTCAAGTTTTATTATAACCATGGCCCCCTTGCTGGTTCCGTCCTTTGCACGATATATTTTCCTTACAGAAGCAACCATGTTTCGCATATGGGAACGTGCTTAACATTAATCTTGAAGAATGGAAACACAAATCCAGAAACTATTCATCATCAATGCCATGGATATTGCTCTTTACTTGCATAGATTGCACGATTTCATGTAATATTTGTCTGCAAGTGTTGACAGAGCTTAATATATATGCCAGCTTGATCCAGAATTTGTAGCAGATTTTGCTCAAGGTGAGTTGAGAGCAGATATGATCCATGGCCAAGCTGTTGCACAACCCAAGTCAAATCAAGATTTGGGGGACACCTCCACCCCTCACTCTGGAAACTATGCTATTTCACCACGAGAATTGAGCCTGCGTCTGCATGAGGTTATTCAATCTAGACTCGAAGAACATGTACAGGAGCTTGAGGCAGCCCTTCAAAATAGCCAGAGACAGTTAAACCGCATGGAATCAGTGCAGACGAGTCCTTGGAATGGATTCTCAAGCTATGAACGAGGATATTCCTCTACCCCAGAAAGTTCAATTGCTCAAGAATGCAATCCTGTGGCCCAGCCTTTAATTGTGAACCTTTCAGGGGAAACTCTAGATGCATACAATGAGGCTTGCATGGAAAAAATAAAAACAGGTGATTCAGAATACCAGGATTTGCAATCAAGGGTCAGTGAAAATAAGCATCAAGAGGGCTTCAAAATGTCGGATCGACATGCATACACCCATCAAAATGTTGGCATAGACGGTTCCATGCCACATCTTGCTATCGAAAATGAGATATCATCTATGGAGTTATTTTCTTGCAAGAAGAGATCATTTGGAGGTCACACGACTGAGGTTCAAGAATTGAATGACGTCGGTTTAAGTGAAGATGAAAAAAGTGATTGGGATGATGAGTTTGAGAAGCAATTGATCAAGCAGATTGTGGAGAAAAGCAAGAAAGGTTCTCCTGTTATTCTAAACGCACAAAGAGTTATGTTCTTAATGGACGAAAAATGAGTATTGAAATGAAATAAAATCAAGTTTAAAGAATATAGGAATCTTTACATTGGCTGGAATCCGCTTGATTCTTTAAGATTTATTCCCATATTCCTTTTTTTCCAATTATTTCCTCTTGTTACTTTGATTAAAATTTTCAGCCTAATTTAAAAAAAAAAAAAAAAAAAAAAAAACTAGACTTGAAATCAGCACTATTAGCTGTGTTGTTTTTCCATGTTCATTTACAATGACTACGCAACACCCTGAGTTGTTTTCAACTTCCTATGATCTCAACAACTTGATACTACCTCCCTACCATCCAAATATTCTGTGTTTTATCAAACTTCGGAAAAACCTTTTCGATCCTACATTTGAAGCAACGAGAGAACAAACAGCTTTGCTTTTATATATCACTAATCTTATCACTTAAACACAATACAATAAAAAATTAGTCATCATAATTTTCTCAAACTTTCAAACAAAAAATAAAAAACAATTTAACCCTTTCAAATTTTTAAATAATAATAATAATATTAAAAAATTACATTTTAATATTTCAACTTCATAATTTTTTTTTCAAAATTTCGTAAAACATTAACTCAAACTATCTCACTCCTGAGAGAAGTAGATTAGTGAAAATTGAAATAACGGACTACTTTCCTTCCAATATGAAGGATAACGTTAGGCTATATTTAGGTTGATACAATACCAAAAAAAAAAAAAAAAGACAAATAAATGTCACACAATAGACCACACTATTTTAATATTAAATCACCCTTACCTATCACAAAGGGTAACATGGTTTGCCAAAGGTTTCAAAGAAAGAAAACTGCTGACAAATGAGTGTCTACAGTACAAGAGTATCAAATTGCAGTTGCAGGCTTATTAATTCGCTTGACTACGTATGTTTTGAAAATGGATCTCCTTTCATGAACATTTTTGCCTCCATATGCAAGGCAGAAAGCATCCTTTCAGACAAAATGCACATACAGAAACAAAAGCAGACACGCACACAACAGAATTGAGAAAGAAAGAGGGTCCTAGAGGCAATTGCAATGCTTAGGCTGGCAACTATTTACTGGAAAGTTTCTTTTGTTTTTCATTTGGGAAAACACAGTTTAGAATGTGCATCAAAGTCAAGATCTCAGAACCAAATCCAACAATAATAAAATAAATTGTTCACTGTGGAGAACAGGGGAGGACTAAAATACTAAAGCAAAAAACAGTTTACTCATAATACTGGGTGGCGAGCAAGTTAAAAGTCCTGCTATCAGAGGCTTTTTTCAGGCTCTTTTGGCGAAATCACCGTTCTCATCACCATCATCCCTTTGGTTTTCTTCCAATGGATCATCCTGGTTAAAATCTCCAGCTACATCACCCGTGCTGCTACTCTCATTGCTACCAAATTGATTGATACCATCTGACCCCTGTCCAATACCTCCATCAAATCCACCACCACCACCAATGTTAGTGCTGTTACCAGTGCCGACATAGTTATCACTACCACCATCACCACCAGCAACACCGTAATTTCCAGCAGTACTGCCATAGCCTCCACTTTTTACACCTTCGTAAGTGTTTCCACCTGCATAATTACCATCACCACTATAGCCAACACCACTTCCACCAAAGCCACTACCAGCAGCACCACCTCCATAGCTGTCACCACTGTAGTTACCACCACCACCACCACCTTGATAATTCCCACCAGAACCATACCCACCTGAGCCATATCCACTACCACCAGCACCATATCCTCCACCACCACCATAAGCACTGTTACCATAGCCGCCGCTGCCGCCATAACCGCCGCCACCCCCACCATAGCCGCCGCCATAATTGCCGCCTCCAAAGCTGGGGCGAGCCCTGTCAGTAGCATAATTCACCCTTACACGACGACCATGAAGATCCTAGGAGGAAAATCATTATCAAGAAGAGTTAAAAAAAGGGTCAACTAAAAATTCTCAACATATTAAAACGTGGAACTAATCCATAAAACATTCATAATTAGTGGGAATGAGACAGAGTGGAGTTTGTGAACAGAATCATGATTCTTGTAATTTTTTTTTTTTTCAGGACAGGGAAACCATCTCACGGCAGAGCCCTTAGGACTCACCCAAGGAACTTAAACCTCTGGGGAGACTAGCACAGCAACCCACCGCCATAGCCTCCCACTTGAATTGCAGTTTGATCCCAGGGGGAATCTAGTGACATGTGGCTCATGATTATTGTATTTACTATTCATTTCTATCCCACACGTTGCCAAAACTAATGGGTAAATACCAAAATTAACATCAAACTAGAGGATAAAAGAATTATAAGTTGGCAAAGTTTCACTACAGTAACCGTTTAGAGATTAGTTGCACTGCCTGGAGTCTCTCAATAGGAAGGAATTCTAACATTTGCCAGACAAGGTCTTTTATTTCCACAGGGATTTTCAAGCTTCAAAGATCTCCACGTCAAAAAAATAAAATTTAAAACTTGAAAGTCCTGTGACATCACCAACAATCTTCCGGGTTTTTCAATTCAAATATCTTAAACGCAAGTGAAGGTAGCAGTTGGAAAAATCTGGCATGCAACGAAAGTTACATTGTAGCACTACAAGTGAATAGGGCAAGTTAAGGTATAGCCACTAGATGATATCATCGGAGGCAACAATGGCTGTCACGGAGTAATTTCGGAGATGTAGAGTGAAAAGGTCATGCCCACACCAAAGAACCCAACTTCATCTGCTACAGGTCATAGACAAAAACACCCATATACAAAGAGCACCAAAGCACTAACATTACCTGTCCATCCAATGCCTGGATGGCACTGGAAGCCTCTTCACTAGAAGTGTATGTAACAAAGCCAAATCCTCTGGATCTACCAGTCTCACGATCCATAATGATTCTTGCTACAAAAGCCACCAGATTAATCAGCCTGTATTGTCAGTATTCAAGCTTGTCTACCACTAATACAGTGGATATGATTCAAAATACAATGGGGGAATTCAGAAGGGGAAACAGCAATCCTCTACCAATTGCTCAAATTCATGCAAGCCAAGTGTACATGAGAAAAAAAGAAGAAAAACGCTCACCGAAGACAATAAGACACAAAAAAACCCCCTTCAAAAAGATATTTCAATTTCCGTAGTCATTCTTTATGGATTTCAAAAAATGCAATTACATCATGCACAATATTTTTTTTATCACTAGTGCAAAAAGAGACAGGAGGAACTTGAACAATAAATTTGAAATCCTATTTCCAGATATCAAGGTCAGAATGCCATAAAACTTAACTTAAAATGTGATAAATGTAAGTACGGACCTTCAACAACTTCACCATACTTTGCAAAAGCTTCCTTAAGACTTTGCTCATCTGTGGCATATGAAAGACCTGAAATTGACAGTTATGAGAAATCTTAACACAAAGAAACAACTTCACAATTACAACTACAAATGAAGTATTGTTGCACCTCCAATAAAAAGTTTAGAACTTGACATGGACGACAAACATCGTATAGCTTGATAGACTGACGGTTTCAAAGCACAAAATTCAGAGCTGATCTGCTTGCTCGCTCTCTGTCTAAGCATATTCCCAATTTTACTTAGGAAAGCCATTGTAAAAACCTACAAAAATAAGATGCAGGAAATTGATGCCTCAGTATGGCAAGAATCATAAAATGCTACTCTTGATCCATTATTTATTACATAAAGAAAGATGGTCTTAAGTTCACTTCAACTTGTCCGGTCAACTTGTCTGGAGAATATTTAGGAAAAAAAAAAAAAACACCAAATACAAATAAATTCTGGTTTAAAAAATAGATCAGCATCTACATTTAGTGATGATAAAACGATTTTACTACCATGTAAGCCTATACAAATAAGCATACAAATGAAAAATGAAGGCGTGTTCCCACAAGTCAAAACAGCCATACACTGGAATGAGTCAATAGAAAATATAAATAGGCTTCATTATTCGTAGCCATCAGAAATGAGCTCTGCAGCTATGTATGCAAAAACCTTGAAAATGAAAAGTCAATTGAAAAAAAAAAGGAAAAAACCAAAGATATAAAACGTCAACAGCAAGAGCCAAAAGCTTTCTCATCTCCGCACGCCTACCAAGTTTAGAAAAACAGCCATGTTGAATTTGATGAAATAGGGCTAATTAAACAAAACAACTGGTATCTCGGACGACTTCACCTTACACTTTGGATCCTCAGAAGAGTAATGAGGGACACATTGATCTCCACAAAGTAACTCGTTTCCTAACATTTTCCTTTCACCACAGAACCAAACATGCAAAACCGACGCTTTTGGATGTGGAAAACAAGTTACCCAAAATCGTATCAACAAAAAACAAACAGAAGTCCACATATTTGTTCCAAATAAAACCATTGGGCCAAAACAACAAAGATTCAAAAGAGTGTCTTCCCCACATCCCCACGAGCCAAACAGAGCTTGATCCAACTTACAAACACACCCCGAAATGTGTGTGTGTGTGTATCCAAACACATGCATGGATATATGACTCGCACGAGGAGATTATCAACATAGATAAAGCGAAATTTTAAGGTGAACATAATCGATTGATTCGAGTAAACCAAATCGAACCATGGAAAAGGGAACGAGACAACAGTAGAGGGAATCAGCAGCGATATAAATAGGGAAATAAAGCACAAACAAATGGAAACAAAGAAAACGGAAGAAGCGGTAGCATAATCGATGGAAGGCAGAGTACTTAGTAGCGTACCTTCTCTACTTCGCAGTGAGACTATAAAACCCTAAGGTATCGGGGAGGGTTTTATGAAAAATGAAGTTTGGGGGAGAGATATATCATATAACGAGGAAGGGAGAGATCTGGACTGTCGGATTTAATATGGGAGGGTGATAGCCGTTGGATGAGGGACGTGACGGTGACTGGGAGATACTTGAACTGCGAGGGTGTTGTGCGCCAAGTCTCATACGTGTGAAGTATAGATTGGATCGTGCTTTTGTGTTTTTGACAGTTCAGGCACCCAAATAGTTGTTTTTTTTTTTTAAATTATTGTTTAGTTCGGAGAATCCCACTATACCTTACACTTACAATTAATTTGTTTATAGTTCTTTTACAGTTTATTTTAAATTAATACATTGTGACACTTTATTAAAAATAATTTTACATAATTAGGATTGTGCAAAACTTCCAACAGCTCCGACTCCGACTTTGAGATAGTCAAAAAATTAAAAGTTCAGAATTCGAGTTGAAATTGCTCCGAACATTTTGGTCGGACTCTGATATTTATACTTAATATATTTAATATAATAATATAATAATATGTAATTGAGTGGCCTACGGTACATGAATGCATTTTGCAAACAAGCTGATCCGCGTTCGACCCCCCCCCCCTCCCCCCCGAGGTACGAGACAGTATTTTGCAAACTTTTTTTTAAGAAACTCTTAAAACCATACCGTTTACACCTCTTATATATTTATCTCTTCCTTTCAACTAAAATCTTACTTCATTTTCTCTCTTCCTCTGTTTTCTCATTTGTCATCAACCGACATTAGTCTCTCTTTCTTTGAGTCTCTCATGCTTATCTTTGTCGATGACCTCAATTTCTCTCTAAAACATTTTGTCTAGGCATCCTAATTTGTGCGAGTTTTTTTCTCTCATGTGCCTTCCTTTCTTTGAGTCTCTTCTCACTTTTTCCAATGCGGCCATATGGCAAGGGTGCAAATGTGAGAATTTTTTGATGTTGTTTAGATGCTAGGAAAGTGGTAAGAAAATTGGAAAAAAAAAAAAAACGTAACTCCTCCAACCTCTGACTCTGATTCCAGCAACTCCAATCGGAGTCGGAGTCTGTCTATCATGGTTGTCTTCGTCAAGCTTTGCAAGTTGTCTAGGCATCCTAATTTTTGGATTTTGTCTTCGTCAATGATCTTGATTCCCCTCTAAAAAATTTTGTTTAGGCATCTTAATATCTATGAGTTGTTTTCTCTCTCATGCTTGCTTTCTTTAAGTCTCTTTGCACTTTTTCCAATTTGTCTATGCGGCAAGGGTGCAGATACAAAAATTGTTGGATGTTATTTGGAATCTTTGGATGTTGTTTGGAGGCTGAGAAAGTGGTAATAAAATTGGAAAAAAAAACCTAACTCTGAATGGCCTTCTGACATCCTACTCCAATTCTGGCAACTTCGATCAGAGTTGGAGTCGGAGTCAGACCTCCTACTCTGGAAATTCTAGCAACTCCGATCGAAGTCGGAGCCCAACCCTAAATATAATTATCCTTCATTTTAAGTAGAGTGATAAAATAGTTGTAACCTAGAGTTTATCTTCATTTTTTTATATATTTTCATACGCCCTTTTGGTTTGAATATAGTTTTTGTGCTTCTTTTTTTTTTTAATAACCACAGGGCACTACTTGGTAGTGTCACGTCAAGTGGGCCATCTTAGTGATAAGTTTCAGATGACCTAATAGTAGTACTCAAACTAATTGTAGGTTTATTATTTTCAAAGAATAAGAACCATTTATCCCTATATTTTGTTTGATAATAAAATGAGTAGTTTAAAGAAATCTAATATTAAGAAAATACATAGTGGTCACATCACCATTCAAAGCCTAAAATAGCATTTTGGGTATTTCCAATTACCAAGTAGGTTTTGTTTGGTGCCACTCACATTCTGAGAAAAATAATAATAATAAAAATATATTCTTTAAAAATCTTACAATTTTATTTATAAGAATCATTTTGTCAGTATATCAATAACTGGCACATGGACAAGTCAGTTTTTTCTAAATTTTTCTTAAGTATAGCTAACATTTACCTTTATGGAAATTACAATTCATTTTCAATATCTTATTTGGCCAATCAACATAACTAAATGAATTTTGACAAGATTATCTTCCCGTCTAATGTGTAATTTGATTTGATTTTTTTTAATAACAGTATGTGCCATGCATCACAATTCAAGATTTAGTAAATAAGAAATAAATAACATGGATAAATACATAAATAAATAAGAAACTTCTAATTCTTTTAAAAAAGAATTAGAATTTAAAAATATAATAAAGACACATATTGCATTACTCTAAACAGTGTTGTTGATGAGTTTAAGCTCATTAGTTTACGTAATGTGTTATATAAATTCGCTATAAAGGTGTTGGCAAATAGATTAAAGAAGTCTTGCATACAATGAATTAGAGGGAGAAGAGGTTATATGGTTCTAAAATTAAACATGTCAAAAGTATATGCATGATGGGGTGGAATGGTGCTTTGTTGAAGCAGTGATGAGAAAGATGGGGTTTGATGACATGTGGATCAAATGGACAATGGAATGCATCAGATTGTAACTACTACATTTCTTGCTTTCTTTTTCTTTTTCTTTTTTTTTAATAAAAGAAACTTGTATTAAATTAAATAGGAGAACACAAGAGGTGAGAATGAGGGCCCCAACATAAACCTCATTTTAGACATTATAGTGCGTCCAAATAGAATAAATAAAAATAAATAGGCAATGGGATCAATAAATTGGACTCTGGCCCTTGTTTCTTGGCCAAGCCAAGAAAGGGGCCCTTGTTTCTTGGCCAAGCCAAGAAAGGGACCACTATAATTGTGGTTTTGAAATCCAACTGGTGAATTTGTTAGATATGGATATGATCCGCATCCGTGAAGAAAGCACTAGTATAATAATCTATTTTAGAGTTGTTGAAGAAGATCTTCATGTCCTTTTTCCTTATAAGAGAAAGTAGAAATATAACTAGATATCTAGAACTGGACGGTCTAGATCGATGGTGGCTCATGGTTAAGTGTAAGGCTAGGAAAAACTTCCTCTCGGCTCTAATTCCGGCTGGCATCCACTTCGGTTCTGACTCCAACGAAGTAAAAAAAGTTAGAGTTGAAGTCGGAGTCAGAGTTAAAGTTCCTCCAAATTGTTTTGTCAAAGTCGAAGTCGGAGTCGGAGTCAGATATGGGCTCTGACCCCCAATAGAAGGGCAGCCGAAAGTTTCTTTTCCTTTTAAGAGGCATGGGTAACTTCTGTAAATACCTATAATTTAATTGGATTTCATTAAGGTTAATGACTTACATTAATTGCCACGGTTTGTAGTTTTTTTAATTAATTTTCATATTGATTTTTTTTAATAGTTGTTGTTAGAGTTAAAGAATTGTGGGATGTTATACCTAATTACCAATTGAAGATTATGGTAGTTTATATGATATTTTAACTAGTTCCTTAATTTTTTTCAGAGCAAGTGATATGGATATGAATGCTACATCTACTCCGGACGATTGTCCACAAGGGGATGTTTTAGTTCCTACACTGACGACAAGTAGTTTCACTCCTAAATTCACAATTGCTGCTACTTCTTGTGCAAGTAGTCAAGAACCTATAGACGTTGAAGATAAAATTATTTCTAATGAGGAAGATGAATTAGAGATTGACTACCACGACCTATAAGAAAAGGTCGTGAATATGAGACCATTTCACCAAAATCCCTGATGATTGGGAGAACCCTCAAGTAAGGTGCCACCATTGTGGGCAAAGCTTTGGTTGTCATTCCAAGAAGCAAGGCATGACTGTTTTGATTAAACATCTTATGAATTGTCAGCAGTATAAGATACACAAGAAATTGGTGGCCAAAGATTATGCGAAGTTAAGTTACGAAACAATGACGACCACTGATGGTAGTCAAAGTAAAAACCTATTAGTTCCTCATTATAATGAGAATAGACTGAGGGAGTTGCTTGCAGGTATAATTATAATGGATGAGCTGCCATTTCTCACCATTGAGGGACAATGATGTGTAATGTCTTAAGCCCTAATTTCCCATTCCTTCATGGTATATGGTCATTAGAGACTATTTGAAGATGCATGCTAGGGATAAGGCTAGAGTAAAGGAGACGTTTATCAGGACTAGGCAGAGAGTTTTGTTTAAGACTGATACATGTATATCAATCCATAACCTTAGTTACATGTGTATCACTGCTCACTCCATTGACAACAATTGGATTTTACATAAGCGAATATTTGGGTTCAAGAAAATTCAAAATCACAATTGTTCATCCATTGAAAAGAAGTTGGATGATTGTATGACCGATTGGAGGATTAAAAAGTTTTTGACCATCACAATTGACAATGCAAGTGTCAATAACAGTGCAATTGATTGGTTTAAGCAAAATTCTACAACGAAAGAAGATACAATTCTTGACAACGAGTTTTTATATGTTAGATGTTGTGCTCATATTATCAGTCTTATAGTCAATGAGGTTCTGAAGGAAGTTGATGAGTCAATACTCAAGGTCTACAATATTTTCAAGTACGTGAAGGCTTCCCCCCAAAGGCTTGGCAAGTTTAAGTCTATAGTCGAGCAACTAAAAAAATTCCATGTGGTAGTATGTTCTTTGGATGTTCCCACTAGATGAAACTCGACATACACAATGTTGGAGGTAGCGCAAAAATATCAGAGAGCCTTTGAAAGGATGGAAGTCGAAGATGGAGGTCTGAGATATGCTTTGTTGGAAGACACAACGAGGAGAAGAGGGCATGAACCGCTAGACACTTTTGATTGGATAAATGTGAGGTAATTTATTTAGTTCTTGAAATTATTTTATGATATCACTATTCGCATATCTGATAATTCGTATTGTGAACATGTACTTTGAGGAGCTTTTGGGCTTTATGACTATTGAACGATATGGCTATGAGGATGGTATGACTATGAGGATGAAATCCAAGTATGATGAATATCAGGGAGATGTTAAGAAAATAAACAGATTATTATTTGTGACTGCGATTCTTGACCCTTGATATAAGTTGGAAGTTGTAGAGTTTGGATTACGGACATTCCCAGTGATAATAAGGTTGAGCACTTCATTAGAGTTTGAATGGCTCTCTGATATTAGAGCTCTAATGGAAGTCGAAGATGGATGTCGAGATACCTAGTGAAACATTTCATATCTTAACTTGGTGGAAGGTTAATTCCACCAAGTTTCTAGTCCTTTCCCAAATAGTCCAGGATGTGTTGGTCATTCCTATCACTACGACTGCCTCAGAGTTAGTGTTTAGTACCTCCGGTTGTGTGTTGAATGCTTATCAGAGTTCATTGGTTCCGAGAACTGTAGAGGCCCTCATATGCACACAGAATTGGCTAAGGTCAAAGCCTATTGGAATAGATAGTGTTGAAGATGTCGAGAGCTATAAGCTTGAGTCGGGTAAGTTTAGGCTTTTAGCCTTTATTTTGAATTGACTAATTAGATATTTTTATTGATTCTTTATGTTATAATTTTTATGTTTTCGTAGACCTATCTGCGAATCCCACAATAATTGAGGAGGACTGAGATAGACGCATTATGTAAGGAAGTCCAGTAGATAAATCATGAATTTAATTCTTTAGCTTTTATGTTAACTTTATTGTTAATATTATCCTTTACTTAAGTAGTGTAATGTCTACAATTGTTTAATTTCCAAAACAACACATAATACTTGGAGTTGGAGTTGTTACTTCGTGCCTGGTAATGGACCGTCGTGGTGGAGGGGACTATGAATTTGGATTTGTTGGAGTTGTTAATTTTATGGATTTGGAGGAATTGGATTAGGGATTATTTTTTAATTTGATATCAATACTTTGTAACTTTAGTTGTCACTTTGATGGTGGTGGTGTAAGCCTATATTGTAAATTGTAATATTCGTCTACTATAATAAGAACTCATTAGTATGTGTTCTTGTATGATTTTTATTATTTGCACTTGGCAGGAGTGTGCATTTACATCTTGTGTTGTAGCATGCATGATTGTGTGTTAATGTTTTTGATTATATGAAATTAGGTGTTTTTGCTTGCATGACGATGTCTTTAATTTACATTATGGATTTATGTATTTTTTTAAATAATCATTCATTATGGCTTTATTATTGTTTGTTGGTTCTACTAATAATCATCTATTTTTTTTTTCTTTCAATGAGTTTAAATGTATAAATTGTATACATTTTTTTAAGTTATGGATTTAAATTGATTCTATTGATTTATTTAAATTGTATTTAGTTTTTTTTTTTTTTTACCTAGCCCGAAATAGCAGCCCATTGGCATTTGGGCAAGCCCAACTCTAATCAGAGTCTCGACTTTCAATTCCACTCCGATCATAGCTTCGGAGTTGGAGTCCACTCCTTATCGAAGTCAGAGCCCGACCCTAGTTAATTGCTCATTAAATTCAAACAATTAATGACAATGAGTTTGATATTCTGGTATTAGTAAAACCTAGAGATGTTAAGTATGTATAGTTTCTAGTTATTAGGTTTTGATTAATCCTCTTTTCAACTATATATGATTGTTGTCAATTGTTTAGTTGTTGTGAATAATTGTTAAATTATCACTTATTTTAAAAGTTTAAATTTATCGGAAGATGTAAATATAATTATTTAAATATATTTTAACACCACATAATAAATGAGTACAACATATTAAATTAATATATTGGGCTCATTTATTTTCAAGAAACTAAATTGAAGGCATAAATGATTTGTTTTCAAAAAACTAAATTGAAGGTCGTTAACCAATCAGTGGTTCATAGTTTATGGAGTTGTAATTATGTGGGTTGGGTCAAGTTAGTCACTAATGGAGCTTCGAGAGGCATTATTGTTATGTGGGATAAGAGGGTTGTAGAAGTAGTAGATCATTACGTGGGAGAATTCATGGTGGCATGTCACTTTAAGAATGTGGATGATGGCGTCGAATGGTCTTTTGCTGGTGTTTATGGGCCAAATTTAGATTCTAGTAGGAGTATATTGTGGGAAGAAATGGCGGGTCTTTACTGTTGGTGGGATCTTTCATGGTGTTTTGGAGGAGATTTTAATATTACTCGCTTTTCTTATGAGCGAGAAGGGGACTCGTTAATTACTAAAGCTATGTCTTAATTTTCAGAACTCATTTCTAAGTTGTAGCTAATTGATTTACCTATGGCAAGAGGGGATTTCACGTGGTCATATAGGAAAGCATGGTCCCGTTTGGACAAATTCTTGGTTTCGGTCTCTTGGGAAGCATTATTTCTGTAGCTCAGTTAGAAAAGATTGCAGATAATAGTTTCTGACCATTATCCTATTTTGATGGATTGTGGGGACATTATTAGTGGAAGAAGACACTTTAAATTTGAAAATATGTGGTTGGAGGATGAAGGTTTTGTTGAAAGAGTAAGAAGGTGGTGGGCCTCTTATCATTTTACTAGTACTCCTAGTTTTATCTTAGCTGAAAAATTTAGGGAGCTCAAAAAATACTTGAAGAGATGGAATGCAGAGACTTTTGATAATGTTGAAAACGATAGAAAACTTGTTATGGAACAATTGTATAGTTTGGAGAAAAGGAGATGACGGGTTCAGTTTCTTTAGCGGAAAAGGAGATGGAGAAATGGGTGATAGCAGAAATTGAAAAATTAACGCTTATGGAGGAAATTTCATGGTGACAAAAATCCAGAATTTTATGGCTAAAGGAAGAAGATAAATGCACGAAATTTTTCCATAAAATGACAAATTCTCATCAAAGAAATAATGCCATTGAAGTTCTTCATGTAGGTGATAATGTGACTTGTGACAAGGAGGAGATTGAAGATCATATTGTGAATTTTTATGAGAAGCTTTTTCAAGAAGAATTTTCATGGAGACTTAAGTTAGATGGGCTAGCTTTGGAAACCATTGATCATCTTACTATAGATTGGTTAGAGAGACTTTGAGGAAGATGAAGTTCTTGATGTGGTTAGAGGCATGTCTAAGGATAAGGCTCCGGGCCTGGACGGTTTTTCCATGGCATTTTTTCAAGCATGTTGGGATATTGTGAATGATGATATTATGAAAGTCTTTGAAGAATTTCATTCCTTCTTGAAATTTGAGAAGAGTTTTAATACCACTTTTATTGCTCTCATCTCTAAAAAGGCGGGTGCTGTAGAAATAAGGAATTTTTGCCTTATTAGCTTGATAAATGAGGTGTATAAGATCATCTCAAAGGTGTTAGCTAACCGCCTAAGTGTGATTATGGATAAGATTATAACAAAGTCTCAAAGTGCATTTGTGAGGGGAAGTCAAATTCTTGATTCGATCTTAATTGCTCATGAGTGTTCGAGAAGTAGAAAAAAGATGAGGTAATCGACATGAAAAATACTTTTGACCATGTCAATTGGGATTCTACTCTACTTGCTTGTTAGATCTGGTTTTGGGGAGAAGTGGTGCTCTTGGATAAAACATTGTATTTTGACAGCCATATTTTCTATATTGGCGAATGGCTCTTAGGTTGGAATTTTTAACAGCTCCTGTGGTTTGAGACAATGAGACCCTTTATCTCATTTCCTATTTGTCTTAGTTATGGACGCCTTGAGTCGTATGATTGAAGCAGTTGTGGAAAGGGGCTTTGTGTCGAGTTTCATAGTGGGTGATGTTTCATGGGGTAGCATTACTATTTCATATTTACTCTTCGCAGATGATACTTTAATTTTCAGTGAAACCAACTTGGATCATCTTCGAGCTTTAAGAGCCTTATTGTTATGTTTTGAAGCTATCTCCGGACTTAGAATTAATTTAACTAAGTCTGAAATTGCTCCGGTGGATATAGTCAGAAATATTCTGGATCTGACCAATATTTTGGGATGTAAGGTAGCTTCTTTACCTATGAAATATCTTGGGTTACCTCTGGGTGCCCCTCACAAATCAGTTTCTATTTGAGATGGGGTGATTAAGAGGAAGTTAGCAGGTTGGAAAAAGCTTTATTTGTCAAAAAGGGTAGATTCACATTGATTAAAAGCACATTGTCTAATTTACCCACATATTTTCTCTCTCTCTTTCCTTTACCTGCAGGGGTAGCTACAAGAATTGAGAGGATTTTTCAGAAATTTTTTATGGGGCAATAATGGGGAGGAAAGAAAATTTCATTTGGTGAGTTGGAACAATGTTTGTATCTTAGTGTCATGTGGATGATTGGGAGTGCGAAATTCAAAGCTTTTTAATAAAGCTCTTCTTGAGAAGTGGTTTGGAGGTACAACAATGAAAATAATATAATATGGAGACAGATTATGAATGTTAAATATGGGAGGATGTGCGAGAATTGGTGTACTAATGAAGTAAAATGGGTGTATGGAGGGAGGTTTGTGGGAAGTCCATTCGGTTGAGATTGAGGGATTTTGTCAAAAACATTAATTTCAAAGTCGGGGATGGGAGCAATATTTTTTTTTAGCATGATAATTGGTGCGGGGATTCAGCTCTTATATATGTTTATCCTAATCTTTTTAGGATTGCTAGAAACAAATGGGCTACAGAGGCTAACTCTTATCAATTTTCTAATAATATGTTGCATTGAAATGTGAGATTTACAAGATTGGGAAGTGTGTGAAGCTGTTGATTTCTTTGTAAAATTATATGATACGAAGTTCGATCAGAATAGAGAGGATAGGCTACTATGGGTGCATAATTATAAATCTAGATTCTCAGTGAGATCTTTCTACAAGGTGTTAAATAGTCATGGTGATAAAGTATACCTCTGAAAATGTATCTGGAGAGCAAGGGTACCTAGTAAAGTTGCAGCTAGTGTCTCTTGAGAAAATATTAACCACAGATAATTTGAGAAAAAAAGGCTTATTTGTGATTGATTGGTGGTGTTATGTATAAAAAAATATGGTAAATCTATTAACCATCTTTTCCTTCATTGTGAGGTGGTGATGAAGTAGTAGAATGAGACTTTTGCAACGGTAGGCATTGCATGGGTGATGCCTTTGCATGTGGACTTTTTGGCTAGCTGGCAAGGTTCAGTGGGATGTGGAGCATGATCCCCTTGTATTTATTTTGGTGTTATGGTTAGAGAGAAATTAGAGGTGTTTCGAAGATTGCAAACGTTCTAGGGGGGGAATTCAGGGATTTTTTTTCTTTAGCACTATAAGTTTTTGGGTGAAGAACCTTGTAAGGGATGAGAATATTTGTAAAGTTTTGCCTTAGTTTTGTTTTGTTTTAGCTTGTATTTAGGTGTACTCACTTGTACACTTCATGTGTACTTGGGCTATGCCTATAGCATTGAATAAATTCTCTTATTATCTATAAAAAAAAAGATGTGTTGCTATCTACATTTATTTACGTAATATTGCATATCTATGTAATAGTGAAGATCAAAAGTTTTGTTAGACATCTCATGGGCAAATTATATTGATTCTTGGTGATGAGGGTTGAGGCTCATGATAGAAAAGATTATATCTGTCAGGCTCTAGATCGTCTTGCTTATAAAAGCAATTTCTCTTGACACTTATGGAGCAATGATGAGACATAGTTATTTCCTTTTAGGGTGTAGATAGCAACTTAGGAACTTTTGGTAGTTGAATAATACTACAAATCATACTCTTGTCTCACTTTCACTTTTACCATGTAAAATGTGTTATTTTTATAACCCTTCGGTCATTTTTTATTAAAAAAAAAATAAACGGTTGATGGATAATGCAACATCGTTATAGCGGAAGAAAGTGAAATGTGAGTATGGTTTATAGAACTTTCCTTGTTGGTTTTTTGCAAAAAAAAAAAATATGAGACACATTTGATTCTTTCTTTTGCTTTGAAGTGTTTATTTATTTATGAATCGATGAAGTCGATTGATGAATTGAGAGAAGGGAAAAGATTCCCTCAAATTCTGATAAAAACTTGAGGGTCTCGATTGGAAGAAAGGTAGAAAAAATCATTTATTTTTGTGGAGTCCAATTTTTTTTTTTTTTTTTTTATAAAAGGCCTACACGAGATTTGTATACCTAAAACTTGTATCTAACATTACTTATGAATAAAAAGAAAACACAGAGAATGTCAATTCAAAAGGAGGTAAGATAATATATATATTATTTATTTATAGAATAATATGAGTTGCTACCCATGCTGTGAAATATGGAAAGAATACAATTTAATGATCAAAGTGAATATGAAATGTATATTTAAGAACTTGGGCAAATTTTTGTAAAATTCTTAATTACTTAAATGATCATTTGGTATGGATTGTGACATAAACATAAGTGTAACCATTTGTGTGGTGAAACTGATACCATACTATTTTACCTTTGGGATTAAATTCCCCCTTGTTTCTTCTCTCTTTTCCTATGTTGCTTGTCACCCAATATGGTGCATATATTCTATGTATAGCTCCTTAAATGTGTTTGGGAAGAGTAATGACCCATTCTATTGAAAACTCCCTTTAATAACAGTTGCAGGTAATCGGATAATGTTATTCAACTAGTATCATCATGACTATGTTTTATCATGCAAAGATAATAAATAATACTACTCTTCAATCTTTATTTTGTCATACCAAATAACGTGTTTAGAAAGAGCAATGATCCATTCTCTCGAAAAGCTCCCATTAGCCACATCTATAAGTTGTCAAATGCAGAGTTATGTAATGGACCCACAAACTCTTGACTATATTCGAGACAATCAATCTCCTAAGATTAGAAAGAAATGAGAAGTAGAGAGGGAGAGAAGAAGAGAAGATAGAAGAAGAAGAAGAGGAAGATTTTGAATGAACTTCGATGATCCTTCCCTCCTTTCTCTCCAACTATTTATTCTTCCCCAAATGCTAGCGTATTAGAATTACAACTAAAGACAAAATGCAACGTATCACTTTTACAATTGAAAGACGACACCATATCACGTATTTAGAATGGGATCATACAATTAAAACACAAATTCATTCTACTTATAAAATGACTGTGCTACACTCCAGATTAACTACTTTAACAATCCCTTCCTTCTGAACCCTCTTGAATCTGCTGAACTCCACTTCAACTCAGTTGGCTCTTGTTACCTTCCATAACTCGAGCTCCCTTCCACTGGAAGATGAGTAGATAAAGGTGAGACATACTGGCCCAATTTCTTTTTCAAAGTTGAGACATGGAAGACATGATGAATTTGTGTATTAGATGATATGTCAATTTTGTATGCAACCTTCGCAATTCTGTGAGTTACCAGAAATGGCCCAAAAAACCTTGGAGAAAGCTCCAGATTCCTTCTTATTACTACTGATTGTTGTCTATAAGGCTGTAACCTCAAACACACCCAATCTCCTACTTGAAATTCCCTTTCAATCCTGTGCTTATCATTCTGCATCTTCATCCTATCTTGAGTAGCCAACAAGTTTGTCTTTAATATTTCTAATAAATGTTCCCTTGTCTTCAACACCTCATCCAATGCTGGATTGCTACTCAGCCATAGCACATAAGCTTGAAGCTTAGTCAATGCAACACCATAGACTGCCTCATAAGGGGTCAATTTTGCTGATGAGTTAAAGGTTGTATTATACCATCATTCAACAAGTGGCAACTAGTCAAACCATAAACGTGGTTTATGACCTGAAAACATCTCAAGATCTCTTCCCTTGTCTTCAACACCTCATTCACTACTTGATTACTATTCTGCCCTGGCACATAAGCCTGAAGCTTAGTAGCTACAACACCATAGACTGCCTTATAAGGGGTCAATATTATACCACCATTCAGCAAGTGACAACCAATCAAACCATAAACGTAGTTTATCACCTGAAAAACATCTCAAATATTGCTCCAAACACTTGTTGATAGCTTCTGTTTGTCGATCACTCTGAGGATGATAAGCAGAAGTGTATGAGAGATTCACTCCTTGCTACTTAAAGAATTCCTTCCAAAAGGAACTGGTAAAAGTAGACCCCTTTCTGGGCATCCCATGAAGTTTGAAGACATTAATCAGAAACAAAGAAGCAACTTTAGAAGTTATAAATGGATGCTTAAGAGCCATGAAGTGAGCATACTTCGATAGTCTATCTACCACCACCATTATAATAGAATACCCTTTTGAAATAGGTAACCCTTCCACAAAATCCATAGAGACATTAGTCCAAGTTCTTTGTGGAATGGGAAAGGGCTACAACAACCCAGCTGGGTGAATACTCTCCACTTTATTCTTTTGGCATATGTCACACTCCCTAATAAACTTATTTAAATCACACTTCATTCCAAGCCAATAAAAATCTGACATTGCCCTTTGTAGTGACTTGTGAAAACCAGAATGGCATGCAATAGGACTTGAACGTAGAAATTGCAATATCTTCATCTTCAACTCAATAGAATCTAAAACATCAATTCTATTCTTTTTAAACAGAACCCCGTGTCTAAGATTGAACGTAGACTTTTGAGAATCATCACCGTTTTGGAATAAGGCTAACTGTTGTTGGCTAAATTCATCAGTCTCATAAGTTTTTTTTAGCTCTTGCAACCAAGAAGGGTTAGGAAAGGAAATAGCAGATAAGGATATAGACTCCTCATTTTCTCCTTTTCTCGACAAGGATCCAGCTACCTTGTTTTCTACACCTTTTTTTATATTCAATCGAGAAGTCATAGCCAATTAGCTTTGAGATCCACCTCTACTGTGCAAGTGTTCCCACTTTCTGCTCAAGTAAAAAACTTTAAATTATGGTGATTAGTACGTATGAAAAATAATCTCCCCAAGCAAATAGGGCCTCCATTTTTTAACTGCTATAACCAGTGCAAGCAACTCCTTTTCATATGTGGGTAGCTGTAAATTTCTACCCTTTAAAGCTTGACTCAAAAAGTCAAAGGTTTTTGGTTCTGCATCAACACAACACCAACCTCACTGCCACATGCATAACATTCAATCACAAAAGTCTGAGTAAAATCAAGTAGGCTCGAAACTGGTGGTTTTGTGACTGCCAAATTCAACTGCTTAAATGCCTCAGTAGCTTTTTCATACCACATAAAACTGTCTTTCTTCAACAAGGCTATTAAAGGGGCTGTAATCTGACCATAACCTTTTATAAACTTTCTATAATAACCAGTCAACTCTAAGAAGCCTCTAAATGACTTGACATTCTTAGATATTGCCCAGTTAATCATATATTCTAATTTCTTAGGATCTTCTCTCACATCTTCCCTTGAAACTAGATGGTCCAAATATTCAATTTCTGAGCAAGCAAATTGATAATTAGACTTCTTTGCATATAACTGGTGCCTCTCCAGTGTTTGTAAAACAGTACTGAGGTGTTTCAAATGGGACCGAAGATAGGGATGTACAGGAATTGACGGGACCGATCGTCGCCGACTAGAACCATCTGCCAAAGTTAGGAACCGGTTGAAACCGGTGGAGAAGCGGTCGGTCGACGGTAGGAAATATCAGAAATCAACGTCGGCCGGTTCGATCTAGGTCTGAACCAGGTTCAAACTTTCGAACCGGCTGATATAATATATATTTATATATATATCATAGGTAAAACGATGTCATTTCATTGAAGTGATTTAAATGATGTCATTTTACACCAAAGGTATAGAAAAAAAATATATAAGTGAAATGACGCCGTTTGGTTTAATACACCAAACAACGTCGTTTAGCTCTAGGGTTTAATAACCTCTCCCCTCCCTTCCTTCTTCTTCATCTCGAGTCTTTCATCTCTTTCTTTCTTCTCTCTCCCCTCTCCCTCTGCAGAGCTGTGCCGCATCCCTCCCCTCCCCTCCCCTCCTCCTTCATGTCACTCGGAGCTTGGCCTGGCCCTCATCTCTCCAAGATCTCTCAACAAACTCATTCTCGGCTTGTCTCTCATAGTTTTACCTCTCCGAGATCTCTCCTCTCTAAAATGTCTCTCCTAGGTTGAGCTCTCTATCGTTCAACTTCATGCTGAGCTCTCTCGTTCTCCTCTCATCTCTCCCGTTCACCTATCCACTGCCTCCTGGTACTCCAAATGTATTGTTCTTGAATCTTAGCCAACCCAAATGCATTATTAAGGTTGGTAGGATTAAACATCCTCACTGGCAGTCAGATCTCATCACGTAAACCACTTAAGAAATAACTCAGTTGGTTTCTTTATGAGATTCCTCGAATTTTGTTGGAAAGAACTTCAAAATTAGCCTCGTAAGCAGTGACTGTGCTGACCTGTTTCAATCTTGTAAGTTCATTCATTCAGAATCATATGGAGATGATCCAAATCGAGTCTGTATTGTCTAAATGAATTCCTCCCAAGAACGGAACACCCCAACTTCACTAGCATCTTGAAACTATACCAATGCTTCTTCATCCATGTGGAAAGAAGCAATGAAAATTGTTTGACCAGGTGGGACTTGATGGAACAAAAAATATTGGTTTGCTCTATATATCCATTCAGATGGATTCCTTCCACTGAATTTGAGAAAATCCAGCTTGATACCCTTGGTAATGCCTCTATCAAAAGTGTCACGATGATTTACTTCCCCCACACCTTCATGCACATCAACATTCTGCCCAAAAGTATGGTTATCCTGAAAATTCCTTCTAGCCACATTGTTCCTTGCTGATGCATCAGCATAAATTCTCGAGATTTGTTGAAACAAATCATTAAATCTCTTGTCTTGATTTTTCCTATCAATTATTGCAGTTTCTTGCTGTTGAACCAAAATGGCAATTGTATCTTCAATCTACTTTTGCTGTCGATCTTGTTGTTGCCTAAGATGATTAAAAAAATCCACCAATTGAGCATAAGATTGCGTGCCTTCGGCCATGACTACTAATACCACTATGTAATGGACCCACAAACTCTTGACTATATTCAAGACAGTCAATCTCCTGAGATTAGAAAGAAATGAGAAGTAGAGAGGGAGAGAATAAGAGAAGATAGAAGAAGAGGATGATTCTAAATGAACTTCGATAATCCTTCTCTCCTTTTCTCTCCAACTATATATTCTTCCCCAAACGGCAGCGTATTACAATTACAACTAAAGACCAAATGCAATGTATCACTTTTACAATTGAAAGACAACACTGTATCATATTCAAAATGACATCGTACAGTTAAAACACAAACTTCCTCTACTTATAAAACGACTGCGTTGCACTCCAGACGAACTACTTTAACAACCTCTTCCTTCTGAACCCTCTTGAATCTACTGAAGTCCACTTCAACTCAGTTGGCTCTCGTTACCTTCCATAACTCGAGCTCCCTTCAACCCATGACAAGTTATAACTATGCATTCTCTTGACTACCATTATACAATCAAGCCTAGGTTTTTAGCATAAAAAAGATAATGAACAATATAATGTTACTCTTTATTTTCTATTTTATCTTTTCCCGTCACATTGTGTTCGGAAAGAGCAATGATCCATTCTCTCTAAAGCTCTCTTTAGCCACAACTATAAGTAGTCAGATGGAGAGTTATAACCATGCCAACTTCTCAAGATCGTCGTTACTCAATCGCAACTAAGTGTGAGCATAAAATGATAATGAATAGTGTTACTCCTCATTTTCAATTTCATCATTCCCATGTAGTCACGTGTATTTGGAAAGAGCAACAATCCATTACTTTGAATGTTTGCTTTAGCCATAGCTACAAGTAGGGCTAAGCTCCGACTCTGACAGAGTTAGAGTAGCCGTTTCCGAGCTTCGACTCCGACAGGAGTCAGAGTGAAATTTTTGCTTCGACTCCGACTCTGAATGGAATCGGAGTCTGACTCCGGAGGTCGGAGCTCCGACCGTCTATTGGGCTAAAATAATAATAATAATAATAGTACTTAAATAAATAATGTGGTCAATTTCTTTTGTTAAATAAATTATATGCAAAAATAAATTTGATCCATTACATGACATAACACTATTAACAGAGGTAGGTGTGTCTACGACTTGATCTAAAAATAAATATAAGACATTAAGACTAATAAGAGTATCATGTGCCATGTGGTGGGTCATTGTTTCAGTTTTTGCTCGGATGGAGCACAATGTAATGTAACTATATAAATTATTAAATATGATCACCAAAACCCAAGTCCAAACCTGTAAAAAAAAAAATACTAAAAAGATAAAAAAAAAAAAAAAGCTTAAATACAATGGTTTAAAAATTAAATAACATGTATGATGTAGCCATAAGTTATAACAATCACATTTATAACGTAATAACAACATTGACTTATCCTTGGAAGTTAACTACATAAATATTAAATGCTCATTTCACTCAAATTGATGAGGCTTGAAATGAAGATAGAAAGTTGCAATCAATAAATGAAAAAAAATTGATAAAAAAAAACAATGAACACGGTAAAAGTAGAATTTCATTCTTACCAAGAAAGGGGTTTTCTCAACTCCATCCCAACTCTCAAGGGGTGTCTGTCTTAGACTCTCAGTCATCAGCAATTATGTTAGGGTTCACAATTAAATCTATAAAATTATAAAAAGTAAAAGTTAGAAACATTAAATATAATTAAATAATCATTTAAAAGCATATAAAGTTATCTGATTCAAGCCTATAGCTCTCGGCATCAACGCCAACGGTATCTAGTCCAATGAGCGTTTCACTTATCTAATTCTGTGTGCAAACGAGGGCCTCCACGGTTGATGGTGACAATGAACTTCGATAAGCATCCAACACGCGACCTCCAATGCTAAATGTCGACTTTGAGGCAACCGTAGTGACAAGAATGGCTAGCACATCTCGGGCTACAAGGGGAAAAGATTGGATACTTGGTAGAATTAACTTTCCACCAAGTTAATAGTTGAAATACATCACTAGGTGCCTCGACAGCTTCCATAAAATATCGTTCAACCTCAGATGTACAATGCATAATATTCCTTGTTGACATGAGTTGATGATACTGCTAGATAATACAATGGCCTCTAACCCCTACAGATAAGTCAGTATCACTTAAGGAAGCTGTCGATCCCGTCGGCCTCAACAAAGACGTGAGATGCGAGAGAGACGTGAGACGCTTCACTGGTTTAGAGTCTTCAAACGTGAGATGCGAGAGAAAAGGAAGAAGGAAGAAGGAAGAATGAATAAGGGAATTGGGGGGGGGGGGTCATAAGTAGAACGACATTGTTTATTTTTTTTTAAAAAAAACTCATATGTATCTGGGTTTTTTTTTAAATTTTCGGAGTTGGAGTCGGAGCTCCTTGGAGATCGACTCCGACTCCCTATTCGGAATTCCAACTACTCCGATTCCGTCGGAGCCAGAAATTTCAAAATTTTGCCCAACCCTAACTACAACCAGTTGGATGTAGAGTTATAACTATGCATTCTCTCTTATATTATTGTTACTCAACCACAATTATGATAAGGAATGATACAACTCTTTGTCTATAATTTTGTCATCCAAAATTATAATTACTATTGCGATATATTTTAAGTAATTTCATATGTTAAATATTTAAATAAACAACCACTTAAAAGTTGTCATATCATAAAATGTGATTAGGATAAGATAATGAGAAATGATTTGTACAAGTTTCAAATAGACAAGTTTCATACAAGTCTTTGTAAAAAGTGGACCCCACCTTAAAAAAAGTGTAAAAAAAGTTATTTTTTATTAGTGAGACTCATTTTTTTACAAAAAACTTGTACAAGACTTGTTTATTTGAGATTTATACCTAACATTACTCTAAGATAATTTAGGATGAAAAATAGTATTTTCAGTTTTGTGAAGCCTCAGTGATATAAGCTTCACTAATAGATAGAACAAACTTGGCTTTAAGGAAATTGAGTTATTTTTGTGAGCAACTAAGTTCCATTCATTTGATTCAAATGTAAATTGCTTAATTATCTATGTTTTTTTTTTCAAGTGTGAGGATAATATTGTTTATAAAAGTTTAAGGTTCATTTGGACACTTAAAATATTTTAGAATTCTATAAATAATAATAAAATATAAAAAATAGACCCAAATAGACCCAAATAACAATGGCGTCTAGTGGTCAAAACTTAGATTTTTCTTGTTTTTATGGGATTAATTCAGTTTAGGTGTGTTTATTTTACTATCGATTGGAAAATTGAATTGTCATGTATTTGTTGGAAGGGGTAAAAGAGGGATTTACCCTAGGTCCTGATTAAAGTTCAGTTATTTTTATTTCTTGTTTTTTTAACTTTAATTAGTTTTTTTTAATTGTATTTTATATCATTTTTAAAAATATTCTAAAAAACTAATTTGTTTAGCAAATGATATATATGAGGTTAGCATTTCTAACAAGAGAAATTTTAAACATAAGCTCTACACCTTACACACTACTTTACTTTTTTGTCATCATGTTTTTTATTGAATTGAAATATGAAATATAGAAATAAAAAAATAAAATTATATATTTTTAAATAATGTATAAGAATGTGAGACTTCTGTATAGCACAACTTCTAACAATATTGATAATATTACAATATGAATGAAGAATTAATTTGATGGATCTTAAGTCAAAAAGAGGTTGAATTAAAAATTAGAGGAATGCTAACCTCATATATACGAGATAAGACGGAATAAAATAAACCTTAAAAAAATAACGGTTTCGTTTATATTCGTAATCCATCTCAACTTACTTTAACTAATCTCATCTTATCATTATAATTTTATCAAATTCTCACACAAAATATAATAAATAATTCAATTTTTTTAAATTTTAAAATAATTTTTCTAAATTTTTATATAAAATATAATAAATAATTCAATTTTTATTTTATTATTTAGAAATTATCTCAACTTATCAATAATTCCAAATCATTCCTAAAAGAAACAAAAGTTATATGAAGTGGAGAAAGGAAAGCGTTTAGACCGTTAGATTTCAACGCGTGCAAGATGTACGGTTGAAAGCTCATCCCCATCATCACGATTTAGTTGACCATGGCACCAGTCGGTCAAATAGCCAAACCCTGGAAAACTTTCTTTACACCTTCGCATCCCTGCCAAATCTCAAACAGCCGTGAAGCAGATCACCCCCAAGAACCAAAATTAATTCAATTTTCGAGCACCCAATGGCCCAAAACACAAAACCCACAAGCATTCTAGATTCTCTGGGCGAAGAGATTATCAGAATCATAGCACCAGTCTCAATCTGCATGTTCATGGTGGTCATTTTGGTCTCTGTCCTCGATTCAAGTTCTTCATCTTCCACTTCAGCATCGGTCAACTCCATAGCCACCATTGCATATGCTGAAACCAATTCGGACTCTTCCTGGGATAAATTCGTAGGTGCCCTTTTGAATTCTCTTGTGTTTGTGGCTGTTGTCACTGTTGTCACATTTATTTTGGTGCTCCTTTTCTACCTCAGATGCACTAAGTTCTTGAAACTCTACATGGGTTTTTCTGCTTTTGTTGTTTTGGGATTCATGGGTGGCGAAATTGCATTGTTCCTGATTGAAGATTTTAGTATTCCTGTTGACTGTATTACGTTTGTGGTGGCTTTGTTTAATTTTGCCGTTGTGGGTGTTTTGGCTGTTTTCATGTCAAAAATGGCAATTCTTGTGACACAAGCCTACTTAGTTGTTATTGGGATGTTGGTTGCTTATTGGTTTACTCAATTGCCTGAATGGACTACTTGGGTGCTATTGGTTGCCATGGCATTGTATGATCTTGCTGCAGTTCTGTTGCCAGTTGGGCCCCTAAGGCTCTTGGTGGAGCTTGCAATCTCAAGGGATGAGGATATCCCAGCATTGGTGTATGAGGCTCGGCCAGTAACTTGTAACGGCTCAGGTGCAGAGGGTCGAGTAGCACAGAGGAGAGTATGGAGAGATAGGGGCAGTGAGAATTCAGATCATGAGTCAAACAATAATCCAAACGCCAATTCTGTGTTTGTTGAGAATGTGGATTCCGGGTCAAACTCCACCTCAAATGCCAGTGTTGTTCCAGATTCAAGTACAGAATCTAATACCTTAGTTAGTGGCCACAACGATGCTACATTGGTTAGAGCTGAAGAAGGCTGGGTTCCAGAGAGGGACGCAGAGCTATCTGCACCATTAATTGACCCTAGAATGAACATTCAGCCACAGCAATCAGAACTTGAAGGAATTGGGTTGGGGTCTTCTGGTGCAATCAAACTAGGGTTGGGTGACTTCATCTTCTACAGTGTATTGGTTGGTAGGGCAGCCATGTATGATTTTATGACAGTGTATGCTTGTTATCTTGCAATTATAGCTGGTCTGGGAATCACTTTGGCGCTCTTGGCGCTATATCAGAAAGCTTTGCCAGCTCTTCCTGTGTCAATAGCATTGGGTGTATTGTTCTATGTCTTGACTCGTTTTTTACTTGAAGCTTTTGTTGTGGAATGTTCTTTGAACCTCTTGATGTTCTGAATATAAACCACATTGTAAAAGTTTGCTACTCAGTCACACAATATATAGCATTGGAAAGTTTGGTGTGTGATTTCCTTTTATGTTTTAACTTAAATTTGCTCCTTCCCACAATTGATTGCTCATTATTTTTTAGTTTGGTTTCAATTTGATGGTAAGTGATTCTGACAAGATATATTTTTTTGAGCGTGGGATTCTCTGATTTGACACTTTGTTTTGTAACTTAAGATTTTGCATTCTGTAGGAAAGAACCGAAAATAAGATACACTGTAAGTTAGGGGAATTTGGTGAAATGTAAGCTGGTTTCTGGTTAAATAAGTGAGTATGGGACACAGGTTGGAAGACAGAAGGTTGCAAAGAGAAAGCCTGATTGGTTGGGAACTGGAAACTGAGGTTGGTTGCTCTATTGATCAGAGGAGGTGTTTGAAATGGTTACATGGCTAACAAGTGTAGTGGTGCTAGCTTGTAAGTGACTCATGCTTTCATTGACTACATGCGGCAGGTGCAGTGTGGATGCAGAATTACTAAAGAAAAAGATTCTGTTTAGGACTTTGGACTAGGATTTGTGTCTATCTTGCTTGTTGCTAGTTTGCTTATTCTTAGGAACTCTTTATTATATTAGTAGTGGGAGTCCAATCAGCCACCGTATTAGCAGGTTGCTTTTCATTTACCTCCTGTTTCAGAGAGCATATGTGGTCCAAATTGCTCGCTGCATTTCTACCTTTGGGTGGCCATAATTCCCAGATAGTTGCCACTCGCTTGTTTCCCTATTTTCTCAATCATTGTGTCCGCATGAAATCGAGAATGAGAATAGCTCTTGGATCGAAATCGGTGTATTCCGATTCCATAGAAACAGAGAAACGAATGAGTAATAGCACATCATACTGTAAACTTAACTTTAGCTTAACATTAGACTCAATTTTGAAAACTTACATTGTCATACATACACATAGCATATAGATCTCATTAATAACATAAGCGGAATCAAACATAATTATGGCAATACATAGTAACATGGATGCATGAATGATTGACTCCATGCATTTCCTATCATTCGTGCATAACTTATTCATCTTGTCTTTTACTTACTTAGTGGCCATCATAACATACGTGCATTGGTCCAATTGTTGTTGACTACATAAATCATATGGTGATCCACTCTTAGGTCCGTGGCACCGCATAATCATAGCCTAATTCATATGGTGATCCACGGTTAGGTCCGTGGCCCCACAGAAATCATATCATAGCATATGGTGAAGCACGCTTAGGTCCGTGTCATCAAATACATCATAGCATACTTACGGTGGACCACGCTTAACATATAACATAAGACCAATTTTAAAACTTATCATTTATAACTTCTTACTTATCTTTTCTTATCCTATCATGATTCATGTTGACTACATGGCTTTCGTGGCGTGTAATACTCATATGCATGACATGACATTAAATATGGCATATTGACATAAGCTTTATATGACAACATAACATAAGCTCTGCATAACCTAATCTAAGCATTTCACAACATAACTAAGTATTACATGGCATAAGTGTAGTGTTATTTTCACAGGGACTTAGTTTATGATTAAGACATTTGAATCAATTTGTAACACCCATTCCTGTAGGTACGGAATGTTACTTGCATTCGTAGAGTAATGCCCAGTAAAAAGATTCCACAATAAAATTCTAAAACCCTAATGAATAACCGGGCATTACAATCTCACCCCCCCCCCCCCCCCCCCCCTCCCAAGGAAATCTTTTCCTCGAGATATAATGTACTCCAATCCTTTCCAGATCGTCAAGAGGTTCTAAATATCTCGGACTCGTCAGGGTGCACGTTGCATCTTGTGGTTGGTGCCATTCTAAACTAATATCACACAATACAATTCATGCAAATAAGCAAGTAATAATACAAAGATTTAATCAATCACACAATCAATCAAGAACATGGCAACAAGCATCAAACATGGTAGTAAATAAATTCTCTTGAACTCTCGAGCTGGCCAGCAGTCATCCTAGATATTTTCTATCCTAGAGTCATTTCTTCTAAAAGTCTACAGAATCTCTCGATTTGGGCTCTGAAACCAATTTGTAACACCCCTTCTCGTAAGTATGGAATGTTACATACATTTGTAGCGTAATGTCCATTGTCCGGTAAAGAGATTCCACATCATAAAATAAAATTCTAAAACCCTAATGAATAACCGGGTGTTACACGTAATCTTTTGTAGTTTTATAACAATGGGACTTAGATAGGGCCCTTTCTTATTCATAGTAAGGTAGGTTGTTATTATTATTGTTCTGATGATGGTGATGATGATAGCACCGATCAAAAAAACAATGATAATAATGATAGCATGTTGTTATTATTCTTGTAGCAACTGTTGTGGTTGTTTGTGAAATTAATGAATCTTATTCCCTGTATTTGGTGTTATATTTTTCCTAAGTTGGGACTAAGAAACTCAAAATTTTCAATGAACCTCTAAAGCTACTATTTAATAGAAGCCAGTAACTTCACCCTGAACCGAAAAGCAAAAATTTAATTTCTTTAATGTTTCTTTTGATATACGGATTATGCCATGAATATTTTTTTTTTTTTGCTTTTACCAATGAGGCCTCATATCTTTGTTGAAGTTATATTTCAAGTTTAGGAGATGGGGTGAATTAAACTTCGAGGTGCTCCTATGGGTTTTGCAAGTTGTCCAAGCTTGACATCTTGTATTCAATTTTATGGCCTAGAAGCCATTGCTAGAACTGTTGGTTGTTTTGTGTATGATACAGAAGAATGTTTGCCTGAGTTGGGTTCTTAATTGGGTAATGAGTTGTGGTTTCTATTGTGTCATCTAATTGAGCTAACTGATTTGGTGTAATTACAGAATTGATTAACTATGTTTGTTGTCACCCATGGTCAATTTGAGATTTGGTTGAATTATGTAATTATTGCCAGTGTAGGATTGATGTAATTATTTGGTTGAATTGGTGTAATTAGATGAAATAATTTTTGTCTCTAGTGTAGGATTGATGTAATTATTTTTTCCAGTCTTTCCCTTTCCAAGTCAGTGGCCTGAAATGTTTCCCTCATTAGTTTTTCCCATAATCATTATTTTTTGTCTTCAGAATTCGTTTGGATAGTCAGATGAGGTGATATGATTTATAAATAATAGTAAAATAGTTTATAAATCATAGTAAAATAATTTGAATTGTGATGTTTTATAGGATTTTGAAAAAAGAAGAGAGAAAGTTCGAATAAAAATATTATAAAGTTAAAATATTGTTAGAATATAATTATTTAATTTTTTTTGTTTTGTTTTGGAGATTTGAAAAAATTGAATTATGTTTTGTATTTTATTTGGAAGTTTGGAAAAATTGTAATGATTATATGAAAAAATTAAAATTTTGAAATTGAAAAATGTTTGTGTTTGTGGTGTTTGGATGTTGAGATGAGATATGAATTTCCAAGTCAGTGGCATGGAATTTGCAACACTGCATTCTTGATCTGCACATAGATCTTACAAAAACAAATTTATAAACTGATATGTCATGATATGGTGCATCAGATAGTACGGGCTTTATTATTGTAAGACGAATCTAACGTTTCATATCAAACCACATCATTATGTAAACTTCTTTTTATAAAATCTATGTGTAAATTTAATACTTCTCCCCTAAAACTTTGATCTTTTAATTTTGCCCCCTTACTGGATTCTCCAGTTCCGCCCCTGGCTCACAGCATTCAAATCGGAGGAGGTAACAAAGGCTCATGCACAAATGAATCGCACAATGGTAAATGTGTTAGTAGCCTCTGAAGTTGTGATTGTCTCATTTTTTTGTCAAATTACCGTGAACGAACTTCCTTATAATCCAAAACATTTTATAGTCTTGCTTTTAGCAACATTTGCTGGTCACCATTAGCAGAAACACCCAGCTCAACTGTGTGTGCATTAACCCTAATTATCGGCTTAACGCTTCCAGCTATTCGAAACCTGATCACTGATGTTGCTGCTTCATTTGGCATCACCCCCAAAATGGATTAGCCTCTCTCTACTTCTCAAACTCCTGCTACGTGATTTCAAAATATGCTTACAGGTATGTATCAAGAAAGTGTACTTGCTCCTCTGATGTGTTGTGCAAGAGTCTTCTACATGCTACCACCAAAAAAAAAAAAAAAAAAAATGTAGCAGGCCCAGGATGTACATGTTTGGTACACACCCTTTAAAAGAAAAAATAGAATCTACCTAAAAAAAAAGTTACATTTTTATGTTGAGTTTCACCTTTATTAAAGGGCTGAACAGGGATACAGAAATAATTTTATCTCATTTTATTTTATTATAATTATTTTTTTAAATTTTTACATAAAATATAATAAATAATTTAATTTTTTAAAATGTCAAAATAATAATAATATTAAAAAATAATATTTTAATAATATTTTATTTAACTTTTATTTAAAATTATTTTATCTCATCTTATGTCTAAACGAGATAAACTTGTAGAGTCTTGGATCTTGCATTACTATGGTAAAAGAGAAAATAAGTTTCTTGAACAAATTCAATGTACCAATTAGTCAAACGCATACCCAACTGGACATTGAATTGTCGAGGTCTTGAAGTCTTCCTCCGTATATTTGAGAAAGCCATGCCCATTCAAAGGTTGCACGTTTTGCATTTTTTTGCCCCACCTGAACTATTCTGGATGCCAAGTGTTTGTTCATCATGTATTGTTCAAACTAGTCCCCCAACTCGCACAATTGATGAGAATATTGTCTTGACTATCATATATTAATTGTCTATAATTTTTGTCACAAATAATTTAAAATGTAAGAATATATTTATAATCTTGATTAAGGGCAAGTTTTATATTTCAACAAATATCAAAATTTCTATATCTCAATAAACATAAAAAAAATAATTGGTGAGCATAGTTAAGAACTAAAAACATAACAATAAAAGAGCTCTTCTACGTACAAGCAGATTCGCAGATCAATCTGTACACTAATATTGACGTAGACTATTTTGTCAAATGTTCATTTTCAAATCCACACCTTTCATTAAAGTCTACCTTTCCACCTTAATATTGGTTCGCAAATCTACTTACAACCAGATTTTTTCATAATAAAATGATGGGAGTTAAATGGTGGGAAAATCAAATAGATATGGATTCTGGATGTCTTTAAATTTTTAGGTTGCGTTTTGATGTTGAACTGAGTTGAGATAAAAGTTGAAAATTGAATAAAAATATTATTAGAATATTATTTTTTAATATTATTATTACTGTTTATTATATTTTATATTGAAATTTAGAAAATTTGTAATGATTAGATAAGATGAGTTGAGATCCAAACGTACCTGCTTTAGATTTGTTTTAGGAATTCTACAGAATGTATAATTAAATTAAAATGATACATTTTAACTTAATTACTAATTATTGTATAAATTAACAATATTTAAATATTCTTTTGGGCATGCTTTTTTGTTTTTTCAATTATGCATACACTATATAAATAGTTCTTGGTGTCTATATTCACTCAAAGAAACAGGAAATATGATAAAAATCAGCATGTTATTATAATCCAAGAATTTGCCATATTCATGCCTAGGAAATTAGCCCAATTATCCCAGAAAACCAGACAAGTTTACTGGAAATAAACTAACAGCTAATTTAACTTGGACTATAGCACAATTGATATAATACAAACATTTACATCAATTACATTTATGACATATCTATGAGGTAAAGAATATAAATCTTCAGTTCCTACGGCTGCGTGATCTCTGCAGTGATTTTGGTGACCCTTCAAATAGATCCAAGATATATTTCTCCAGATCATCAGTGGTGTACTTGATGTACTTCTCACCGATATCGGCAGAGTTTCGCCCAATGAAATAACTATATGCAAGGACTACTTTCTGTGAAGTTGAAATTTGCAAGTCTTCCCGGAGTCGAGGATCTGGGATAGACCACCCTGTCTGGTTCTTGTATACCTCCTCAAAGGCAATAATGAAACCCCTGCACTTCTCTTTGAGAATTGTCTTTGAAGTAGAATTTGACCCTGCTCTACCACCCCCAAGCAAAGAAAGAGCTGAACTCCAAGTGGCTCTTTCATAGCTTGTTGCATGCTGCTTGAATTTAACAATATGCTCTCGGATCCATTCATCACCAAAGAAAAGTTTGAGTTCAGAGCTCTTAGCCTTTTCAACCATGTAATGATAGTTGTTCATTAAGAAAATATGTTGCAAAGCACAATCTTTGTATAACTTGGAATTGCTATCAAGTTTGGGTTCCAGTATAGATGTGATGGACCGAAGGTGGCAAGCCATTGGACAATATGCCATAGAAGAAACTTCCAGCTCATTCTCCAGCTCAACAACTGGATTAGAAGAAGCTGCATTTTGGTCCTTGAGAAGCACATTAAGGATACTGCAGTATATAGGAAGGGTCTTGATGTAATTCATGACATACCTAGTTAAGGGGTGTATTTTGCCTCGAGGAACAGGGCTTGTTGATGCATTGGCCGCAATGGCATTTCCAAATGTCAAAAGTGTTGCCCTTGCAGAATCAGCCAATCTCCTTAGCAGCTTGTGGAACTCGATCCTAACACAAGTACCAGCCTCTTCAGAGAATAAAGTGTCAATATACAGAAGATTATCTGCCACAACCTCGTACATGTCAAGCAAGCGAAACAACTTTTCTGGTTTATGCGTTCCCATAGCAATGGCCTCCCCAAAATTCAAAAGGTGCAACAATGAAACCTTTGATATCTCCACAAAGCAAAATGGATTAAGAAATCCCAGGTCTCCAAAGACTTGGTCACAGAGCCGTTTCTCACTTGCAAGATACTGGATGATGACATTCAAAGCACGAATCCATTTTCGGATTTCAAAGTTCAAGCTATCCCACTCCATTTTTAGCACATTCTCAATGCTAAACTTTTCCACTTTGAGAATGACCAAGTACTCCTCTAATGCATCTCTGCGCACACTAACGAAAGCCTGGCAGAACTCCTGATGATAATTTGAAGCAAACATGACAGTTGCAATTGACTTTAGATGAGGAATTACTTGTGGATGGACCAAATCAGGAACACAGTCCACAGATTCATTGCCACTATTATTTCTCTGGGATGCTTCTTCAATTCTCATGTCCTCGACCGAAACAAAGGATTCGTCATAAACAACATCCTTTCCGTAATATTGAAAAGACATGTTTCCAAGGTCAAAGTATTGCTTGTGCTTAACAAGAATGTGAACTAGCTCTTCCTCGAGCCTTGACATTGCAGTCTGCAGAATGCTGTCAGCTTGGTTAAGAAGTTCCTTCTGCTTCCTACTGCCACTCATGGACAACCTTTGTAAGCCTTCCACCAGTGTCTGAATTTCAACAACGGCTTTCAAATATTCGGATGCTTCCAGAGGGTCAGAGTCCCACATCAGTGATTGATTCGACTCCCAACCCCTGATCTTCTCCTCAGCCCATTTGAACTGCTGCTCAAACTCTCTGAATCCTGTACCCCTGCTTTCAGGAGAGAGTATAGTCATGCCAGACAAGTGGCTCTCAAGCTGTGAGAGGATTTTTCTCAGATCATCATCAAGGTTTTTACTTGCCCTTAATGCCTTGACCAAGTGCTGAGTTGCAGCAATCACATGCTGCTCTCCTTCACAAAGAGGGAGTACAGATCTAAAATCCCCCATACCAACAAATATTAAGTAGTAAACAGGGCCACAACAAACCAAAACCTCAAACTACCACCAAAAGGATCACTGAAGGGAGCTCAAATCACGTTACGAGTTCCAACTCATTATTACAGGCACCAGGAAAGGTCCAGTTATTTCAGATTATACAAACCCACAAGGGAAGGAATAGATGAGGACTGAGAAGATTTCACTTCCAAAACCTCAAACCCTCTTTGTGATGTTCTACAAAAATGATTGGACGATAAGAGGCTCTAGAAAGCAAGCAGTACTTCAACTGTCTTAAACAACAAACAAAACTGAAGTAAATTGAGAGAGACAGAGACATGACGGGTGTACCAAATGCAATACACGATGTAGACACGATGACTGAAGCTTCCTGGAGCCACGAAGTTCAACAATAGCTTTCAATAAACTTCAGAAGAACATGATCAAGAACTTGAATTCTGCCAAAATATTTGTACCGCAACTTACAAAAATTTCAGTATTTCTTTTCTCTTGAGCCCTCTCATTCCGTTTCCTAATCCAAGCCTAAAGTTTAGCATGATCAAACAAAGATAACCTTTAAAATCAAAGATCCCAACATGGATTTACAAGAAATAAAGAACTTAAATTAAACTAAACAGAATGTTTCAGCTCCGTAGTGAAGAATAATAGTCAGAAACTTAACCAATAAAACTCACAGAGAAACAACATAAAGTCAAACCTTGTATTTGAATTCTGATCAAGAACAGCTGTAGATCATTTAACAGACAACAAAACATGCGGCCTTAGATCAGAAATAAAGCAAACAACGCTGATTAACGCGTTTTCTTTGAGCAGAGATTATTATTCTTTTTGCTTCTTTTGCCTGAGAAAATGAAAGAAAGTGTAATAAAACCAGGGTTGGGAAGAGAGAGAGAGAAGGTGAAACCGACCGAAGAAGAAAAAATGGTCGAAAAGATCGAGAGAAAATGAACTCGAAGCTTCGGGGGCCCTGAATTTGGAGTCTTGTGGGCTTTAACTCCTTCTCTGCAACTTCTATGACGCTGGTTGTCATATCCCTTGCATATCTAAAGGCATGCTTTGACTTTTGACTTTTGGTTTTTGACGAACACCAGCCTCTGAAAACTTGACCAATCAGAAGATACAGGTGGTCTCCCCTGCCATACTGGCTTGTTCAAATGAAATTTGTGTGACGTGGCGCTCTCTCTCTCTCTCTCATAGATCATTGATTACGTAAGAAAACAACAAACAAAAGAAAATAATTTATAATGTGCGAGCATAGCATCTTTTTTTAAAAAAATTTAATTTTTAATTATAGATCATATATTTTCTTAAAAAGAATACGCTATACTAACTTTACTCAAATAAGAAGTCAATAAACATATAAAATAAATCTTAAATATTTATAATTATTTAAATTAACTTTTTGAGCTTTATTAAATATTCACCAGTTATTTTGAGATTCACTTTATATATTTATATCTCTTCCAAAAAAACGTGTATATATATATATATATATATATATATCTATTGATTCCACTTTGGTCACTAAGGATTGTAACGAACACCCGGACTCACTTTAGCAAAGTTTTAGAGAGAGAGAGAGAGAGAGAGAGAGGAAATGGGCAAACAAAGATGGAGGATCAAGTTCTATTTAGTATTTATAAGCAGGATTTTGAGACATCGTAGAATGTTAAATACATCTTTTATGCAGCAGAAGGCCATACTAGGTTACCTTAAGTACTTGTGCAGGACACACAATCATCATAGTAGATTGACAACATCGATCTTGGTAGATGCATGTCTTCCACTCCTTGGTAGTACACAACTTCTCATTTTGTCCAATTCGGCCCACAATTGGCATATTTTATTCAACTACATCTCGACCGCAGTGATATTGCATAGAAAAATTTTATTTAGCAGTTTTATACCACATGCCTATTTTTTATTTTTATTTCAATAGATATGTAGTGTAGAGCTGCTGAATAGAAAAACTCTATTGTATATGCATCTTGACGTGTCAAAGTCTAACGCATGCCCCATCAATTACACCATGCTGCATCTTTCTCAAGCTTAGAATGCGCGATGTCTCTTGCGCTCACTATTCGAACTAGGCTTGCAACCCGACCACCATTTTTCGGTTTTGGGCTCGGCTAGGCTTGACCAGTAATGGCTGCAAAAGCACTCGAACTCAGTCTGACCCAACCCGTGCTGTTCGGGTAGGGTCGAACCGTCTCTCTATATCGATTTTTTTTAATCTATTAGAATTACGCTAAATACCCGTTAGATTAACAAGCAGAAGAACAAGAAAAAACCATATCTCTCATGCATCTTTCCATCTTATGTCTAAAACTTCTCATTTTTTTTTTCTTTTTTGTTTGCTTTTTCCGTTGTTTTGTGATATATTTTCTTTGGATGATCTTGAAATGACCAAGATGCTTCTTGAAGAACTAGGCTTGCTTATCAAGAGCAAGAAAAGCGATGGAGGAGTGATCGAAGACGCATCCATGAAGGACACCCAACAGAATAAACCATTTTCACGGCAAAAAGAAACAAAATCTGAAACTTCTCATTTTTTTTTCTTCGTTCCTTTTTCTTTTCCCTTTTTTTTTTTTGCTTTTTCCGTTGTTTTGTGATATTTTTTCTTCGAATGATCTTGAAATGACCAAGATGCTTCTTGAAGAACTAGGCTTGCTTATCAAGAGCAAGAAAAGCGACGGAGCGGTGATCGAAGACGCATCCATGAAGGACACCCAACAGAATAAACCATTTTCACGGCAAAAAGAAACAAAATCTGAAACTTCTCATTTTTTTTCTTCGTTCTTTTTTTTTCCCTTTTTTTTTTTTTTTTTGCTTTTTCTGTTGTTTTGTGATATCTTTTCTTTGGATGATCTTGAAATGACCAAGATGCTTCTTGAAGAACTAGGCTTGCTTATCAAGAGCAAGAAAAGCGACGGAGTGGTGATCGAAGACGCATCCATGAAGGACACCCAACAGAATAAACCATTTTCACGGTAAAAAGAAACAAAAAAATCCATCAATCTAGCAACACTTGAAAAGAGAGACGAACCGAGTGAAAGTGTGTAGATCTAGGGAAAATGGAGAAGAACCGAGTGAGAGTGTGCAGATATGGACGGCGATGGCGAAAGGAGAGGGCCAACGAGTCTTTGTTGCTTGGTGTGTACAGAGAGGTGGTTACCTTCCTCTGGGATGAATGGAGAAGATGACTGAATGAAGAGAAGCTTCGGGATGATGAAGACAGAGTTTTACTTTGGGCGGCTAGGGTTGGAGATCTGAAATGGTTTTATATACGGACAGGTTCAACTTCAAGATATAAACCCGTTAACTAGTCGGGTTGCAAACCAATCAAATAATAACCCGTCAAATTCGAGTCGGGTCAAGCCACTTTAGACGAGTCCATCGGGTTTATGGATTATTTGCATAGGCCTAATTCGAACAGTAATAATTTATACCCCAAATCTTATGCTTTGATGTTGTAAGTCGTTAGTTGTGGCTCTCAACTTATACTTTAGGAAAGTGTCCTCCTCATGAAAACATTGATATGCAAACTCCACTTTTCTCTTTACTAATTCGCTTCTACTTCTAGTGAATAGTATTGTTCCCAAAGTTTAGATTTCAACTCTAATAAAACGTGTTCACATGACCAAAAGATTCTTTAGTCCACCTTTTTTTTGTATTTTCTTTAGCCTTTTCCATTTGTTTTGAAAATATGACCAACCCTATCCCATAGATAGGTAAAGACTTTGCTGCCTACTCTACTAAGTGACAAAGCCAGGAGCGGAAGGATGAACTCACTCAACTCTCTTTTGCCACCTTCATAAAAACTTGGTGCATACACCACGCTCTTTGAAACTTAAAAGGAATAGGACCATAGGGTGTAATTTTCTAGTGTCAATACATAATTTTCTTGGAATACCTTCCTTTTTTTTTTTCCAGTAACTCTTTCAAGACTTTTAGGCCTATAATTCTTTATTTAAACATATAAACCAAGACTTCTTGCAAATGAATCATCTACTATACTATTACGCTTGTTTGGAAGATGGCATGGTTTCATCTCATCCCATTTTATTTAATCTCATTTCATTTTCTTTCCAAACATCATTTCAATATAAATATTTTTCAATTTAGTTATTACCTAATCATTACAATTTTTCCAAACTTCCAAACAAAACACACAAAAATTCAACTTTTCCAAATTTTAAAACAAAAATTAGATTAAAAAATTAGATTTTAACAATATTTTAACTTTATAATATTCTAATTCAAATTTTTTTCTCATTTCCCAAAATCTCATAAAACATCACAACTCAAACATTTTCACTATTATTCACAAACTATTTCACTATTATTCAGAAATTTCTCATTTTATCCCATTCTCAAGCATCCCTTAGTCTTTACAGAAGTCAAAATTGCTATAGTCCTAAACTAAGTAGATTTTGTTTAACAAGTAATTGGAATGTGGTCATAATATTGCCTATACCCTACAACAAAACTCGTTTTCTGTCCCAAATTACTTTTTGGAATGAAAAAGATTACGTTCCAAAAAGGTCATACCAAAAGACGTTTTGGTATGAAAATTGGGATTTCATCCCTAAAAATATTATTTTGCGACAAAATCTCGTTAACCTGTTCAAAGACTGTTTGAATAGGTAAAAGATCCTGGGATGAAAAAATTTCATAACCCTAAATTTCGTTTGAATGTCTTATGAGGCATTCGAACATAGAAACATGTTTGAACACTTACGAGATGAGGCTGTCATTTGAATAGTATATTTCAATTCAAATGGTTTGAAACTTGTTCGAAGTGACTACATGACGTTCGAATATTGAATGCGCATAGTAATAATAACAGTATGCATCCGAATGTTGAGGCCATATGATGTAAATACCGGTATTGTAACTATTAGAACATTACATTTACACGCTATATCCATTTGAATATGAAGCAGTCTGTTAAAAAATTAGAACAATATATGCGTTCGAACACATAAAATAACATTCAAATGACTAGCAGTAAATGTAAATCAATAGACTGAAATAAATTATGAAAGAATACATTTCATATGTTTTTAAATCTTAATTAACATACCATGTTCTGATTAATATATGTAACTAATATTAATCAACATATCGTGTTCAGATTCTTGAGATGCTGATATGCTCGCCTCACTAGGTGAGTTCAACGGGGAGTCAGGAATAAGTGTAGACAAACAAATTTCTTTACGTTTAGGTGGCATAGTTGTCTTGAACTATTAGGAAATATCAAGGGTAAATAATATTAAAGTATCATTCAAATTAATATTTCTTAACCTGCAACAGTCAATCAGTATCAGTTTCTCTTGACCATTCTCCCATCATCAGTGGATACTTATAACAATTCACAACTTTCTGTAGTTGGTACATCAATAACTTTAGGCTCAATGTCTTCCCTACGAAGTATAACTATATGTTATTGACAGAAATCTATAAACAATGAAATAGTAGGTTCATTTTCTTGATAAATTTCAACGCTAGATGCAACTTTTCATTCTTTATTGTGTTTCTCAGCTTTTGGGATATTGTCATAAATATTACGTGGGAAGAACTTTTGCAACACTCGCTAAGCACCCCCATACTCAAGATCATTCAAGTAAGAAACTTGATTTGCCTTGCAAGCAAAGCACAAAAGGTCATTTTCATACAATTTTTGAGATGCATTAACACTGATAATATTTTCGTCAGTATGAATTCCCAATCTTGGATCGCCTACATCTAATCGCACTTGAACAACCAGACAATGTGTTCTCCCAAGTACTTTAACCCAATTATATTAGTGACAACTCCATAGAAATCGATGTTTTGATCCCTGTGACTACCTTCAACCACGACACCATTATTATGCGTTCTTCTATTCATTTCCTTATCAATGGTGTGACATCTAGTGTCACATAATACATTCAGAGTAACAAATGATACATCTCGAAGGACCACATGCCAAAGTAAATAGTTCATCCGAGATTGCCTTAGAATTATCACCATACATCTCTACAATTTACAATAACAAATATACTGTCAATTATTTGTGTATTAAAATAAGAAATTAATGAAACAATATGTCTTAGAAGTACGAGTTTTAAAACCAGCCCTTTATTCACAATAGAAATTCTTGCTCGTGCTTTTTCTCTACATCAATGTCACCCTTGAATTTTTAGCTCATTCATATGTTTGTTGCACATAAGGTATTATACAACCAATTATTATTAGTAGTAGTGTGCATGATTATGAATAATATATGAGTGACTTCTTATAAGTAATAGTAAAATTACCTCAAATAGTTGTCTACTTCTATGTAGTTATTTAACACTACTATCACACTCTATCCAACTATGTTCCATATATGTCATATTCACCTTGCCCACCTATGGGATGAACACTTTGTGCAAAAGCTGAAAGTAAGGAGAATTATCTTTGATTCTTGGTGTCATAGTTTCTTTCTGGCCTGAAAAACCTTAATCCACTCCACGGAAGTACACAAAAAAGAAAGTACGTCACTCATTGTCAATATATGCCTTTGCAATTAATCCTTCAAGGCAGGCCTTATTCCCAATTAATTACTTTAGTTGTATACATCCACCTATTATACTATACTAGTCTGACAAGTAAAGCTTCACGGGGTAGATGTACAAGTAAATGGACTATTATATCAAAGAATGATTGTAGATATGTACTTTTCAATTTACACAATATTACAGGTATGTCACATTCCATCTTCTCCAGCATAATAGTTCATTGTTCTACTGCATAAATTCCAAAAAGACATCCAATTATGTCAATGTTACATGTGCATCCTTGGCCAACAAACCACAAATTCCAACTTCTAACAAGCGCTGTAAAAACACATGAGAATCGTGACCTTTGAATCCAATTATTTTCCAATCGTGACTTTTCCACCATTGACAAAATGTTTTCCATTCAGTACTTGATAGTGTATACCATCTAAGATGCATATAAATTGAGTTCTCATCTACTTACAAGTGTAGCTCCCTTCTTATACCCATATTTAAAGAATCTTTACACGAGATCATTGTATCCTTAGTTTTCCCTTATATTGACATCAGGGTACCCAACTAGTTCTCAATGTGCATAACATCGAGACTATATAGTAAGTTCAACATGGACCAATGGGGCAACTCAAAGAATATGTTTTTCTTCACCCAATTTAACACTATAGCTTGTTGCTTCCTTTTTCTACCATGTAGATCTTTGCCAAGACAATTTAATGGAATTTTGGGTAACTGATCAAAAATATCTTCTCCTAACAACTCTAATAGAGGTAACCTCCATAAAGATTTTCCATCAAACATTGTTTGGCTCCCATGCCATTTATGATCAACTGGTAAATAGTGACGATAGCCTTTAAAACACAATTTTTTTCCATGTGTCAAACACTCTAATTGAATCTCCTTATTACATGTTAGACATGCCATTTTTTCTTCAGTGTTCCACCCAGATAAGTTTTCATAAGTTGATGTCAACAAATCAAAGGTATGTGCGCCAAATTCCCACAATTCCTTCAATTTTGCAACCAAAGGTTGAAGATAAACATCTATATCATTCCCTAGTGATCTGAGCCTTGGGATAATAAAACTTATCATAAAATATGAATCCTTAATGCACTTCCAAATAGATAGATTGTACAGTATTAAAATCACAGGTTAAATGCTATGGGAAGTACTCATTGCCAAAAGGATTGAATCCATTTGTAATTATCCACAATCACACATTATGAGATTCCTTTGCAAATCATGTGTTCTATACGTCAAGTTCTTTCTATTGGATGGAATCTGTAGGATGTGACAACAAAGTATTATTCTTAACTCTCTAGAGGCCATGCTACCTCATATCTACAACTATTGCGCAACACATAAATAGGCGTTGCAATCTCGAGAGCAATGGAAAAGGCCCCTTCTACAGAACATTTCGATTGCCATTAGCCCATCTTGATTCATGACAGACCAAGCACTCTTGAAAATTCTCATCTGCTGGCAAAAGAAGACATATTCATTTTTGCATGCATGGATCATGTTATAGTCAAACTCAAGGTCTCTTTCAACTATTTCACTTCATAAAAAAAAAAAAAAGAGATAATATGTTATTTGCCAGTAATGCCTCCATAAGTAGATCTAACAATATATTTACTATCTTTATGAAAATGCAACAAATTTACTTTAGATGCAGCAGTCTAACTGTAAATTATAATTTATTATGTCGCATGTAGCTCGTAAATAACTCTTGTTGGGCTTCCACCCTCAACCTTATATTATCATTACTAGTAAGGTTATCATAGCATATCATTTTCGTATATTCATCCCCAATTATTTCTGCACCAATATCACCAAAGATTTCCTCCACATTTTCAGGTCACTATTATCTAAATCATCATTGCCATTCATTTCACTATCCTCGACTGTGTCATTCTCACCAATGAAAAAATCAACTATTTCAAATGGTTCACCATGTAAGACTCATTGTTTGTAACTCTGCTCAATTCCATTGACATAGAGATGTTCCAAAACCAATTTCAAGTGTAACTACTCAAGTATTTGCATTTTCAACATAGACATATAATACATCCAGACGAGTTTGCACTGCCTTGCGCAAAGTTTATAAATTCCCTAATGCCACATGCATATGTTTTGTAGTCTCTACCAAGTCTCTCTTTGAGAAACATTCACTCTTATCCATTGGTAATGCTCTATTATACTATCATTTAAAATAAGTAAAACATTGAACATGCAAAATAATCTTCTTACTTCATCCACACCAGCCTCCAAGATAGTTGGTCTTATCCCATTCGAGATTGTATTATATATATATATATATATATATATCGATCTATTTGTGCTTCTCACCCTCCCTCTTGATCTCTATGTATTTCTCACCCTATCCCTCGTCCCCTTTGTATCTCTCACTTTCTCTTACCTCTCAACCACCTTCTAGAGACCTAAACAAATGGGTTTGAGAATTCTACCCATACTGAAATTTGGGGCACATTTATTTATTTTTACTTTAAGACATTACGACAATATGGGTTGCCTTAACAAATGGTAAGTTATTAGAACAATACCTTTTTTTTTTTTTTTTTTTTTTTTTTTTTCTAAACTAAACCAATATATATGACAATGACATTTTCCACTTTCTTCACTGAAAGAATGAGACTAACGCTTAAACACTCACTTACCCATTTGAACACAAAATATTTTCATCTATTGCGCCAAGATGTGTGCGCTTTATTTCAGGGTCATAGTTGTTTGAACATAATTGCTTTTACGCTAGAGCCAATATTAAGGCATATTCGTCTGGATATTCTATTCGAATTGTGCATTATGGCGGGTAATCTCCCTGCTCATGCGAAAAATCTAGAATCGGATGTATTTTGTGTTCAAAAGAAATCAACGAATCATAAAGATTCGTTGGTTTTTGGTTTAGCAAGAGGATGGAAGTGAGGAGCTCATGGAGCAGACAATAACGGAGGGTAAAATTTCTGACAAAGAAGTATGCCGGTTGATTGTCCAAGATACAACTCCTTGCCATGGCAGCAAGGCCATCAAATAGGTTGATTGCAAAAAATTCTTTCAAATGTTGGCGCTTATTGTTTCATACAACGTTGATCCAAGGAAGCATAAGATGAATCTCAGTATAGATTGAGCAAGATTTATTTTAAGATTGGAAAAAGGCTATCTGATTGATTTGCCCATGCATTATATTACCTAGTAGATTCATGGTATCTAACTGGAAGTAGTTTGGCATATGTGCTGATGATCTCTAGACTACTTCTGCTTGCAATAGTAGAGGCGACTTTGGCTGAGTGTCGGCAATCACAGATCGAGACACTTAACCTCGTGACCATTGGAAAAAGTTAGGGCCACATGCGTAGGCAGCAACGGTTAGAGGCTGGTGAGGGCATGGATACTCCATCCTCAGTGAGATCTACTACACCAACAACAACAACTGGACATACAAATAACATCGCTGATATTGTGACCATGGATAACCATGCGACACTTGTTGAGCAATGAACGAGTCTGATTGATGATTTGAAGAGAATCATGATATCTATCATTGGTCAAGTGAGCGATATACGGCCCGTATGGCTTCTATGGAGGAGATTCTTAAGGGTCTAGGAATGTAAAATGGACAGCATGTTACTTTTTTATATTTTGCTATGTTTCTAATTCTAGTCCATGGAATTATATAATGGGCAACATTTAAAAGTGTTTCTACATCCATTTTCCGTTATTGAAATGAACAGTTAAGTTATAATCTTCTTGTTCGCCGTCAGCATGCTGTTATTCATAATTTTTCAAAACAATTTTTTAATCATTATTAACCAATTAATAGTAATTTTAATAAATTATATTTCATTATATATATACTTTAAAAAAAATATAGCATAAAATCTCCTAGGTTTTGTTCAATCACTACTGTCCTTATCATTTTCAAGATTTCAAGGCGAAGTAGATACATTTTTTTCATTGAAACAGCTTTATCATACCAGTTAAATCAAATTAGTGAAATACATGGTTTTTTTTTTCAAAAAATAGATTAATTATTCTCTTTAATAATTATATCGTATGAATAACATTTTCATCTTTTTAGAAATAATAAATGATTAAATTACACAATATTCATAATATAATTTTTTTCGTAGCATATTTTATTATATAGTGATCAAGAAACTCAAATATAAAATAAGTATTGAAAACTATTACTTTTAAGCATATGCTTCGTTCAAACTTCCTGATTTCTTTTTGAATGGAGTATTTTTTTTTTTTTTTAAATTTCCTGCCCAAAAGTTATACAATTATCCCTCCAACATATCTATTGAGACTACTATTAACGTTGGAATGGCAAATTGTGTTCATTCCAATGGGTAACGATATGTTAAAATATATAACTTATTTGGGGGCGATATATTTTCATTCTAGAAATAACTTTTTGTAATGAATAATTTATCTCAAAAAGTCTAATTTGTTGTTATGATACGAAGTATAGTTGTCTTTGTCAGAAAATGTCTTTGTCAGAACAGTAGCCACAATTACTTTTCCATTCGTCGATTAATTGAAGCATTTAAAACCATAATATCAAGTGTTATAGAAAATCAGTCTTGGGTTCCATTTGGATTTAGATTTGAAAAGTATTTCATCTCATTTTATTATTATAATTTTTAAATTTTTATATAAAATATAATAAATAATTTAATTTTTTTAAATTTCAATTCAACTTTTTTAAATTTTAAAATAATAATAATATTAAAAATAATATTATAACAATATTATTTAATGGGGCATATGAATATCTATATTTATTAAATAAATATACTCTATACAGTTAGTGTGTACCCGCGCATGCACAGACGTGTTTGTAACTATGTCAACATAATAGAACAAATTCCTTACCAATAATAATAAATTCTTTACGAACGAGTTAAAATGACTTAAATTCTTTACGAATAATAATAAATTGAGATGATGGATTGAGTTTTATGAGAATTATTAAAGATAAATTTAGATATATTTAGATGTTAATATGAATTTAAATATATTTATGGGAAGTTAAAAAATGATGTGAGTCTCGCATGTAAAGAACTATTAAGTTAAAAAAGATTGTGAGTCTCACGTGTGAAGATGTTTTGAGTTGATATGAGTTTAATACTTTGAGAGTTAGATGTTTAGATGTTAGACTCATCTTAAAATTAGATTAAACTAAGTTAGTTTTAGTTCAGCCAAAGTTCCCAATCCGGTTGAAATAAAATCTTTAAAAAGTGTATCAATATCAACACGATCTCCAAATTTTGGTTGTGCCCATTGATCTCCACTCTTTTTTATATGAGAAATGATATTTACAGTCGTGGAGTGCGTAAGCACTGCACAATCTTTTTAAAAAAAATAAGTAAATACGATATTCACAAGAAAAAAAATTATTTAATGATAGATCTCACTATTTTTTAAAATAATTATATAATATTTATACATTCTACGATTATATATAATATTATTCTTTATAATTTCCACCTAATATTAATTAATTATGATTTTTCTTATTTTCTTTTGCAATTATCAAACTTTTTCATGACATGTTTGTGTTAGTTAGACCACTCAGGATGATGACATAAGTTGATTCCGACATGAAATACAAAAAATTTAATATTTAATTCCGACATGACTTGATTGAAGTTCCACCCCACATGGCACCCTAGCTAGCTCCCTTAAATGGCCTTTAAGGAAAAACACAAACCAAATTAAATATAATAAATTTCAAGATATTTCAGCACAATGAATCTTGAATGTTGAACTTATATATATATATATATATATATATTCCTAATTTTGCAGTTGACTATTTAAAGAATTGCTTTACTTTACCAATTCAAAGTCATGAATAAGACCAACATTAATCATGTTAACCACCATCCAAGGTATGAGATTTCATTCAAAAATATTTTCTCATCCTATATATTTGCATAACTTCAAGCTGCATGCATCTAAGATAAAACCAATCAATTAACTAGAATATTAATTTACTTGTACAATAAGTTTCAGTACTTGCAGCCCTTTGTAACAAACCCTCCTTCTACCATACACACGACTCACTTTCCTTCTATCACAATACGTACCTCAAAAGTTCTATCTATACTAATCTTCTATGAATAATATTATATATAGTCATAGAATGTATAAGTATCGTGCAGTCGTTTTGAATAAGAGTGAGGTCCACTTATAAAAAATTAATTTCTTTTCATGTGGATTCTATATTTATTTACTTTTTTTAAAACGACTATACGACGCTTGCACACTCATAATTACAAATATCATTTCTCATTTTTTATATGCATGGCTTCCTCTTACCATACACAAGTGTTTGGCAATTGAGTGATGACATCCAACTAACCAAAACATGATCACCTGGAACTGTAGTTGAGAAACCTTTTCCTAGACAAAAGATCATATTATATATGTTCCAAACAAGATTAGTGGATGCTGAAAGCTCGTGATCAACATCATGGCTTAGACCAAATGAGATTTGAGTATTTTTTATAAATTGATTTGACATAAAAAAGAAGAAGATTGATTTGACATTATCCCTATATATTTTTGAATTATCTTTTATATATATAGGATTAATATGCAGTGTAAATTCAAATTTAGAACAATAAAGATGTTAACGAGCTTCCTTTATGCCCCATTAATGCTTCGTCGTCCGTCTGTACCCGCCTAACGGGCAGTCGGATTGCACGCCCAGTTCATTATTCACGGTCCACACTGTACTCTGATGGCACCATATCTTATCTTATAACATCAGAGGACAGAGACCCAAGGTCATGTTCTGGGTCTTTGAGAAGAACAACAAAGAGGAAAGAAGAATAAAGTAGGTTTCGAAATTGGAGACTCTGACTTCTTTGTTTTAGGAAAATAATCTGGGACCTGGGTATGTTTGCTTGTATCCTGCATTATGCTTTTTTTTTTTTTTTTTCTTTTATGTAAGAGTGTGTATATAGTGGGTTACTTAAGCTTGATTGGGTTTGCAAGCAAGGGGCCGGAAATTTCACCTGCCAGCACTAGTATTTTTAGTATAACCCCGCTCATTATAGGCGGGCTGGGCGGATAGGCTTGGTATAACCAGGCCCTAGCTATTCAACTCCAAAAATAATCCTCAAATTTCTAGTCTCTCTCTCTCTCCCTCCCTCTTTTCCTTTTCATTTAAATTCATATTTTATTTTAAATCCTATAAAGACCAACCATGGAGATCCACTTTGAAACCAATTGAGCAACTAAATAATGCATTAATGCAATATATTGTCTATCATAACCCAAGTCCAACCTAGAGTAAGGCCCAAAGCCCAGCCCATATATCCCTTAAACCATTAAAAAAAAGTTTCCCCTCGTCTCCCTCCAGCACTCCCCAACTTATTTTTTCTTTGTGCAAACAAACCAGCAGCCCCAAGCTCATTTGGTCGAACAATATGCCGCCAAATTCTTTTTTTGCTAATTTGGTCCAAGGGAATATGATGGTCGAACCATACGTCACCAGATCTATGGAATTAGAAAGGTTCGCCCCTGACCATATTTCTACAGATGCCATGAGCGCAGACTGATTCCAGAATGAGTTGCAATCCCACATTAGAATACAAGTAACTTGCCTAGAAATTAGGAATTTTAAGAAACTTGTTCATAAGGTGTCATAGCCGAGCGGGATCAAGGGAATTCGTTGGCTATATCCCCAACTTTGAAGAGGCAAACGAGTGTAGGCATAGTGAGTGGTTCGGGAGCCCTGTATAAGTTCGTATCTAGAGCTGTTGGGTGATCACTAATCATTCCAAGATTGTGAACTAGTGGAAGGATGTCAATATGTAACGTTTGTAATAGAGCTCACGAATGATATTGATGTTAGGCCCGAAACGTGTGCTATAAATGTGGTTAAATGGGACATTTCACTTGGGATTTTCCCCATACATCCCTGTGCAACAAACAATGATAGGAGGAGGATGTGGAGGTCTAAGGCAACCTGTATAAGCCATAGTTCACACACTTACCCCTTTTGAAGTTAAAGAGAAGGTCGTGGAAGCACAGGAAGCTAGCGTCATCACATGTATGAGGTTATTACTCGTCATAGTTAACTTCCTTTGTAGGAAGTCCTTGTATGTAGTAAGTAGTGGCGATTATCATAGGAAGGGTTAGGGTGTCGCATGTCAATGCCAGCGCTTTGTTTGACTCGGGTGCTTCCCAGTAATTTGTATCTTCGACATTAGTTAAACTGGCTAGCCTTCGAACGTAGCCAATGAGTCAAGGGATCACGGTGGCACTGCCGAATGTCGAGACTATATTTTGTATTAAGGTAGTTAAGGGATGTCTGTTGGAAGTAGAAGGAGTAACTTTGGAGGCCGATCTAATTGTATTTGGTACACTAGTGTTGCCCAGATGACTAACACGAGAGGGAGGGTAAATTTTTCCCGGCGTTTTGGAGTTTCTTAAGGTCTTTAGCTTCAAGAATCGCCATCACTTTTGATTCGCTGCGTTTTGGTCGAGGGTTAAGAATTTTTCTTACTATCTCAAATTGGAATAGACCTTGCTGAGAGCTGTCAAGCTATTTATAATATTAGTAAAGCGAGTGTACATAGTAGAAATAGATTCATCATCATTCATTTTAAACATTTCATATTCATGAGTATGAATATAGATTTTTTATTCATTGACTTACGAAGTTCCTTCAGAAGTTACTTCCAACGTATCTCAAATTTCATTTGCCATCTTGCAAATCATTATTCTATTGAACTCATTCTCATCAAGAGCATTATATAAGAAATTTATAGTCATTGAATTCAATGTTAGGGATCTCTCGTCTTCACAGTCCAATTCTTCTTCTTCCTTTTTGACCTTTTACTCCATCAATAACTTTTGTTGGGATATAAGATCCATTTACAAAACATTTCCAAATTTCTCGACCTTGAACTTGAAGAAATATTTCCATTCTAACGTTCCAGAATGTGTAATTGTTTTCGAAAAATAGTGGAGGCCAACTCCTAGATTGACATTCACCAAAGGTAGCTGCAATGTTAACTATAAGATCTTAACTCAAATGATAGTTAATATTACAAAAGAGCCATTGATCTGATACCAATTGTTGCCCAAATTTCTAACACGAGGGGTGAATTGATTTGTATTTAAAAATTGATAATTATAAATCAAATACACAATATAAAATATGAACAAAATACAAAGCATGAGTAAATATAAAAAGTAAGGGTAAGGGAGAAGCAAACTCAGTATTTTAACGAGATTCGGCCCTACTACCTACGTCCTTGCCTCAAGATACCACTTGAGGATTCCCAAATTCGCTATTCAACCTCATTTAGCTGGAAATAGAAACCTATTACATATTTGAGCAATACTGCTACAAAGAATCAGTGTAGAACACCCTTTACACTTACAATCACCTTACACGTGGTGATTCAACTATTCACTGTGTAGAAGATATTCTACACACAAGGGTTATACACACATTTTTACTAATACAAAATCTAATAGTAGGTAGGTTATCAAAGAACATTCCTCAATGAGTTAAATGAAAATAATACAGCACAAAACTATATCTCTCTCAAAATGAACAAAGATTAAGGCTCAGTGCTTAGAGAAGAGACATTGAGAGCTTTGAATTAATGTTGTAAAGCTTGCAATTGGTATGTGTATGCTCTTGTTGTAAATTTGAAGATCTTAACTGAGCTATTTATAGGCATATGAGACTTCATTTTCAAATTTAAAATAATTCACATGTCAAAAAGAAGCACCACTCATTTTTCAAGATTTTCAAATAAAAGTTTCTCATTTTTGCAATTGTTAAAGACAACATCATTCACTTTTAAAATTTTTCAAACCAAATCTTCCACTTTTTGTATATGACAAAAGAAGCATTATTTACTTTTCAATTTTTTCAAACAAAATCATCTACTTTTGTATATGTTAAAAAGAGTATTAATCACTTTTCAAGATTTTCAAACCAAACATGCACATGTGAAAAATGACAATCAATCATCTTTCAAATTTTCAAAATTCAAACTTTTAATCATGTCATGCACATGTGAAAAAGATGACAATAAACCATCTTTCAAAAATTCAAATTTCAAATTTTTAATTTTCAAATATATCATGCACATGTGGAAAATGCAATTTGATGCTTTATGAGAAAATATTAATTTTGGGCCTTAATCCAATTTCAAGTTTTTTAACAAATGTACAAAGTTACTCTAAAAGCTTTATTTGTGAGTTTGTACCCTTTCTTTCTCATGATTGGTTCATTGATGTGCTTGGCTCCATTGTGTGAACAATTTGAGCTTGAGACTTCTTTATGCCTAAATTCATTTGTTGTCATCAAAATACATATGTAAATATATAATTATATGAAACTTGAAATCTTGGGTTTAACAACTAGGTTTCGACATTATTTTGGAAATAGATTGGTTATTTAAGCACTTTGCAAGTATAGATTGTCATTTAAGGACTGTAACTTTTCAAATGCCGGGAATGGAAACTAGAGTCTTTAAAGGAAGTAAGCTATGTGCTTTTCTTGAAGTTATCACCTCAATGAAAGCTAAGAAGGTATTGGTAAAAGGAGTTGAAGCTTATCTAGTGCACCTGACCTTAAGAAAAGGAGTGCATAAGAAAGTTGAGGACATGCTTATAGTAAGAGAACTCCCTAAAGTCTTCAAAGAATTACTAAGGATGCCCCCTGCCAGGGAAATAGAGTTTGCAATTGACTTACAACTAGGGATTGTTCCAATTCATAAGGCAACCTATAAGATGGCCCCAATAGAGTTGAAGGAATTAAAGAGTCAAATGCAAGAGTTATTGACAAACGAATTCATTAGATCCAATACCTTACCTTGGGAAGCGCCGATACTGTTTGTGAAGATAAAAGATGGAACCCTTAGGATGTGTATCGATTATCAGGAGTTGAATAAGGTGACATTAAGAATAGGTACCCATTACATAGAACAAATGACCTTTCAACCAACTGAAAGGAGTTGCAATCTTTTCCAAGATCGATCTTAGGTCAGGATACTATCAATTGAGGATTAAGGAAAGCGATGTGTCTAAGATGACTTTTTGGATTAGGTATGGTCATTACGAGCTCATTGTAAAGCCTTTTGGGTTGGCAAATGCCCCAATGGCTTTCATGAACCTTATGAATAGATTGTTCCGACCATTTGTGGATTTATTTGTAGTAGTATTCATAGATGACATCTTGATATAATTCTGAAATGATGAGGAGCATGAGGATCATTTAAGGATAGTGTTAAGGACCCTTCAAGATCACCAACTATATGCTAGGCTTAGTAAGTGTCAGTTCTGGTTAGAAGATGTAAGGTTTTTAGGTCACGTGATAACTGGGAAATGAATCATGGTAGTCCCCAATAAAGTGGAGGCTATGATGGATTGGAAACAACTTATCATATTGTAGGAAATTAGAAGTTTCTTGGGTTTAGCCAGTTATTATCGTAGATTCATGAGGGGATTTTCTAAGTTATCAACCCCTCTCATGACGTTGACTAGGAAGGATGTTAAGTTCGTTTGGACTAAGCGGCGTGAACAAAGCTTGGAGGAACTGAAAAGGCGATTAACCACAACCCCTATTTTGGCACTACCAGAACTAAATAAGCCATTCATAGTGTTCAATGACGTGTCAAAGTATGGTTTAGGATGCGTTTTGATGTAGGAAGGTAAGGTGATTGCCTATGCAACTAGACAATTGAAGGATCATGAAACAAATTACCCCACCCATGATATCTAATTAGCAGCAATTGTATTTGCCTTGAAGATATCGTAACATTACCCATATGGGGAAGAGTACGAAGTATGTACGAATAATAAGAGCTTGAGGCACTTGTTTTCCAAAAAGAATCTCAACATGAGGTAGTGGAGATGGTTGAAGACTATCAACAATTATTAGTGTGAGACTAAGTATCACTCGGGTAAGGCTAACTCAGTCTTCGATACCTTAAGCCATAAGCCAAGGATCAAGGGTGAGCAAGAGACTTCAGAGGTGGACACACTATTAGAAGACATGAGGTTCTTATTGATAAAAGAAAAATCACCAGAGGAGGCTCTCACCACTCTACAATAGTTGATGATAAACGAGTTTGAGAAATTGTGAGAGCAACAGAAGAAGCATAAGTTATCGGAGATTCAAAGGAAGATTAGCAGAGACGAAGGATCTGCCCAATTTAGCTTAAGTGAAGATGAGATCTTGTTGTTCAAAGGGCAAAAGAAGATCCTAGATGACTTGGAGATCATACAAGGGATTTTGACAGAAGCCAATTCAACATCTTAATCTGTAAGACCCCCTTCCCTAGCTGGTTGAGAACCAAAAAGGAAAACCCTAGAAAAAAAGAGTGGATGAGTTTGAGAACGTATATCTCCCATGCAAGTTGTTGCCGTGAAAGTCGTAGGGATAGAAAGAAACAAGATTTAAATTCAAATCCAAAACTCTAATAATCTGATAATAATAATAATAATAATAATAATAATATTTATGGCCTAAACTTAGGATCGGGTTGTTACAAACTCCCCTCCTTATAAAAATTCCGTCCTCGAAATTTGCTAATACCTCAAGCAACCTACATACTTGTTCATCACATTATTTCCATGTTTCTATTTTAGATCTTCGATCATTTAGTCGAGCCTATCAGTTCAAAATTTTAAACCTCAATTATTAAATCCTAAATCTCTCATATTTTTTTAATCCTTTTACTCGTGCACTTACTATCAATGATCACACGCTTTAGAAGTACCATACAAGCCTAAAGTGTATACCTTGACAACAAGATTGATAAAAACCTGTTGATAATATCACTCAAATAAACTCTTTGCATAAAATGATAAATAAATCTCCTCATATAATAATAACCTCAAATAAAAAGCAATTTAAAATTCTCCAAAGTTCAAAGTCTATAAAATATCTCAATTCTAAAATTCTCAAAAATGAAATACCACAATGATCATGTGCCTATGGTTATGGGCCTACATCTCCAATTACAAGCATAACAACATCAATTAAACTTCCAGATCAAACATTGGCATCTGGTGCTATTCTCTAATAATTGTCAACCTAACCATAAAAACTTTAATGTGCATGTCTCAAGCATACGTATACTAAATCATCTTCTACACGTAAACTTTAAATTCTCTTACCTCAAAAATATATTGACTTCACATTTTTTTTTTCAATAGCTCTAATGCTAAAAATTTCCGTGATACGACAATTTCCAAAGATCTTTTGTTCACCATCCATTTTAGGCGAGAGAATCAAATTACTCAAAGAACATAATATACTTTCCATCAATAGTCATGAATACCAATCACCATATGCAAATTTTCACCTTAACTCCAAAACCAACTAATTACATTCCCTAATTTAAATAAGGCTCCATCAAATATAAGTCATATTCATCCATTCTCCTGAGCTAGATACACTATCAATCTTAAAAGTAAAAGTTTCCCAACTTCACATTCCTTCAATCAATTACATTGTCATAACCAAATTGACATGTAACTCTAGTACACATAATTCTCATAACATTCAAGATATCCATGCTACATGAAATTCCTAGAGTCAGGTGGCATAATCTAAAGTAACCATGAACTAATATTTCGGTATTCACATAAATAATAACTACAATGATGGTTCTAACTAGTAAAAACCATAAAGTATTCAACCCTAAATAAAAACAAACATTGATTACTCACGAGCAGGCTAGGAGCATCCTAAGTAACTTAATTTAAAAAAATTTATAAAAGATTTTTTTTTTTGAAAAGTCCACAGAATCTCTCGACCGGCTCTGATACCAAATTGTAACACCCCCTTCCCGTAGGCTAGGTGTGTCACGTGTTTTTCATAAAATAAACCCTGACAAGAAATCTCATATTTAATAACTGAAAATAGGATTTATTTTGTAGAAAAACTGTCTATTAAAAATGTTTTCTAAAAACATTAAAGGAATGATCTGACTAAAATTTGTCATAAAAGTAGTTTTATTCTAGAAAGTCTGAACTAAAAATAAAATGCTCTTTCTACTCCTGGCCTGCCTGATCGTAATCATCATCTTCACCTGGGTGGTTAAAAATATGAAAATAACTAAAATGAGTCGATGACTCAGTAGGAAATCTATCACAACGTAAACGTAATAAACATAAGATTTTCATAAGAACTTTCATGATGAGCTTAAAAATTCATGTCTGTTCATGCTAATGCTTATGCTATGTATGACTGATTTATCTGACTTATCCGACTGGCCAACACACTTAACCCTGTGTGCAAGGTTGTGCACTGGCCCCACATCCCGCTGCAGCAAGGGGAACCGCTGATAGTATTCTAGCATACTATGGTGGACCACGACTGAGTTCGTGGCTTGCACACCACCCTGAAACTGAACTGCATTGGTACCATACATCTGAATGGCCATCTTATTAACTGATCTGAACTTATCTTACACTTGAATTTAAGATGGCTTACGTGTCTTATACACATGAGATGCATGACATATTACATATATAATTATAATTTCTGAATCTGAAACATAATGCGGAATGGCATGATCGTATGCTATGCTGGATGACATGCTTGCACATGACATGGGCGATTCATAAATAATGGCTGTCAATGAACTGGCTTAAAATATACATACATATAAGCTAACTGTAATGATCCTAATTTATGATCAAATTACTTACCTCGATGCGTTTCTTCTTGAATAATACTTCGTAACTTGAGACCTATATACAATAAATAACTATCACTAAATTGTTTGGAAATACATAAATAAATACTAATATCTTACTTAACTAAATTTGGAATTGTAAAAGATAGTCAAACAAATATTTTGTTTAACATTAAAATCAATAATTCCTAGTATTTAAATTACATAAAATACTAATTTATAATTTAGTAGAAATTCAAATACTCGAGCTATTATACAATAATTCATAAAACTTAAATTCTTAAAATAACTTTCCTTTCTTAACATAATTAAGAAATATTATAAGAAATCTAATAAATTCCATTAAATTCTTAACATAGTAATTTTATTAAATCTTACTAGCTTGACATAGGAAATATTAACTAAAATATTAGACTCAAAATTTTGCTTTAAAATCTATTCCAAATTCTTTAAACATTTTTAGTATAAAATGAGCCTTTAACTAATATATTTATTTAAGGAAAACTTCAACCTTAAAAATATTAATATTAAGCCTCATAAAATTACTAAAAAAATTGTTGAAATAATATAAGAACAAACTCAATTTAAAATACAAGTTTATTTAAAAATCACTAAAATCTGTAAAAGTTACAAATGTAATTATACTTAAAACAATCATTCAAGATACTAGATAAATTTAAATAAAAGGGCATATATGTAATATTATCAATTAACACCTGAACGCTTAAAACACATGTATCATTAGAGGAGAGAACAGAGGCTTGGGAGAGGGACGAGCGATAGAGTCGAAACTCACTGAGGGCAGCGGCGCGATACAGCAATTCTGGGCGGCCGGAAAACAAGGCGACGTGACGGGGTCTCTGGGCAGGGTGGTACGACACTGTGAGAGAGAGAGAGAGAGAGAGAGAGAGAGAGAGAGAGAGAGAGAGAGAGAGAGAGAGAGAGAACTAATTACCGAAAACATAAGAGAGAGAGAGAGAGGAGGGTAGCGGCGGTCGTGGGCTTACCGGGAAGGAGTGGGTGCGACGGAACTGAGCTGGTCGGTAGCTTCTGGCACCATGAGTGGTGCTTCGATGTCTTCTGTGGTGGACTCCGACGAAGCAGTGGTTCGGTTGCTCTGTTTCAGAAGTGCAAAACAGAGGTGCGTCCGATGTATTCAATGGTGGCTTCGGCGTGTTTTGGACAATGTGGAGTCACCGTGGATGATGGTTGGTGCCGTGTGAGTGCGATGGGGTTATGGGGGTATCGGGTTTACGTGAATGGATCCTCCTATGCACGGCATGCAAGTCAGCAAGGGTGGAAGAGATGCGGCTGGCCGTTGGCTTACAGTGGTGCAAAGTCTCTTCACCGTGGCGTGCACAGTTGTGCATGGTCTGGACAGTGGAGTTGCCGCGGTGGAGGTTTGCTGTGAAGCAAGGCTGAGACGTGCAGAGGAGAAACTACTCATCAACTGAGTGACGTACGGGTTTGGTTTCCATGGTAATTTACGAAGAGGAAACAACTTGGGCAGCAGTGGCTATCGATATTTATAGGCCTAGCTGGTTGAGAACCAAAAAGGAAAACCCTAGAAAAAAAGAGAAGTGAAAGTGCATGAGTTTGAGAATGTATATCTCCCATGCAAGTTGTTGCGTTAAAGTCGTAGGGATAGGAAGAAACAAGATTTAAATTCAAATCCAAAACTCTAATAATCTGATAAAAATAATAATAATAATAATATTTATGGCCTAAACTTAGGATAGGGTTGTTACATAATCTATGCATCCAGGCGAAACTAAGATGTACTGAGATCTCAAGAGAGGATACTAGTGTGAAGGGATGAAGAAAGACATCGATTAGTTTGTTGAGAAATGTGATATGTGTAGAAGGGTAAAGGCGGAACATAAATGACCAATATGGAACCTGCAACCTTTACCCATTCTCGAATGGAAATGAGAAGATATCGTTGTGGACTTCGTAGTAGGATTACTCCGAACTCCGACAGGTAAGGATGCAATATGGTTTGTGATTGATCAGTTAACCAAGAGTGCTCACTTCTTGTGGTCACTACTTCAAATACGATAAACAAGATCAACCAACTGTATATAAGAGAAGTAGTAAGATTACATGGAGTCCCTAAAACCATAGTATCGACTCAAGACCCTAAGCTTACATCTCATCTTTGGAAGAGCTTACAAAGCGCAATGTGCACGAAACTAAAGTTCAACAATGGCTATCACCCGTAGATAGATGGACAATCGGAAACTTTGGAGGACATGTTAAGGGCCTATATATTGGATTTTAAGGGACCCTGGGAGCAGCACATTCCCCTTATTGAGTTTGTATACAATAATAGTTATCAAGCGATTATCCAGATGACCCCATATAAGGCACTTTATGGGCATAAATGTAGATTGTTCATCCGTCTTAGGGTGGTAGGCACGACTGAGTTTCAATTTCGTGCCCATCTCCCTTTGTAGTCTTGGGCACTCCATAACCTCACCACTTCCCTTATATACATTTGGGTGAGTTTGCTCATTGTATCCACTATAATGACTTGTAAGAAGTGAAAACTCTTACAATCGATCGACTACTACCAATATCACATCTTTACCTTCAATGTTCGAGGTAATCCCAACACGAAATCCATTGCAACGTCTTCCTATTTCCATTTAGGAATGGGTAAGGGCTGTAGGTTTCCTACCGGTTGCTAATGCTTTGCTTTTTCCCTTTTACATGCATCATATCTCTCGATAAAATGAGCGATGTTCGTCTTCATTCCTTTCCACTAATATCCGTTCTTGAGATCTCAATACATTCTCGTTCCTCCTAGATGCATGATGTATGGTGATGAAGGAGTTTTTGTCAAAATTCTTTGTATAACCTCTGGGTAATTTGGGATCGCTTTTTGCCCTCTGAACTATAAGATCTCATCTTCGCCTAAGATAAACTGGGAAGGTCCTTCACCTTCACCAATTTTTCGTCATCTACTGTAAAGCGGCAAGAACCTCCTCTGAAGACCTGTCCTTTACTAGTAAAAGCATCATGTCTTCTAACAGTAAATCTACCTCCGAAGTTTCTTGCTTGTCCTTGGCCTTTGATTTATGACTTATGGCATTAACGACTAAGTTAGCCTTATCCTTGTGGTACTTAATCTCACACTGTTAATCGCTGAAGGTCTCCAACCATCTCTGTTGTCTCACGATAAAGTTCTTTTGAGTAAGCAAGTGCATTAAGCTCTTGTGGTCCGTGTACACCTTGCACTCTTCCCCATATAGGTAGTGTCGCCATATTTTCAGGGCAAACACTATTGCTGCTAATTCCATATCTGAGTGGGGTAATTCTTCTCATGGTTTTTCAACTATTTGGATGTATAGGCTATCACCTTGCTTTCTTACACCAGAACACATTCTAAACTATACTTTGATTTGTCACTAAATACTACGAATGGTTTATTCGGCTCTGTTAGGGCTTAAACAGGTGTCGTGGTTAACCACCTCTTCAGTTCTCAAAGCTCTGCTCGAACAGATCAATCCAAATGAACTTAGTATCATTTCTGGTCAATGTCGTGAGAGAGCTTGACAACTTAGAAAATCTTTCCACGAAACGACGATAGTAACCGACTAACCCCAAGAAACTTCTAATCTTCTGTACCGAGTTGATTCATTTCCAATCCATCACCCCCTCCACCTTGCTAGGTCCACCATGATTTCCTTTTAAGAAACTATATGGCCTAGAAATCTTATTTCCTCCAACTAGAATTCACACTTGGTGAGTTTTGCGTACAATTGGTAGTTCTGGAAGGTCCTTAGCACTATCCTTAAGTGATCTTCGTGCTCCTCAAAATTTCGAGAGCATATTAAGATATCATCTATGAACACCACTATGAAAAAATACAAGAATGGTTAGAATGCCCTATTCATGAGATCTATAAAGGCTACTGGGGCGTTCGCCAACCTAAAAGGCATTACGGTGAACTCATAGTAACCGTACCTAGTCCAGAAAGCCACCATAGATACACCACCTTCCTTAATCCTCAGTTGATGGTACCCAGATCTAAGATTGACCTTAGAAAAGATTGCAACTCCTTGTAGGTGATCAAACAGATCATCTACCCTAGGCAATGGGTACCTACTTTAAATGGTCACATTGTTCAACTCTCGATAATCAATGCACATTCCAAGGATTCCATCTTTCTTCTTCACAAATAGTACCAGCGCTCCCCAAGGTGAGATACTGGGTCTAATGAACCCTTTTACCAATAACTCTTGCAATTGATTCTTCAGTTCCTTCAACTTCATTGGGGTCATCTTATAGGGTGTCCAACAGATCATCTCTAGTTCTAAATCAATTGCGAACTCAATCACCTTGGTAGGGGGCATCCTTGGCAATTCCTCAAAGACTTACAAAAATTATCTTACTACTGACATGTCTTCCACCTTTTTACATGTCCATTTTCTCGAGGTCAGGTGTACTAGGTAGACTTCAACCTCTTTTATCAACTCTTTCTTAACTTGTAGTGAGGTGATAATTTGGGGTAAGGTGTACAATTTGCTTCCTCTAAAGATCCTAGCCTCCATTCATAGTACCTAAAAGGTTACCATTCTCGAACGACAATTTATACTTGCAAAATGTCTAAACAATTAATCCATTCCCAAAATAACATCAAATCCAAACTTACCGAATATATTAGATCGGCCTCCAACCAAACTCTCTATTTCCAACGGGCATCCCATAACTAACTTGGTACAAATACCATTTCTCCATTTGGTAGAGCCACTATGACTCCTTGGTTCATTGGTTGTGGCTGAAGGCCATCCATCCTAACCAACATGGAAGATGCAAACAACTGAGAAGCTCCCTTGTCAAATAAGGCACTTGTGTAAACTTGCGACACTCTAACTCTTCTTATGATGATCTCCACTACTTACTATATGTAAAGGACTGCTAAAAAGAAAGTTAAGTAAGAGCACTCCCAATAGATATTGTAAAATACAGTTGCCTTTAAAATATAAAGAAATTTGTACAAAAGTGACGTCCAATGGATCTTTTATATAATCTTTATTTTAGATTTTGCTACAGTAATTTTACTACATGTAAAGGACACTATTCATGGCTGTAGACATTTTAAATTAATTTCTCTCTCTTCAGTGGTTGATTTTCCCCATTTCTTCCATATTTTCTATTTTAATTTCAGGCCTCTCTCTCTCTCTCTCTCTCGTTCCCATGCTTTCCTCTGTGTTGGCTAGGGTGACTCCAATAATCGGTCTATATATATAAAAGCAAGCTGCACATGAATAATAATAATAAAAAAAAAAACTGCATATGACTCCAATCAGGTTGTATATCCTTGTAAACATGTAACAACCCTATTGTATATACTTTGAGAATATTTTTATTATATAATATTTTTTTAAATTAATTTATATATTGGTTTAGTTTATAAATTTGGATTAATTTAAAATAAGACATAATTATATAACATTGTATATGGGGAGGTATTGCAAATAGCAAAAGATATGAAGATATTATTGGCAATTAGAGAACATATTTGAAATGAATAAAAAATCTTAAAAATTTTAATATTTAAATGATATAAAGAAAAAATATATAAACTGATGGATGACATATTGTAAAAGTCAGTACGTAAAATAGAAAAAGTGGATTTTGATGATATATTTTAAAAGATAGGATGAAGAATCCATTCGGAGTGCTCTAAGGCAGGTAATAACCTCATATTTATGATAACGCAAGCTTCTTATGCCTTTATGGCGTCCTCATCGACTTCTCCTAGGGTAAGTGCGCATACACTGGCTTGCACAGGCTGCCTTAGACCTTCACGTCCTCCTCTTCTCATCATTCACTGTATCAAGGGTGCCTGAGGACAATCCCGAGTGAAATGCCTCGTCTGTCCACATCTATAGCACGCATTCTGGGCTTGGCAATAGTCCCATTCATGAGTCCTATGACAAACATTACATACTGGCATCCTTCTGCCCGCTCGTGAACTTGGAACGATTGGTGGTTGCTCACGGTTCTAGACACGAATTGCTGTAGAGCTCTAAACTCCTCCATTCGCCTACTAGCATACATTTCTTTAGATTTGGGGATACGACCAACAAGTTTTGTTGCTCCCACTCAACTATGGATGCCTTATGAACTAGTTTATGAAAATCCATAATCTCCAAACAAGATACTTGCGTTCTAATGTTGGTTTGTAACCCGTCCTAAAATCGTTCCAGCCTCATGGCTTCCGTAGAAATAAAGTGAGGGGAAAACCTTCCCAACTCCATAAATATGGCGGTATACTATTACGCCGTCATATTCTCTTAAGTTAGCGAAGTCTTTTGACCTCTGATTCCTTATAATCTCAGGGAAGTACCGATCATCAAATCCTTTCTTGAACCTTTCCCATGAAATCCTTCCCTTGTCTCCTAGTTCCCTGGTAAGGAATTGCCTCTGAATATCCCACCACAAAGAAGCTTCTCCCTAGAATAGGTAGCTTGCATATAGCACATTCTAGTCCTCGGTGCATCCACATACCTCAAACATCCTTTCTATATTGGATATCCACTTTTCCACCCTCGCCAGTCCTGCATTTTCGAAGAATCTAGGGTAGCGATGAGCCAAAAATCGTTCGTACATACATCCTCTTCCTTCCTCTATGGAGGTTCCTACCGACAGAACTTGCATGTGACAGGAATACATCTCATATTGTTGTTCATATTCGATATTCAGTTTAGCAGTCTAGCTAGTTCTCGTCCCTTCCTCCATCAATTGATCCTTCCTTGTGACCACTTGGTGTTCACTCTCCTCATGGAACTCTCGATTGCACCATATTTAAATCCTAAAACATAACCCGAGTCTATTACATGCTATCCCACCTCACCATCCTAAGCACAGTTCAAGCTTAACACTAGAAATTTCAACCTATCGTACTAAATCAATTTATATTTTCTGGTACTGTCCTATACTCCTAAGAGTTGTCCAGAGTCTCTCATAAAACACGCTTTCTGATACCAAGTTGTGGCACCCCGTCCCTCATGAAAGACTAGGTGAGGTTTTGTAATGCCAAGGATATTGACTAATCGGTCAACACCCTAGAGGAAATCTAGGCGTGTAGCAATCTAGAGGGAAGTACACATGTAAAATATTCGATTTATGATATCATAGCAAAATTTAATACAACAAGTTGCAATAACAACATTATCATTCCAAAACCAAAATGCTAAAGTTTATGCAAAAGATGATTATTTCTCTTCATTAACCTCAAAACATTACATCATCTAGAGTACATAAAATTAGTCGCCATAAGTGGCAGACTAATTACAAATGAGCTTTAGGCTTAGTGTTGTACATCCTACAAAAGGCACAAGACGTGTCATAATCTCTGTTATCAAGACTCGGGCAAGATTGACTCTTCTTACTTGGGTGTCATGTCAGGATTTGTACCTGCATCAAAATTTATGGTCCTGATAATGAAACTATAGAGAGGTTGGGTGACTATGACAAGACTGCTAATGAGAGATAATTTTAACAAAAATGCTATGAAAAATTTTCATGTAAATACTAGAAGAACACGTATATGCATGGAGAGAAATCACCCTCAGTCTTACAACTACGTGCATCCTCAAAACCTTACGATGGATCACCCTCTTAGTGAAAACACAAACACACACACACACACACACACACACACACACACACATATATAGGCATGGCGAGGAATCATCCTCTCAGGACATTGCCATCTCTTTATGCAAAATAGATCATACACATTAATAATATTATAATGATAAATGACCCATCTCCATAGAAGTAGAAAACCTATAAAAACTAGTATTCAACCTATTTCAGCCAAGTAGCATTCTTCATCACATAGTTGGTCATCACATACATAGTTTCTCGTAGGCTTACACTTAGGCATTCATCCGCTATGCAAGCACACACACATACACAGATACTTGTTGCACTGAGGATGCTACTCTACTCAGCCAACCAACTCGAAGACATCAGCACGTGATACACTAGAGGTCCCACATCCCGAGTATTAGGTGAGGCAACTACTCACACACACACACACACCCCGATATCCAGGGTTCCTGCACAGGGACTCAGTACCAAGTATGGAAAACAACTAAAATATGAAAAACATTTGAAACATTGAAAACGACGAGAAAATATAGATAGAAACATAATACTTGCAGTATTTATTCATGCTTGTAGAATGGGGGCGAAGTTGTAGAAATAATGCAATGTCTCTTACACACAATATTCACCCATATTACCAAATATTTTTTTAGAAGCTAACTTATATTCCTATGTCGGAAGCTTTCTTGTTGCCTCTTTGCTCCTTGCTTGCAATAACAATCATCTTCTCAAGCTCCTTAGTCCTTTAAATAGAGTGGGATTGTCAAGTGTCTTTTTTGACGTATCTATGGCTCCAGGTATGCTTGGATATGGGTCCATCATCCTTGTTTCTTCATGCTACAAGTTGATAAAGACAAGTGACCAGGGTATGGTCCTCACACCCCATCGGTTTGCCAACTCATTAGTCCTTCATTGAACGAGGGTTCTACACGTGGTGTTGGGCCATACTTTTGAGTCCTAATAACACGACTTGACGTGCCTTTACCTTTCATTACAAAGCCAATTCGGATGTGGCCTTTCAGATGGAGTGTGGGTTTGGGTCAGTCCTTGATCGTTGCTCCTGTTGGACAAGTAATCCCATCTCACTTTGGACGGGTAGTTCGTATCTAACCCGAGCTCATCAGTCTCTTTAGCTCATCGTCCTCGTCCTCATAGTAGGCAATGTTTTTAGCTTGATATCCATGGTCAAGACACTCATATCCATCTAACTCTGGGACATTTCAACCGGCCGCTCACAAGGTGCTTGCTTGCTCAGATGTTGGACAAGCTACACTATGTGTTTCCCACTGTTGATTCTTTAGACCATTGGAGTGTTCCTCATCTTCGCCTTTCCTTCAACTACAAGAATGGTTTGTCCTCTTTCTTATTAGGCTTGGCCCTCACATTTAACTTTTTGTTTCTACCCGATTGGCAGTAGGGGTTTGCACAACTTTGCCACAAGGGTAAACATGGCCTATGCTATTTTATGATACTATTTCAGTTATGCTAATGCCAAAAATATTTTGTTTATAATATTATTGGGATGAAATGCTTTTGAAATGCCACTATTATTTTTTAGACTGTTTTGTTATACATTTTATAACTAGGTCATATTTATACACAAGTATACGTTTGTTATTTACTGAGTTGTTGATAACTGACTTGTTTATCTCCACTATTTTTTAGATGATTTTGATGGTTGTGACTGTTGAAATAGATGACAAGTGTTAGAATTAGAAGAGAAATGTGCGATAAGTGTTAGGTGACATAGGATAATTTGTGAGATTTTAGATAATATTTATTAGTGTCGAGTTATTTTCTTTGGAAGAATTGTTGAGATAATTGATGTTAGAGGATTTTTTTTATTTAAATTATTGTTATTGTAGATTTTAAGTTAAATATTTCACCCTCAGTAGAGGCATGACATCTTCGTTTAATAGCTTGTGGACATCAAGAAGTAAGAATCATCCTAACATCAAATTGGTGAAGATCGAGAGTTTGTAAGTAGAGCAAAATATCCTAAAGGAAAGACCGAAGCCAAAAGTCTTGGAAAAATTGTAATTGCGAGTCACGTAAATGTAAGCTTAGATGGATGAAGTCATGGAGGTTGTACAGGAAAAGGCCTTAACTTGCATATACAACTTTTTTGGAAGATATATTCAGTTGTTTTGTCCTCAACCTAATGAGATTATGTGCAAGGAATTCCTTAAAAGTCCACGTGAATGTAGTTCAAGAGAGTGAAGCTAAGATCAATCATCTTGTTTACAAATTTGATAAAGGAATTTGCAACACAATTTGTAGAAGAATAGAGAAAATACCATGAATGAATATTCTCTTAAATGTTAAGCAAAGTAAATGATATAATCCCTTAGGGGTTAACATATCTCAATTTAACTAGAGAAAACTTCTGAAAGATGATAACTACGAAAAAGTCATTTTATCAACAATTATTGTAGGATTATGGCCCGATAGTTCATGGTCATCCCTCAACGGAGATCATGAACAACTGACATGTACAAACTCATGTTAGCGTTTAGATTTTTTACGCCTCGTGTCCACGTACATTTTCTTTCAACCCTAGTAAAAACAAAATATACAATCATGTTTAGATTTTTATGCATATGCAACCATGTTTGCTATGTTTTGAGAATAAAGATAAAATTTAACTAAAAATAGAGACAATTAAAGGCTAAAGGAAGTGTATATCTATTATCGTTATAAGTAGTATAAATACATGAGATCCCTCAATAATTTTAAAAGTCGGTAAATACTTTTTCAAAAGTAGATCAAAATGATGAATACATTTACTCAGAATTTAAAAATATATCGTCAAATGAAAAAAGGAGTAAGTAACCAAATTTTAATAACTGTAATTACAAGTTATCAATAACCAAATCTATGTTCGTTTGTAAAATTATATTGTTCAACTTTGAAGTTAAAATGTGTGTATCATATACGTTCTAATGTAAAATAATTACGTTCGATTTCTTTTAGTTCAAACAATAATTCACTAAAGTCTGAGTGTAAACAACACTAGGATGTACTGGAAGTGATGTTAGAACTCTAGTGCTGATTACATTAGAATATAAATTAAGACAATGTTTGAATGAAAGTACAATTTCATTCGAATGGACATGATTACATTCGAATGTAATGCATTGCCTATTCTAATGTCGGTTTTGTTAGCTCGAACGTTTAAGCATTCGAAATGAATTGAAATGCATGTTCAAATGTAATATTCGATTTAAACAAATTAATGTAAAACATTACAACAAAAATAAGATTTTGGGACTTTTTTTGGACAACATGAAAATCGTCCCAAAAAATGAGTTGTAGGGACAAAATTCAAATTTCGTCACTAAAAATAGATGTAAGTCATTAACCTTTCGAATAATACATATTTTTTTCAAACGATATATGCAGGGACGAGAAGTCTTGTCCCAAATAAAATAATCGTTCGAACACTTACTAAAACATTCGAATATAATAAAATAAATATTCAAACGGATACTATATATGGTCGAATGAGAATTAGACGCGTTAAGTGACTAAATTTAGCAGAATATTGACTTACTATTCGAACAACATATTACAACATAGTTTGAACGTATATATTAATCAATGTTCAAATGTAAATTAAAGAGTTCGTACAGAGATTAATTGCAGAAATATTTTCAAACATAAAAAAATACATATTTAATATCTGTTCAAACGGTAAATTGACAGGTTAAGTCACTAGATTTAGCGGGACATTGACTTACTGTTCGAACAACTTATTATACCGTTCGAATAAATAGGTTAATCGATGTTCAAATGTAAAACAAAGAGTTAGAATGGAAATTTATTGTAGAAATATCTGGCGGGAATGGAGAAACATTCAAATGGTTATATATTACATTTTAACGATAACATAATTTTTACAAGTTTTGATGCCAACACGATACCTTACTTAATTATGGAGAAATATTTAATTTATAAATAACTTAGCAATTAAAGAATACATATAATAGAAATCAATAATTAATTTAGAAAAGAAAATGACGATTGATAAGTAAATTTATTTTACAGAACATAAAATATTGTCCATACAAAAAACAAAATAAAAATAATAAAAGATACAGACTACTACTGATCATAAAAATCACATCCTCGACTCCATCTAGGCCTGTCTCAAGGTGTGTTAGCCGAGTACTGATCATGACTTGAGTCATAGAGATGGTATCAATCTCTGTATATAAGTTAGAGATACTAGCAGTAATCTCTGTACGTAAGTCAGAGATGACACTTGGGATCTTTGTACACACTGCATCAATCACCTATGATATTTGTGAGTGGATCTTTGCACTCATTATATCTGCAATCTCCTCACAAATAGCAGTGCATTATGCCGTTTGTGTGGATGTCTTACCAATCTATATTCCATGATCTGATCTCATGTGTGCATCTCCCTGAGTCTCTCAACCGGCTTTGTAATAAGAGCATGAAGACGAAATCTCAATTGTCTTGTGTTTCATGACAAGATGGAGGAGTTGATCGGTCCAATTGGCTCCTGAACACATTCAGTAATATCTGGCAGGACCCCAGCATGTAGCAGAAATTGTGTGATCAGGATTCTAAATGGCAATATATTAGTCGTAATGTAGTGGGCTTCTAATTGATTCCTAGTGAATATATAGCCCACTAGGTCGATAGGTACCCTACAAGCGACGCATATCATAAATCTCGTTGGATCCATGCCAACTTCAGTCTTGTGCTGCCAAGGATTAATATTATTGGCGATGATAAAGTTAATAATCTTGGAGAAACATAATAAATCAGTATGTTTGATGCTTTTTGTCCCATCATAGGGAGAAGCATTTGCACCAACAACCAATTGCCTCACTTCGTGATCATCGAGGCCATCGAGTCTATTTCTATTAGAGGCCTCGTCCTCAGCCGTCTCCCCATCATAGAAGCTGTAGACTCATTAGCACCACGTTTAGATATGCAGTGCGCAATCAAGGGATACCAATGAAATCGGCCGAGTCTGTTCGTTGAAAATGTAATTGAGGCTCCCCAAACCGAGATCGTGTATGCCTCTTCATCTCGTCTGGCACCATCGAACTCTCTATAAAACTTAGAGATGATGTCGATATAGGAAATAAGGTGCCATCATTTGTCCTTCTAGTTAAGGATTGGTGTCCAACCACGCTCGATGAAGACGGTTGTCAAGGAACGATCCTCCCAGAGAAGATCTTGAAAGTCAGAGATCTTCTTCTGACACCCCAATAAAATGGTTCTATCTCAAAATTTTTTGCTGGAGGGTTGCCCTGGTCTGCCACGCTTCCGTCCCCTAAGACATTGACAACCTGAAATTTAAGAAATAAAATTAAAAAAATTATTTATAAAATATGATACATAAACCTTTACAAAATTATATATTAATTAAAATAATGAGAAATTTTTTTGTGTTATACCATTCGATCGAATCATTGAGCGTTCGAGAAATGTCAGTGGTACGTGCTACACAATAGCTGTGAGATAAAGAACCACTTCAAGTAAATTGTCATTGCTTGTTAATTAATATTTTAATTTCCTTAAAAAAATATAAGATTATAAATTATTTGGTAATCTTCAATATCAATGATCATGTTAACATATTCAAAGAATTGAGAGTAAATGATATAAACTAGAAATATGAAGAAGAGTTCCTGAAATTATTTGAATAACTGGTAATGACATTGCAAATGCGAGTTTGATGGACCACATTAATATTATGATTGTTTATTTTTGTATGTATATACTTTATTCAATATGTATGTTATACAAATGCATACAAGTAATCCAAACGATATCTTGGACAAATTGTATGCATTGGCACGTGGTCCCTTGAGACGCACTACTCGATATTCTACATATATTTTTTGATAAAGTAGGTATCACACAATAGATCAAGAACACTATATGAAAATACAAAATAGTAATGTCTTAGTCGAAGGTATTCATGACAGAAAAAACATTTATTTCTATGAGTTACTGTCGATATAATGGGAATGAGATATTTGGAGAAGCTTGTGGTATATTTGTTTAAGTGTGATTGGTGGGATTTAAGTAATCCTCGAAGGGGAGTGCGCGATGATGAATATTTCTTGAGTATTAATACATCGCAAAAATTGTATGAAGATGATTCTTTTGTTTTGGATTCCTAAGCATCTCAAGTATTCTGCTTAGATAATCCTGAGTTAGGAAATCAACGGCGAGTGGTAGAAAAATTTTCTCTAAGAAATATATATGATGTTATTCCCAAAACAAAGGGACAAGTCGAAAAAGAAGATGATCTATCTACTCAAGAAGTATATCTTTAATTTGTTTGTGAATTTGAGCCAATATGATATAATTCCATTATATAGGGAAGATATTGAGGTTGAAATTGTTGATGCAATAGTTGAGAAAAATATTAACTAATCTAAAGTATTTATAGATGGTGAGGGCGAATGGTCAACTGAAATTGATATAGATGATTGACTAATTTGTATTCACATGAAACTTTATGCCAAATCTTTTTATGTAATGCATGTATCAGTGCTTTGAAAATATGCCACTGAACAGAAAGGAAGTTTGCATCCCATCTCCACCTGTTCATAATTCTCCGTTTGACTCACCACTAGAGATTAACTCTCCATAACAAGGTAAAAATCTAATAATAATTTTGTTTCAATTAAGGTAATTTATAAATATTACTTCATTTCTAACCATCATTTACTTCGTTTTTACAACGAATATTATATTATTTAGAGTTAAGCATACAATCTCGTCAAAATCGAGGTACTATTAGAGACGTAACGTTGGAAAAATATCGTAAAATGGGTATATTAAGATTAACATTCTTGACGAACATATCAGAGGTGAAGGACAACCAGTAGCTTGGCTTGCATCACATGTGGGTGCTCTCTTACACGGACTTATGCACATTTGGCTATGAGTTCATGGCATAAAATCCTCCAAGATGTGAAAAAACTTATCAAGAAGCGTTGTTAGGTAATGTTTAATTGATTTCTAAATTATTTAATATGTATGCAAAATATAAAATATGCAAATGATAATTTTTTTGTGTATATATTTTTTCAATAATGATTTTGAACTAAATTTTGGTCGAAGAGGAGTGTAAAACTGTTGATAAGCTTATGTGTAATGCATTTCACAAATATAAAGCGAGATGTTATGAGCATTATAATAAATTCGAGAGTAAGGACAAGGCACGCCAACATCCTTTTCAGGATGTCTGACCTTCTGATTGAACTTTTTGACATGTTTGAGGATCCAACATATAAGGTAAATGAATTATTTTACGAGTCATATTTTATAATTTGCTCTTGCTAATATTTACAATTTCTATGCAACAACGAAGTTTTAAAAAAAAAAAAAAAAAAAAGATCAAAATTGAAGGTTCATCATCATGCAGACTTAAGATCTTTCTATTGCCTTTCTAAAAAATTGATAATGTTATTATATATATTTCATTTTATATAGTTTGTTATTTGGATGTATTGTAATAAGTTTATATCTATAAAATATGTTTCATGTAGTATGAGTTAGATACCAATTACGATCTAACAAAATTATATGCTGCATCACATATTGATCGTAATGAAGAGTGGACTCATCCAGATGCCTGTGAAAATTATGTAAGTATTATTATCTGTTTTAATTAAACATATTTAGATTTTTTGTCAGAATATTAATTTTTTGTCTTATGTGTAGGAAAAAAATGGTTGCCTATGTTCTGATTCTTCGTCAAATCAAAATTCCTCAACAAGTGATGTTAAAATTGTTACAAAAATTTTGGGTCCACATTCAAGATATTTGAGGAGTTTGGGTCTCTATATCAAGCTTTTTAGCTCTTCCTCATCATCCAAAAATGCTTCTAACAATTTTAGAGCATTGGAGGAAGTGAGGTCTGAGATCGAGGAATTGAGGATAAGACAGAATGAGTTAGGGGCTCAATTGGCCCATCGAGCAGACATGGAGATGCAAATGAAATAAGAATAACAATAAGAGGAGTTCAGAAGAGAGATACAACTCCAAATGCATATGCTTATAAAACAATTCAAGCCTTCAAGCAACTGATTTACATTATACGTACAGATTTATTATATGTTTATGTACGATGAACACTATTACTATTTTATTTATTTTGTTCACATTTATGTGACTACTTTTATGTGTATTGAACAAATTTGTAATGTATTTTTTTAAGATGTTATGTATGTGTATTTGATTTTTTATTATTGAGCAATATCAATTAGTTATTGTTTGAACGACTAAAAACTGTTCGAACAGAAGTAGTCAAACCATTCGAGTAGTGATACAGACCATTTGGTTGTAATCCATAATAGATGTTCAAATAGTAATCGTAAACTGTTCGAACGTAAGAAATGTTCGAATGCTTACTAATGACATCAAATGTGTTCAAACATAGTTGTCTATTCGACCACCAAAGTTAACATTCAAACGCATTTCCGTTTGAACGAATTTTGTTTCCGTCAACCACTCATGAAGTATTCGTTCAAACATAATTCATAGTCGAATGTAATGTCTTCACCGTCCGACCGGAAATCTGGGACGAAACTAAATCGTCCCAAAAAACATTTTCCGTTTGAACTCTATCGAACAGCTTTGCTCAATTTCATCGCGAAAATATATTTTTGGACGAAAATAAAATTTTTCTCCCAAAATACCTTTTGAGACATTAATATTAGGACAATTTTTTGTCCCAAGAAGCCTCTTCTGTTGTAGTGAAATTTACATTCAAAATTATTTAACTTACATTTGAATGTGAGTTTTCCTATTTTTCCTGTAAAAATGCATAAAATATCAATTACATAGTTCAAATTCTTCCTAAATTGTGCCATAAATTTATAAAGATGATAAAAATAAGTGTTTTCAAAATTAATAGGATTAAAAAAAAAATGAGATCACATCATTTCTTTTTTTCTCCTAGCGGTGGGGTCTATTGAAATACATATTTAAGTTTTATGCCATAATTGAGGTTTTTCAATTGGTTCATCATGTAAATCCTAATTTTATAATTTTATTTATTATGTTGTATGTACGTTTAAATTAGTTTTGAATATTGTAATATGATCTTTTATTGATAATTTTCTTTGCCTTTTATTTTGAAAATTTAAGTTGAACAATATAGACAAACCAAAAACTTTAAGTCATAAACATTATTAAGACCAGGTTTCGAAATAAAAACAAATTGAGCAAACTTTTTTTATTTGTTAATATTGTTGGGATAATGTTTTGAAGCAAAATAAATAACGAATTTCTTATAACATATCTGTTAGTGATCTATATTGAGAATGAATGTGATAATTAATGCTATTTATTTGTTGAAAGAACAATGAGATCAATTGGCATGTTAAATGTTTTTATTTTTTATTTTTATTTTACATTCAAACTTGAAACTTTCGATATACTTATGCGCGGTTTTAAATAATTTTTTTAATTCTTATTATATATAAATTTTTATATATCTTAGGACCACCCTCTACATTAATCCTACCTTCATCTCTACATCTTCACATTCATCTAAAGTCATCCAACTCACTCAACAAGTAGAGAAATACAAGAATGGGATAGAGGTTTATAAGGAAAAATGGGAGCAGTTGGTGCAAATGGCAGAATCTATGCAATCAAATATCAACAATATGATAAAGAAACAAAGCAAATATGATTGTCGCCTCTCATAAATTATGGCGCACAATTAGAGACTCATAGAAAGCCCTAAAGAGATAACCAATTTCACATTTCTATTTTAGTTTGCAAATTAGAGCAAACTTTATTTGAGTATTTTTATGAACAATGGTACTAGATTTAAATGATGACTTTAATTTTATGCATTTTGTTGTATCACTAGATTTTTTTTTTTTTTTGGTCTTTTATTTATAAAAAATGAAGAATTGTACAATTATATATGCTGAAATATATTTGTTACTAATTCTAAATATATGTCACCATTTATGATGATAAATATTTGTCACCAATTCTAAATCATGGTATGTACTAATAAGAGTTAGTCGTCACCAATAGTAAACAATAGCGACGAATTTAACTCGCACCTATATTAGACTCCAGCTTCTTATTGTATTATTTTTTATAAATAAATTTTGACAGCAAAAATTAGGTTGACGACAACAATACTTCCTTGCAAATAATTTTCTATTAATGACAGTAATTTTGGTCACTATAATGTTTGTATCTGCGATGACATTAATTGTCTAATATTAATGAGAACCAAATCTTTTGTCACAATTACGTTAGTTTTTGCGACAATTTTGGTTTGATGGGGATTTTTTGGGACCAAGTATAAGACCCTTCTTATGATGAAATTGTCGTCGCTAAATATTATATCTTTTGCAACAGTGTGCTTTTCACATCATTAATAACTTTTAACAACGAGATATTTTTTACAAATGTGTGACGTTTTTTTTCTTTGCAAAAAACTATTTACGACGAAAATTCAATATTTAGCGGCAAACTTTTTTCTCGATAAAAGCTTTATTTCTTATAGTGATATGATATTGTTTTCACAATCTTATATACCATGCATGCATTTGAAAAAGAGGGAGACCAAATATATATAGAGTGGTGCTACTCTGTCGTCTCCATGTGCCCACTCTGTGTGTCGCCTAGTTGGAATTGTACTTTTTTTTTAATTTCAAATATTTTTTAAATATTTAAAAAAAAAAATATTAATACACTAATAGTCACTTTGTTTAGCTTTATTTATGTCTTTGCTTCTATGTATGATATGTCTGTAATAGTATATCTATTTATTAATGCAAGTTATTTTCCTGAGAAAAAAAAAAGTAATAGAAAAAAAATTAAAAAAGAATTAAATGTATAAACAATTAAAATGAATGAACAAAATAAAGTGGTATGATAACATTATATCAATATAGAACTTATCCCACAAAAGCACTTGTGAATGAGAGGGTGTCTTTCTCAATATAAAGCCACTAGTAAGATCACTACTAGCCGATGTGGGACAATCCATATATATATCATGCATATTTTTGACGTAGATCGATGAGAGACTTTTGACGTTAACGAACCCTAGTTAGCTCCTGTCCTTAATTTTTTGTTTGTTTTTATCCTCTTCTTAATTCGTAGCATGCAGAAAGTCATCCTTTTGTATTGGCCTCAACATCCATCAGTAGGCCCCTCTACAACTTTATCCATAGCCATTGCAAAGTCCACACGTCTTATCTAATTAATTTTTAACGTTCTCTCATCTCATCTCATCTCATTTCATCTCATCTCACGTCTCAATATCTAAATTACAAACGAGATAGAGTGCAAAATGGATTTTGGTGGATGCATGTATTAATTTAACATCCCGGCCATCTAAAAACTACTTAAATTACTTGGTGGCAGAAAATTTGTTTCATTGAGTTTATATATATATATATATATATATATATATAAACTTAATTGAGAACCATATCTTCAAACATATATATTAATATGCTTATGATCCGATCCGTGCATGTCACAATATCTCTTTTATATTTCAATTATCGAATAACATTTAATACAGCGAGATTCGCATGCATGCATGCTGTATTATATATGATCTCTATTTGAATTATATATAGAAAGCGTTAAAGCATGAGAAGATTGTAAGAAATCTCGATTTAAGAAATCTGCTAGCTTTCAGTTAACAAGCAAACTACTACTAAATTATAAGTTGATTAACATATCAAGATCAGTACTAGAACGTACGTACTAATCATCATCTAGTCCTATTAATTATACACTGATCAGAGAATTAGACACTAACTAGCTAGATAGATAGATAGATAGATAGCTTGAGATCAAGAGGGGAATTAAAGTCATGATCATGATTACATTAGAGATTGTCAATATCTACAAAATACTAAATTAAAGAGCTGCATCCTGCATCATCAACTATATATACTACATATACTGGCTGATCCAATCCATGCCCGCATGAGCGTAATAGAATGTTGTGGTGTTAAAAATATCGGTGTATGTATCCATGATCTCACACTCCCCAAGAACTGGTTGGCCGGCGCCGGCCATGGTGTCCACTGACGGCGATGAACTCGTGCTGTTACTCGGAACCGTCTCGGCCGGTAATTGGGAGAGCCGCTGAATCTCTTTCTCCGCCTCCGATAGCCGTTCCTTCAGCTTCAACACCTGCAACAAATTTATTTATGGGATTAATTGTGTCATGATCTGTAAGAGGAATCTAGCGAGTGATATAATAAAACATAAAATAAGTTAGTTAATTAATATTCTGTACGTCGATCACGTGGTGAGTGGGCCTTGGGGAAGGCCCAACACCCAGCAGCCACCTTAAACAACAGTGTACGGACAACGTCGGATGTTGTGACTTTTTTTGTTGTCTCGCGAGGTGGAGTACTACTTATGCTGTTCTCCTTATCTTATCTGTATTTGTTTGGTTGATTTTTCTAAAGCCTAACTCACAAAGCTGGGTGGCATGGCTTTCTTCGAGCCAAGAGCTCATGCATGTTCTTATACAGTGGGTCATCATCTCGTTCTTTTTGTTTTTTTCAGTGGATGTGTTTGGATACAATGAAACAAGAAGGAAAACAAAAACAAAAAAAAAATAACTATTTTTGTATGCCTCCCTCCCCTTGTTTTGGACTTTTAAAAAGATACATAATTATAGTACAAACCCGAACTAAGCTTGCAAATGGTTTGACGACGCTCGAGTTTCGCATTCTAAACAGACTCGAAAACAGGTCAAAGAAAGAAAAAGAAAACGGACTTAGAAATCCTTTTTCTTCTTTTGTTTTTCTCGGAAACCAAACAGTGTCCCTGATCTTGTAAATGGTTTGAGCAAGGTTGTTTTGCACACATCACAAACTCAAAAACAAAGAAAAAATATATATAAATATTAATTGCTTCAAATTCAGTTTGTGATCTTCCTTTTCTCCGAAAGCAAACGGGATACGTACGTAATTTACAAACTAAAGCCTAGAAATGAGTGATAAAAAACAGATACGCACATAGAGAGAGAGAGATCAGAGAGAGACCTCAGACTCAAGCTGGCATTTCTCAAAAATCGTGCTTTCGTGTTCTTTCTTCAAAGCAGAGTACTCTTCCTCAAGTTTCTTGTTCTTCCAGCGTGCCCTACGGTTCTGAAACCAAACGGCAACTTGGCGAGGCTCAAGACCCAGTTCAGAAGCAAGCCTGTCCTTTCTCTCCGACTCCAACTTATGTTCATTTCCAAAGTGAACCTCAAGAAGATTCACTTGCTTCTCACTCAGCTTCCTCTTCTTCGCTCCTCCGTCGCCGGCGTTTCCTCCTTTACTCTTCTTCCGGCGTCGTCGAATTGGTTTTGACGTCTGATCACCTGTAAATTATTCAACATGCATAGATATATATACATATATAAACTACACATAAACCAGCATAAAAAAATATGGATTTCCTAAGTTAAATTCAGAGAGAATTAAACAAACCTTGTTGGGTTACCATTTGGGTGTATGCATCAGCATAGCATGATTGAGAGAAGTGTACTATATGATCATCCTCACGGTTCATGTTTGCTGGCATCCTCTCTCTCTCTCTCTCTTTCTCTCTCTCTCCTTTTCTTTCTCTGGCTCGCTCAAAAAATGAGCTTTTTTCTCTCTTTCTTGTTCTTAATGATCAGACCCAAATGGCCAATACTGTTTGTTCCATGAAATGATGAATGTCTTAGGAGCGACGACACACCATATTTATAAGCGAGGTGTATTCTTATCTATAGCTAGCTACCCAACTTCTGTGTCCCATTTAGAACTTCTATTAATTACCAAAATGTCCTTTCTTTTTTGTAGAATGCAGTGCGGTTTGAACAGTGAGGTGAATTTAGGTGAGTTGATTTTAGATATATATAAATTAAATAAAATATTGTTAGATATAATATTATTTTTGAATATTATTATTGTTTTGAAGTTTAAAAAATTTAAATTATTTATTTTATTTTATGTAAAAATTTTAAAAAAATATAATAATAAAATGAGATAAAATATTTTTACTATCTAAACGGATTTAGAAGATGAATTATCGCCCTTGTTTTCCATATTACTCTACATTTGTGTCAAAAAATATATATAAAATGTAATAGTACTACTTCCCTTCAGTCACAGTTTGTCACTTTTATTTATTAATAAAGCACTTACATATATATATATATATATATATATATAAAAACACCATCTGATGTGTTTATTTTTGTTGTTTTTCAAAAATTTCATGGTTCCAAATTATTAATCTGTTCCGAGAAGGACTGCAGGGAAGACATGATGCATGGAGGTGCATGCAAGACATGCAGCAAGAGATTGTTATAAACACAAACACCAGTTAATTAATTAGGTAAAGAATTCGAACATTCCGGCCGGATACCATCAGATCAAATAGAAATGGTCGACCTAATTATTAAGGGACACTGATTACTTATAAATAGTTGATCGATCTTCTAGGTTGGGGGGCCTGGATCAGTACTCTGGACATTGGAGTAGTACTCTGCAAACACATGACGTACAAAAATGTTGCTAGCCCCGGCCATGCCAGAGAGTGTGTGGCAGTGTGGGTTTAATTAGATCGACTTTCCTGATTAAGTAATTAAGTAAGAAGGAAAGGGTCATTATGGTATGAACCCAGAAGTCTAGAACTACAAGAATCACTATCACAAACTTGTTAGGAAATATTGGATATATATATATATATATATTTATATGGAGGGTGGGGATCCCAAGCCTGACCACCTCGAATTCAGTAAACAAAATGGGTGGTTGGCCTGTGGATTTGGACAAGCTGCAAGCAACTTTTGTTGTCCAATTGGGTGGTATTCTCCTCTTTCTATGTTTTCTACAGCCGAGCCGTCCTCGTTTAGATCATGAGCTATATAGCTTTGGGAGCACTAGTATTGGACTCATCAAATGAGTTCAATTTTTAAAATTTGATGATTTTAGTTTTAAAATCCTGGCATTGGATTCACCATATGTTCAAATGTCAAGCTTTTAGCTACAGTACATTTATCTTCATCTTCAAATTTGAAGACTCACTATTCACACTCTATAACCATTATTTTATTTATTTAAATTATTATTTTCCAATTTTGAGCCACAATATATTTAAGTTAGGAAATAATAATTTAAATATTAAATTAAATTATTAATTAACATATAGTTAGTGTAATTGTCAAATATGAAAAAAATAAATTAAAAATATTATTATTAACGAAATAATATTATATTATTATTTTGATGAATCTAATGGTTAATCCAATATGAGATTATGGATAGAGAGATTTTGGATTTATGAAAAATATGTACTTTTCATCAAATTTTAAAGATAAAAATGATGAATCCAATGCTAATGCTCTGGCTTTTCCACTATTTCTATCCATCTCATATGTCCTGATCATGCGTGGCTCGAGATGGGCGAAGAAAATGTAAAAAGTATTTAACCTCAAAAACAATATATATTATAATATAAAAGAAGTACTACTACGACGTTCTTAACAAGTTAATTCGGGAAACCCCAGTACTGAACCTATTATTATATAAACCCTAGTTAAACAGGATGAAAAGAAAGGAAGGGAGATAATGGAGTGATGAGAGAGACAGAAGACATATAAAAAGAAAAAAAAAATTATATTGAGGGTGTGTTGGAGCACATGATGAGGACAGTGCAAATATCGTCATTGTTGACGTACATGCCTTTGGGCTGCTCGATCGATCAGACCCATGCCATTTGGGAAATAACTTAGCCTCTTGTGTAAACAATGCAAGTGATATACTCTACCCTTATTGGATACATGATGACTGCTGATCAGATTCCCCAGTTTTCGCAATGGTAGGATAATTAGTTGGGTTGTGATAAACTTGTACTACTTTCCCTATAATGTACAAAGTTTTATCCATTGAACTAAAGTATGTGTTATCCATATCATGTGACAAAGATGGATGTCTATTGGAATGAAGTTAGAATGAAGAAATATGTCCGTGTCGTCACTCATCCACAGATATATTTATATATGAAAAAATAGTACTGATAAACATCATGAGTTTGTTAGCCGAAATAAGTTTTCAATAATTTATAAAAAAAAAAAAAAAATCTATATACAAGCTTGTTTATTGACATATCAAATACGCGAGTAATATAAAAATCTTTCAGATTAATTAGTTGGTACTATAATATTATAGTATTAATGTTTGATGGGTTCCACAATAAATGGCATATATGTGTGTTCATATTTATGAAATCACCACTTGTCTCAAAAGTTTAAGCTGATGAGAAAATATAGGTTTTATTATTTGTATTATATTCTTACACTCTCCCTCATGTGTGTGTTAGTTTCTTCCTCAATGAGTAGGTCCAACACGTGAAATATTTAATTAAATGGGTAAAATGTAGAGTTAGGATTTGAACTCAAGACTTCTATTTTGGAGGTTGTGAGTTTATGCCAATCAGATCACATGAAGAAATTCACAGGTCTAACTCATATCATAAAACATGTTTCACAATTGTTCATTCCTTATAAACTTGCCTAAGACCTTGTCCATGCCACAGACAATGTGAGATTATTCTTTTACACCCTCCCTCATGTGTAGACCGGTATTTTTTTTCTAAAACTTGTCATGTGGTAAGTATCACGGGCCTAATTCATCTCATAAAATCGGTTCCACAAGATATGATTGTTTATTCTTTATAAATATCTCCAAGACCTTTTCCATAGACAATGTGAGATTATTCCTCAATAATAATATATATCGATCAACTTGTAAGTAATAAAACTCATGATGATCGATGTAATTATATAAATTTAATTCTTTATGATAATGTAATTTTTTTAATTTTTTGTTAACAAAATAAAACTCATGGATTGATAAGGATGAGAGCAAGAGGAGACAAGTTCCATTTTAGGTTATATTTCAGGAGATAGATATAGGGATGACAAGTGCAACACTGAGCACAACTTTTCCTTGTTTTCTGCCCATGACAGAACATCACGAGCACCTTTCGTCCCATCTAGACATGAGGTTTGTGTGCCTTGACTAACTTTCCGGGAATATTCAAGCTAGCAACTTCGACAAACAAAGGCGTGATTAATTAAAGCTTCGATCTGTATGGAACTCACGAAAAGGCAATTGGGAGCTCATGAAAGGGCAAATAATTAATGAAAAAAAAAACCACAAAATCGAAAAAACAAAACTAGCAAAACAAAATGTGCCAATTTTGTTTATGTTTTGTTTTGTTTTTGTTTTTGTTTTTTTTTTTTGAGTGTAAGAGGAGGATTTCGAACTCCAAACCTCCTTTTTGGAAGTTGTGAGTTATGTCAATCAAGCTACAAGCCTTTGGCAATGCGAATTTTGTTTTTAAACACAAGGCCATGAGGTAATTAATATATATATATATATAGGGCCATGTCGGTAAATTTTAGGAGATATTAATGATTCTTAAGGATGGATGCGAGTGATCATAAGAATGCTATATATATATATGTTATTAAAAATTAATGTTTATATGAATAATTTAAAAATCAACGAAATTTTATGACTAAAGTAAGTATCATGCCTAATAACTTTCAAGCTGTCTAAGCCGGTTGGGTCAAAATTTGGGCATGTTAGACTTTTCAATTCAAGCTATGGTCAAAATTAATCTGGTAGACCAAGGGCGGCTATCTTATTATATATATATATATATATATATATATATAAACGGTCCAGATTAAACAACTAATTAATAGACACAACGGCCTGCCCAAAATATGATCACACGTACGATTTAATTAATTATATATTAAAGAGCTAACTTAGTAAGTACCATATATATTATAAACTGCATTAATTGGACAAGCTGGTGATGAATTATGGGGGGAGACAGATGATCTAGAGATTTATGGAGAAATTAATTAATATTAATTATTATTACAAATTAAAGACTGAAGGCCCAGGTCTCGTAAAAGTAGAAAGTCTTGGAGGTTTTGCTTTTCTAATTGTTTATAATATTTCTACTAAAAAAATTCAGTACTGGAAGTGGAATATTAATTATTGATTGATTCTTTTCTTAAAAGGATTCTGTTTGCATATTATGTACGTGGCTGCGTCCATAGCTTTTACACGCTATAAAAAAAATTATTTATTTATAATTAGTTAATTCTAACAAAATAATTATTTATAATTAAAATCAGTCTATTTTGATTACAAATAATCTTTTCACCTCAATTAAATGACTACAAAAACTTATTTTTCTTATAATGACATATCGGTGTATATAGTAATACAAATTATGTATTATAAAAAAATTATTTATTTATGATCAATTATTTGATTTTTTATTAAAATAAATTTATTTTCATCGTAAATAGTTATTCTTATCGCAAATAATATTCTATCATAAATATTCATTATTCTTGTAATATACCTTCTTGCTGCATGTTTAATTTGCACCAATTTTAGAGAGATGGGACGTTTACATCCATTATTAAATATTGTAAGATTTATTTATGCGTCTATCTATATCTTTCTCGCTATAATAAGTACGTTGCAGAATTTTGATAGTTAGAAAACTTAAAAATACAAATCCGACAAACGCAAACATGTGATTATTGTAAAATTATCATTAATTAATCCTCCCCAAAATTAATTAAAATATTGAATCAATAAAAACGAAATGAAGAACATATTATATATATATATATATATATTAATATACATAGGAGATCATCTGCATCTAAGTAGATCGAAATGATTTAGCAAGTACCAGAGGCCGATATATATAAACAAGCTAGAAATGGTGAATAAACAAAAGAAAAGACAAAAGGTGGTTGAGGGAAATGTCGGAAGCTGAAAGTAGTAGAGCCAAGTCCATGGGAGGTGGACCAAGCTGAAGAAGAAGAAAACCAAGCATTGAGAAAGAGTGAAAAAGACATGAGGTTAGGTTCTGAGGGGAAGGAAGGAAAGAAGGAAGAGGAAGAAAGAGGCACATGGGGAGCAACACATGGGAAAAACAAAAAACAAAAGAATGTACGCGTGTCACCACCCCCACAAAGTTTCCCTTTGGACCACATATTCTATCCATCCACGTGTGGAGTTAAGCTTGGGGTAGACAGTTTGCACGGCACGCCTGCCCACCAATTACATGATCTCTCTCTCTCTCTCTCTCTCTCAGAGCTATGACTACTCCATCCGTGGCCCGGGGGCCCCTTCATGCACCAATTAACCACTCGATCCGGGGCCAGGGGGCCCCTTCATGCACCAATTAACCCAAGTCGATCGCCATGCATCTCTCATTCACTCCATACTCCATACGTCATTTTCATTTCATTTCAAATTAGATGAGACATGAGAAAATGAAACATATATACTATTTTGTTTTCTATATTACATATATATATATCGGCCAGCTTTGTACGTAATATTTATATTTTCAATGAGAAAGAAAATCTGTGTACGTCCTCTTATTTTGCAATTTTGATCTGAAACTATTATAAGTGACAATTTGAATCCTAAGACTATATATATATATTAAAAATGGACATTTTGCATTCTTTATTAAGATTTGACGATCAACATATAGTCATGTGTTGGTTCATGATCTAGTTTTTCTTTCATCTAGCTGATCGATCAACGTCGACGACTATAATTCAATTGGGACATGATCAAAAGTATCAGTTTGTTATAGTTTGAAGTTGCAATGAGTTTTGATGGTTGAGTATAAAGTATAAAACTCTTATAAATATATAGTTCAAAGGTGTAAAGTGATCATATTGTACTTTTCCCTTTCAATTACAAGTTGTCCTTCATGTACGTGGTGTTAAATGGACCATTAATAATGCATGCCATATATACCCCTTTCTGTCAAATAAGAAAGCAAAAATGGACGGTTTTAAGAATTTTATATGAGCATATTTGAACTTTATGAATGGGATAGAAAAAAAAAAAAAAAAAAAAAAATCTGTTCCTCCAAGACAACTGATAATGTTTCTTCACAAACTCTCTAAAAATGGCAAATATTATATACAAGATTTTATCTCACATTTAAGGTGGTGGGAAAAAAAATAAAAAGAGAGAGAGTTTTCAAACCAGCTTTGTTATACGGTAATCAACATGTCATTCCCATTTTCCTTGTGCATACAGCTTTATCTAGAAAAAAGAAGTCATTATGGTGTTCTTGGAAGAATATTGCCTCATAGGTTTGTACGTACAATTATTTGCTAGCTTTGCTTTAGCGCTATATTCTGTGAGTGCATGCATCTGCTCTGCCAGCCCTTGAATTATAGGAGAGTCACTCACTCTCTCTCTCTCTCTTTCATCATTGTAAGCACATAAACTGGGGTAGGACTGAAACAGCAATATGTATGCAGGCTCTTTATGTCCATATAGGTTATGAATCCCATCGCTACACGTGGAGAGTTTTCGATGTTCAGATAATGTACCCGAGGAGAAAAGCTAGCTAATGCTGCTGGCCTGGAGTTGTCATGGGAAAGGTGGTGGGGTATGAGCGAGGAAGATGTCAGAGAAGTTTGGAGCACTGATTGGGTTTGATATTTGTGTTGTGTTGTTTAGTACGTGTGGTCCAATATTTATTTATGAGCTTTTAGTTGCTATATGGGTCGACGTTTCAACCAGGGAAATGGACAAAGTAGTACTGATACCAAAGGCTGTCTTTGCTTAATTTGCCATGGCATGAGCGCTCAGACGAAGTTGGCTAGATCGACTCCTCTTGAAGGGTAAGCCATTTCGAATCATGATCAGTTTTGTTGTTTATAAGTTATAATTAGTGCATATCTAAAAATAGTATTTATTGTAAGATCCAATATTCTAGTTATAAAATACGTTTTGTTTATGCTGATTAATTGATGTAGGAGTCACTGATGTGGCAGCTAGACTTTTACATCAATAGCGATCTGTTTGATGTAGCTGCAGGCTTCAAATTCAAGAACCCAGCCAGGTATTTTTCAAGCCAACGAAGTTTAATTAATGTAAAGACAATAGGTAGTATATATATTATAATTTATATATAGCAAGGATGAAGGGTGGATAAGGATGAAACTAGAGAGAGAGAGAGAGAGAGAGAGAGAGGGAGATTATTTTAATTAAAGCTCAGAGTTAAGCTGGCAGCTAAAGTAGTACTTAATCGTGTCATGATCTTTGTGAATATTTAAGGGAAGAAATTAAGAGCAAAGGTTGGTTGATCATGAAGATCAAGATCATGCGCATGGCATGGAGGGGATTCTTTCATTTGCCTTTTGAGTTGTTTTGGAGTACTTTAATATATATAATGTGGTCCTAATTGACTAATTAAATAAATCAAGTACCCCAAATTAATTAATTGGCCTGCATAAATTAATGGGTGTCATCTTTATCCCGACACTTCCAACCCATGTTTCCCAACTTCCAACTCCTCTTTAATTAGATGCTAATTGTTGTTGTTGATGATGATGATGAACAGCTAGCTGCTAATTGGAGATTAAGATTTCACACTTAGTTTAGCTAATCAAAGCTATCTGCCTCCCTTGATTCATGAGGAAGATGCTAAAAATAAATTAAATAATCCTTCATGATGAACATGATCATGTAAGCACATTTGGAATCATCTTCCTTAGCATGCATGTGGTATGCAAATGTACCACATCTAACTAACAATTGGTTTTCCTAGTTTCATATTACAGATCATCATCTTGAATGGCTGGCCTATATATACTTCCATTTTAATACCTTTTTCTAATTAGAAGATTAACATGAATATATAGAGTAAATATATACCCTAGGGATATCTAATGATAAATTAACTATAAGATTTGAAAAACCATGTTAATTAATCAACACCACGGTACCGACATATCAGATAATTTACTCTCTAAATATATATCGTGATATAATTATTCTCGTTTAATTATTAGATCAGTTAATTAATTACATGATCTCAAATGTTCTTAATTAATGCTATTAATTAGCTAGCTAGAATTCATCATGGTTGCATGTACATGATAAATTATTTTCCTCTTTTGGTTTAGAATATTATTAGTGGGGTTATATACTCAGTCTGATACCTTTCTTAATATTGCAATTGAGAACCGGCCTTTTCAGAGCCTGCTAGGGTTTATCATGTTCTATTTAATATTCCTCTAAACAAACTTATAACAAGTATATATTTTTAATGTAGGTCCATTAATAATATTGCCTTTCCCTAAAAGTAAATATAAAGCATCAATTCTCACAAACATAAAAGCCAAAGTGCAAAACATTAAACTACAATATGTTTCCGACAGCTAATATTACATGACTATGCCACCAATCAATTTAAAAAATAAATAAAAAAATACTGTCTACTAGTATAGGACCCTGTGCACTATATATATGACTATATATCATGGATAGGCCCCCCCTTCTCAAGTTTATTATTATTATTATTATTATTATTTCTATTTCATATTATATTATATTATAAGTAGTAATATATATATATACAAGCACATATATAGCTAGGGATGTGTGTGATTATATATATATATATATATATATAAATGTAATATTAATTATTAATGGGTTTTCTGTTGTTAGATTGAAGTCAATTTTGTTTGTGTTGTATAAGCCGTATACAGTATCCTTCCATGTTTCCCTCCTCCCATACTTCCAACTCTTCACGCTTTTCTCTAGGTATGTGCTAATTAAATTAACAAAAGTTCATACCCATGCAATAATATGATCATAGTATTCCAACCAAAGGCATGCAGGCATGGTTGTACGTGCGACATGATTTAATCAATTAATTTAGCTTTCTTTTAATTTATTAATTTACTTTGATTTCCACAACCCTTAAATTACGCCTTAATTAGGGGCATTATCAAGGTCATGAATTATGACCTAAGCGTCCTACATGACATACATATATATATATATATATATATATATGGAGCTCTAACTCCAAGGTTTAGCTAGGGTTGCACTAGCCCTACGTGCCATTAATTCATACACCACCACCATATGTGTGGTGCCACGTGGGATTCTTAGAAGCTAGCTAGAAGAAAGGATACTGCATGATTAACCTACCCCACATGCAACTTTCTAATTTTGTGGGTAACAATTAGTAACAACACCCCACAAAACGTAATTCATTGGTAAATTAAAGAAAGTCATGTAGGTCAAATACTTAAAGAAGATGTGTGTATATATATATATAGTTTTTAATTCTTTATATTTAATAAAGAAAAATATTTTAATACAAAAGATTATATTATAAAAATAAATTCATAAACTGGTGTGATTTAATATGGTATGTCAAATTATAAAGTTACTTTTATTATAAAGTAAATTCAAATGATTCTATAAAATTATATCAGTTTGTGAGTTTATTTTGTGTAATCTTTTCATTTTTGTAATAATTCTTTTTAATAAAATAATTAGACTAAAATGAGTTTTCTGACTTTCTCTAAAGCTAGTTAAAGTATCCACATGACCAACAAACCTACAACACAAAACATGATATAAAGTAGTAGGGTTATCCTCCATACTCCATCTAAAGCAAAAGATCTTTCCAACAGCAGCTAAGTCGGTATCTCTCAAGATCAGGGTTTAAATATTAATTAATGTGGGAATTAAATTAAAGTGTTTGATTAGTGAATAATTTATGAGTAAAGAGGGAGATCAGAGCAGGAAACGTGGATGGTGGACAAGTGGGGGATGTGGCACTCCTTCCTCCTTTGCTTCCATATATATTTTCTAATTTCTTTCACAGTTTTTGAGGATTCCAAGCTGGCGGCCTATCTTTTGAATCTTTCCACCCTTCTGTAGAATTCCTATGGCTTAAAAGCTAGCACATGGTAACCATTAATATTATTGTTGTTCGTTTTTTGAATTCATGTACGTACTAGATTCCTGATTGCTCTACCAGGTGGCCTACATCCAAAGACTATTAATTATGTTTTTTTTTTTTTTTCGTGTTCACAAATCAATAAGGCCTAAATTAATACATATACAACACTGAGAGTCTGAGGTTATGTTTGGCTACCAAAGTCTTCCCAATACTTTTCAAGTATTTTCGTATTTTTAAAAATAGTTCACATGTCAAACAACTTAAAATACTTTCAATAGGACCCACAAACTCACTTCAATCTCTACTTATAACTATTCACAAATATTCTATAATACTTATCACTATTATATATAAATAAAAAATAAAATCACTATAATATTTATTACTATTAAATATAAATAAAAAAAATCACTATAATATATAAATAAAAAATATTTATCACTATTATATATAAATAAAAAATAAAATCACTATCATATATAAATAAAAAATAAAATCACTACAATATATAAATAAAAAATAAAATCACTATAATATATAAATAAAAAATATTTATCACTGTTATATAAATAAAAAATAAAATCGCTATAATATATAAATAAAAAATAAAATCACTATAATATATAAATAAAAAATAAAATCGCTATCATATATAAATAAAAAAATAAAATCGCTATAATATATAAATAAAAAATAAAATCACTAAAATATATAAATAAAAAATAAAATCACTATTATATATAAATAAAAAATAAAATACTATAATATATAAATAAAAAATAAAATCACTATAATATATAAATAAAAATAACATTTCTATAATATTTATCACTATTATATATATATAAATAAAATCATTATAATATTTATCACTATTATATATAAATTAAAAATAAAATCATTATAATATTTACCATTATTATATATAAAAATAAAATAAAATCACTACAATATTTATTAATATTAAAAAATCATTATAATATTTATTATTAAAAATAAAATCACTATAATATTTATGAGATCCATACATTTTTCAACTATCTACCCAAAAGTCAACAACTCAACATACTTCACACATCCAAACAACTCAAAATACTTTCAATGGGATCCACAAACTCACTACAATCTCTACTCATAACTATTCACAAACATTCTCAACACTTTTCAAGTATTCTCATTACCCAAACGTACCCTGAGACACAGTGGGTAATGGGTTTGGTACGTTCAATTCAGGATTTGGTTGCTGTTATTGCTAATTGGGTTGGGCCGTATCAGAAAAAATCTATTCATAAGCTTTATATACTACACACCATCTTTTTTATAATTTTTTTCTTTTATTAAATATATAGTATATAGATGATAAGTAGAATAATTTAATTTTTTTAAGAAGAATAAAACAAAAAAAATTAAAAAAAACTTAAAAAAATAAAAAATAAAAAATAAATTATAGTGTATTGTGTGAGAAATTTATGAATAATAATGCTACAATACAAGCCCAATCGAAACTACGAAAAGCCCAAGAAAGTGAGTATCTTAAAGAAACTTGCATTGAATGTCGAAAAAGCATACAGCAGATCATTTAATAAGACTTTGTACATCCTTTGCTCTTTATCCGACAGCTTGGCATGCTTGTATAATGAAATGATATAAGAAGGAATTTTTTTTTATTAATTATTATTTATCATCTTATATTTCACATCTTATAAAAAATATTTATACATCTTATAAAAAATATTTTCACATCTTATAAAAAATAAATTTTTACATCATGTATAGGGTATGTAATGTGAACAGTTACTGATTTGTAACAAAATTCTATAAGAATTATGTTAATAGTTTGTGAATAGTAATGAAATAATTTGTGTTAAGATATTTTATTAAATTTGAAAAATTAAAGAAAAAAAGTTAAATAAAAATATTATAAAGTTAAAAAATTGTTTAAATATAAATTTTAATATTATTTTGTTTTGAAATTTAAAAATATTATAAGTTTTTATATTTTATTTGAAAAATTAGGAAAGTTATAATGAGTATGCAATGATTAAATAAAAACATCGATTTTGTTGATTAAAGACCTGCATTTCCATTATTCCATGTCTTAATAGCCTCGGAATTCTTTCTTATTAGATTAAAGGAATAGTGATCCAAGAGTACAATCCTGCGTGCCCCAACCATTAAGTGAGGAGGTGGCTAATATTGAAGAAAAAAATGGTTAAAAATTGAAGGACAATAATTTTTGTTTTTATTATTTATTTATTTTTTTATGTAATTGATGGTGATGGTAGCAACAACAAGAGTAAAGACTTTCTCCAAGCTGAGTGATTTTCATATACAGGCCAAGGGCAAGGACCTTCCATACTTGGCTTATCATAGTATCTTCTACCTAGCACCATCAGTTTTTTTATGGTGAATTTTTGGGGAAAGAGAAGAAAAATGCTTGGAAGATATAAAAATCCACCATCTTTGATACACCCTAGTTAATCTAGGGTTCTATTTTGCTCTCTAGACTAGTCTCATCTCATTTAGATTAATCTAGGATTTTAATTTTAGATGATATCATCTCATCTGAACGTCCAAATATCACTCAAACATAAATACTTTTTAATTTTAAAATTTTAATTTTTTCATCTAATCATTGTCTAATAATTACAACTTTCTCAAACTTTCAAACAAAACACAAAAAACAATTCAACTTTTTCAAATTTCAAAACAAAAATTATATTATAATAATATTATAACTTTAAAATATTTTTATTCAACTTTTACTTTCTCCTTTCCTAAAACTCCATAAAATATTTTAATTCAAATCATTTCATTATTATTTACAAATCATTCAACTATTGTTAATAGATTTCTCATCTCATTTTATCTCAACATTCAAATAAGAAATCTAATATCTTTAAAAAGGGCTAGAAACCAGGTCACTTGAACCCATCCCGCTCCCTATCACGGGCTAGAAGGATGGATTTAAAACAAATTTCTGAGTAATCGGACAAGTTACAAGTGGAATAACCATCCACTTGATAATAAATTTGTCCACCATATTTATATGTATATATGGGTGCTGCTACTTAACCCCATGATTTTGACCCCTCAAACTTACTACTAGTGCAATTGCACTTTTTTCTTATTTTTCTTTCAAATATTTTTTAAACATCTTTAAACATTTAAAAACAATTACACAATTTCACTAATCATCATTTCTTTAACCATTAAGAGAAAAAAGTTAAAATACCTGAATGGTAACTTTGAGGATGCAAGATCATGAGGCCAAGTATAATTTTCTTGTATATAGATAATATATAAGCAGAAACGAAACTAGTCAATCAGGAAAATAAAGGTCCCTTACTCTTCTTCTCCTCTCTTCTTCCTATTCTTCTCCTCTCCTTCTTTTTTTCCTCTTGTTCTTTTTTCTCTCGTCATGGATCTCAAGGTGCAGGGATCCATGCTCGAGCCTTGAGTGCATCTAGATGCACTCAAACCTATAGTCAGGTGCACACAAACCAATTCTTAATCTCCAATTCACTTTTGCCTAATTTTTATATGGATTGTATTTACTTCTGATTGGGTGACTCCCGAAAGATGGGTTCAACAATGCACTTGTTCATTTAGCGAGTACGAACAGGCAAGGAGTGGCAATTAGGGGTGTAAGTTTATCGGTCTAGACTAGAAAATCCAACTGGATCGAAAGGTTTTGGTTGGACTGGACCGAGATCAAGGATCGATAACCTTACCGATCGATCTCGGTCCCATAATGTTAGAATTCTCAATTTTCGATTCGATCTTTGAGTATGTTTTTCTCACCCTGGACTAGACTGGACCAACAAACTACATATATAGTCATTTTTTAATAATTTTTATATAGTATTTTATATAGTAGTTGTATACTTAATTGTATAATTTTCATCTAAACTATGAGTATTGACCATATAAAATGTTAAGAAAAGTTCTACTCATCATCCTCACATCACACACCACACATAATTTATTTATTTATTTTTCTTACCAAGTGTGTAGTGTATGGATAATGAGTAGAATAACTTAATTAGTTTAAAAATAATAAAACCAATTTTTTTTTAAAAAAAATAAGTGTGATATGTGGGGATGATGAGTAGCAAAGCTCAAAATATTAAATATGTTATTAACTATTAATTAATGACAAATGATATTTGCAGTCATAAAATGCGGAAGCGTTACATACTTCTTTTGAAAAAAATAAGTAAATATGGGATCCACACGAAAAAATTAAATTTTTAATGGTACACCCTACTTTTTTTTTAAAGGAATACGTGGTGCATGCACAACTAATGACTGTATCTAGTATTACTCTTAACTAATATGCTATTAATAATTAACTGATATATTAAATGATAAATCATTATATTATATGCAATGATACATACTCTAGTATCTACACCTAATTAAAATAGTTAGGTATATTTTTTGTAAAATACCTAAGTTACAAGTATGAAGTATACATGGACCAATTATTCATTAACCATATATAAAATATTTATAATTTTAATATAGGTCATTATGTATCAACTATCATAATTATTAATTCATACACACACTATTGAGTACTAAGTTAGTAATTATTAACATCATTAATATAATTATAATGAATGATTTTATTAATGAGTTAGTTAGATAATCCATATTAAAAAACTCTCTTAATTTTAATTTTATTATTTTATATAATTTATATACTTTAATTTATTTGTTAAGAAAGAAAATGAAGAAAAATCTTGCTAGTTAATATGGAAAGTTGGGCATTTAACAATGTTTATTGGTAACTTGGACCTTCAACAAAAAAAATTCACCCATTTTGCATAAACCCAAACTGAATGAACTGATTGGACCAATAGATAATGGTCTGGTCTGGTCTAAAGGTTCCACCGGTCCGATCTGGAGATGGAAAATGGGTAGACCAAAATTTTTGATCCAGTTCAAATATACACTTCTTCAGACTGGACAATTACTGATAAATGGGAAATTATGTTGTTATAGATACTCTTAATATACTTGGTTGAATGAGTTTTACTTGTTAAAAAGGGTATTAATAAACAATATATAACAGTTGGGCTAGTGGCATGTAAAAAGACTATTTACCCATTAAATGAATAGAATTGGGCTCAATTTTAAGGACTTGAACAAATCAGGAGTTGACTTTATGTATGTATTATATGTTGAGGCCCACGTATGCTAACTCAAAGGAAAAGAAGGGAAGATTCTAGACAGAGGATACGAAAAGCAAGAGAAGAGGGAGAAAAAGGAGAGAGAAATGGTTACCGGAGCAGAGCATGGAGGAAGGAAAATCAGTGGCATAGAGAGAGAAAGAGATCTTGGAAATGGGTATAAAAAGGAGGAGGTACCAGAGAAAGGGCCTCAGTTGGGAGCAAAAGTTTGATTTTTGTTTTTACATTACGGGGTGAAATATCAAAACTTTTTAGGTTTTTATTTTGTTGATTTTCCATATTCGCAATGGTGAAGTTAGGCTAATTCCGAAACTAGGCTAATTTCGAAGTTTGGGTTGCGGTAAAAGCTTCCATTTGTTTTCAACGTCTGCTGGATTTCTATAATTGTTGATTTTCATGCTTCACTTTGTCAAAAACCGGATTCTAAAATTGGGAGTTCGAAGGATTCGCTTGCTCTTGTTTTGTTATTGACATAAGGCACAACAAAACCTTGAATTAATCAAGGTTTCTTTCAGCCGAATGTTAAAATAAACTGGTTGATGCTATTGTGAGGAATTTTTAAAGTATTGGCCCAAAACACTGAACATATATTTGTTAAATTCCATGTTATTAATGCCTCGATTGGGTTAGTAATGGACGAGTAGTACCTAGAAGTCCTTGTGGAGTGTTGAATCAGAGGAAGTCTTAACCTGCAACTCAAGTGTTTGATAAATTGTCTCTGTATTTTCTTTTGTCTTCAAAACTTAAATGTTTTCATGATCTTAATTTGGTGAAGTTGAAATTACAATTTAATTTACTTTGATTGCTTTATCTTCTTGAGTCTTAGCTTTTACTGTTTAATCCAACAATTTTAAATCTGAAATCCTCCATGCACAACCATACGTTTCAATGACAGTAGATAGCTCTTTGCTAACAATCCCTTGATCTAATGTCCATTTTCGTACCAATAGAGATTTTCCACTTGACTGGATGTCTAACTTCTTTTTTAATCTTGACTTCTAAATTCTTGAGGCATTGAATTGTTTGAGACACTCTTGTTCCTGAGGAAATGACCTTGGGTTGCCTTTTATTACAGTTGATCCACTTCTACACTTGGGAGTGATATTTTGGAGATCATCAAGTTTTTGGCATCATTGTCGGGGACAATTGGTGTTATTAGAACATTTTCTTACTGCTGAGAGGATGTTTGTGGAGCTGTGAACCTCTTCATAGGTTGGGTGATATGTGCTCTCTTCCATTTTATTTGTTTGCTTTTCTTTTTCTCTTATTTTCTACCCTTGTTTGTATGTCTGGTTGGACTAGACCACACATCTCAGCTGGTTAGGGCAGAATCATTAACATCTTCAAATTTTGTATCCATCTCACTTGAATCATCATCTGACATTCATAGTATCATGGTTGAAAATGATCATCATGATGGAAAAATGGTAAATCAAAATAAAACACTTAGAGAGTATTTGCAGCCTGTTAGGAGCAGTCCACCTTCTTGCATCATTCAACCTTTTAATGCAAACAACTTTAGCTTCAAACCTGGGATGATTCCATTGCTGCCACATTTTCATAGCATAGAATCTGAAAATCCCTATTTGCATATCAAAGAATTTGAGGAAGTATGTTCTACCTTCATGGATCGAACATGCACTAAAGAAGTCATTAGGTTAAAACTGTTTCCATTTTCTCTAAAAGACAAGGCTAAAACCTGGTTGAACTCATTAAGTCCTAGATCTATAGGGACTTGGCAGGAAATGCAAACTGAGTTTCTAAATTTTTTTTCCCAATGCACAGGACCAATGCCATAAAAAGGCAAATCATGAATTTTGGTCAAAATGATGTGGAAACATTTTACCACTATTGGGAACGATTTAAAGACTTAATAAATGCATGTCCTCATCATAGATATGAGAATTGGAGGTTCATCAGTTTTTTCTATGAGGGGTTGCATAAAAAAATGAGGCAATTCGTTGAAACAATGTGCAATAGTGAATTTTTTAACAAAGAACCTAAACAAGCTTTTGAATATTTCGACTACTTGGCTGAGAATTCTTAATCTTGGGATGTTTCTGAATTATATGATAGAATTGAAAATAAAAAATTTGTTAATGGGGGTGGTAAATACCATTTGAAAGAAGCTTATGATTTACATGCTAGCCATGCATTAATTTTCTAAGAAGTTAGAGTCTATTGAGCTTAAGAAAGTCAATGAGATGCATGTTTTACCACCAACTTCTTAAAAATGGAACATATGTGAGGATCTAGGGCATGTGACGAGTGCATGCCCGACGATTCCTGCTTTTAAGGAGGTTTTGCTAGATTAATCTAATGTTGTAAATATGATTTTCAAAAATTTTTCTGGACCCTATTGTAACACATACGATGTAGGTTGGAGAAGTCATCCAAACTTCAGCTGGAGAAATGAATAACCTGCACCATCAACCTAGGGACCAGCACGGTACATTCCTTTTTTAGCATAAGGGCAAGGACCTTCACAGTTTACCAGTCAACCCGCCCCCCCAATGCAGAAGAAAAGTGTTGAGGACTACATACAATGGTTAACTGTTAGCCTTCAACAATTCATGCAAAGTCTGACCACAATAAACAATCAAAATTCATAAGCCATCAATGACATAAGAGGAACACTTACAAGAGTGACCACTACTTTGAGTGCCCAAGAAAGGAAAATTCCCTGCTCAATCGAAACCCAACCCACAATGACAAAATCCACACACTCAGAGTAATGCTGAAGGAGGTAATGTGAAGGCAGTAAAATTGTAAAAGCCATCACAACTCTAAGAAGTGGTAAGGTTGTGGACATCCTTGCGCATAGGGCAAGCAACTCAGGTAAGAATGCTAACCCTCCTCTAGATAAAGGTGAGCCAAGTACATTAAAGTCTAATATAAATGCATATCTCATACTTGCCTCATTCCCACATCGATTGCTTTCTCTGCATAAAGAAAAACAGCATGCTGAAATCCTAGAAATTTTTAAGCAAGTCCGGATTAATATTCATCTTCTTGATGCTATTAAACAAATTCATGCATATGCCAAGTTTTTAAATGATTTATGCACTGTGAAATGCAAATTAAATGTACAAAAAAAGGCTTTCCTTATTGGGCAAGTCAGTGCAATTATTCAAAATACACACCACCTAAGTACAAGGATCCTGGGTCACCCAGTATTTCTTGTGTCATTGGAAATTCAAAAATTGGCCAAGCTTTACTAGACTGAGGATTGAGTGTTAACTTGCTGCCATATGATGTTTATGAACAACTAGGGTTAGGAGAGTTAAAATTCACTTCCATAATTTTACGATTAGCTGATAGATCTATCAAAATACCAAAGGATATTGTTGAAGATGTTTTGGTCCAAGTAGATAAATTCTACTACCTTGTAGACTTTGTGGTATTGGAAATGAAACTAATAGCTCACTCAAATTCTTCAGCACCTGTGATTTTAGGAAGACCATTTCTCGAAACTTCTAATGCCATAATTAATTGTAAGTAGGTTTGGGGGGTGAGATGAGAATTTTGTATTTTGTTTTGAAATTTAAAATATTAAGTTTTAATATTATTATTGTTTTGGAATTTGAAAAAGGTGTATTGGGATTTGAAAAAGTTGAATTGTTTATTATATTTTGTATGGGAATTTGAAAAAGGTGTAATGATGAGATGAGATGAGATGAGATGTGAATTTTGTGTTTTGTTTTAGCCCCCAAACTTGCCCTAAGAGTGGTGTCTTCAAACTACATTTTGGAAACATGACTCTAAAACTGAACATTTTTACTTTGTGCAGGCAGCCTCAAGAATTAGAAGATGTTCAAGAAGTCAATGCACTGGAAAATCTTCTTGTTGAAAGTCCTTTATTGAGTTATAATTGTGATGAGCAGTGGGGAGAATTAGAAAACTCCCTTAGTTTTATTGAATCTGCTGATAATATCTCCACTCTTTTTGCTACAGGAAATTCCATTGAGGTGGAGTGGAAGCTCAAATTTGAGCCACTAGCATCCCTGCTAGCATTATCAAAGCCTTCCACAGAAAAGATTCCAGTGTTGGAATTAAAACCCTTGCCATCAGAACTAAAGTATGCTTACTTGGGATCTGACAACTCGTTTCCTGTAGTAATTTCTACTTAACTGACTTCTAACCTAGAGAGTAAGCTACTAATTGTGTTGACGCAGCATAAAGCTACAATTGGATGGACCATTGCCGACATAAAAGGTATAAGCCTTTTAATTTGCATACATAAGATATATTTAGAAGAGGACTCAAAACCTTCTAGGGAGATGCAAAGGAGATTAAATCCTACAATGAAAGAGGTAGTAAAGAGTGAGGTCCTAAAATTGTTAGACATAGGCATCATATATCTCATTGCAGACAGCAAATGGGTTAGCCCAATTCAAATTGTTTCAAAAAAATCTGGCGTAACTATGGCAGAAAATGATAAGGGAGAATTAGTGCCTGCAAGAGTGCCAATAGGCTGGAGGATGTGTATTGACTGTAGGAAACTAAATGCAGCCTCTAGGAAGGAAAATTTAGAAATTGCCTATAAGGATCAAGATAATACTACATTCACTTGTCCCTTTGGTACCTTTGCCTTCAAAAGAATGCCATTTGGGCTATGCAATGCCTCAGCCATAAGTGGAAATGCCACAGTCATAAGTGAGAGTTTTTAATAAAATTGGGGCACCGTTTTCTTCCTTAAAAAAAAAATGCCCCAACCACTTTTCAAATATGTATGCTAAGCATTTTCAATGACTTGATTGAAGATATTGTAGAAGTTTTTATGGATGATTTTTCAATTTTTTGAAAAACATTTGATTCTTGCTTGACTAACTTACAAGTTATTCTAATCAAGTCTGAAGAAAAATATTTGTTGTTAAATTAGGAAAAATGTCATTTTATGGTTCAGCAGGGCATAGTTCTTGGACACATTGTGTCTTCACGAGGCATCGAGGTTTATAAGGCTAAAATAGACTTAATTTCAAATTTGTTTGTGCCTAAAAGTGTAAAAGCCATTAGATTTTTTTAGGCCATGCTGGTTTTTATAGGAGATTTATAAAAAACTTTAGCTCTATTTCAAAGCCTCTTTGTCAACTTTTGATGCATGATGTCAAGTTTGAATGGACCAATGATTGCCATATCTGTTTTGATAAGTTAAAATCCTTTCTCACCACTGCACCCATTATTCAGTCCCTGATTGGACACTTCCTTTTAAAATAATGTGTGATACTAGTGAATTTGTTGTAGGATATGAACTTGGGCAGCAAAAAAATAAGCTGTCATATATCATATATTATGTTAGTAAAACCTTGAATGCTGCCCAAAGGAATTACTCCACCACAGAAAAAGAACTACTAGCTATTGTATTTGCTTTGGATAAATTTAGATCATATTTGCTCGGTTCACCTCTTATCATATTCACTGACCATGTAGCACTTAAGTTTTTACTATCCAAAAAAGATACAAAATCGAGGCTGATCAGATGGATACTCCTGCTACAAGAATTTGATCTCACAATAAAGGACAAAAAGGGGGTGGAGAATGTGGTGGTGGATCATTTATCTTGGCTTACATCTGAAACTTCTGAGCAGTCCCCTTTAATCTCTGATTATTTTTCTGATGAGTCGTTACTTTCAGTTGAAACTTTACCATGGTATGATGACCTTGTGAATTTCTTGGTCACAAGACAAGCTCCTCCTCACTGGACTGCCCAGGACATCAAGAGACTAAAGGCTGAAGCTAAATATTTCTTCTATAATGGTCCCCATCTCTTTAATTATTGCTCATACCAGATAATTAGTATTGCTCAGGTCAGATAATTAGGAAGTGTGTTCCTAATAATGAAATTTCTGATATTTTATCTATTTGCCATTCATAAGCTTGTGGGAGGTATTTTTCAGCTCACAAAACAGTAGTTGAAATTCTTCAAAGTGGTTTTTATTGGCCAACTATGTTAAAATATTATTACAATTTTTGTAAATCTTGTGAATCCTATAAAAAATTAGGAGGAATCACTAGGAGAAATATGATGCCTATGCAATCTATATTAGTGATTGAGACCTTTGATTGTTGGGGAATAGACTTCATGGGCTTATTTCCTTCTTCTTATGGCTTTTTGTATGTCCAACTTGCTGTTGATTATGTTTCTAAGTAGGTTGAGACAGTCCATTGCAAAAACAATGACCATCAAATTGTTTTAAAATTCTTAAAGGAAAACATTTTTGCAAGGTTTGGCATGCCAAGAGACATAATCTGTGATAATGACACCCATTTCTATAGCAAGCCTTTTTTAGCCTTAATGAAGAAATATGACATCCATCATAAATGTTTTACCCCTATCATCCTTAAACCAATGGACAAGCTGAACTCACCAATAGGGAAATAAAGAACATTATTAAGAAGATAGTTAATCCTAACAAAAAGGATTGGTCACTGCGTTAATCCAATGCTTTTTGGGCCTACAGATTGTTTATAAAACCATCTTGGGCATGTTTTCATATAGATTAGTGTATGGTAAGACTTGTCATTTGCCTGTTAAGTTAGAATATAGGGCGTATTGGGCCATTAAACAACTCAACTTTGACACTGACCATACTGGAATTGTGAGAAAATTGTAGATGGCTGAATTGGATTAGCTACGAATGGATGGTTATGACAACTCTAAACTGTCCAAGGAACGGATGAAGAGCTTCCATGATAAACATAGTCCGCATAAAACTTTTGAACTTGATCAGCAAGTGTTGTTATACAACTCTCGTTTACACTTGTTTCCTGGCAAATTGAGGTCTCAATGGAGTGGTCCATATGTGGTCAAAACCGTCTCTCCCCATGGTGCTGTAGAAATCTTGAACCCTCATAATGGTAACATTTTCAAAGTAAATGGTCAGAGGCTCAAGCCTTTCATTTCTAATTTCTCAACTGAAGAATCTACTTTTCATTTGCTTGATCCAAGTAACAATCCAACAGTGGAGTCCAATTAATTAAGTTTCTTGTTTCTTTTTCTTGTTTTTTTGTGTTTTTGTTACTCAGTTTTTTTTTTCTTTTGTTTTTCTGATTGCCCTTGTACTTATCATTTCAACTCCAATTAGGTACTCCATCTTCTCTCACTTTTCTTTTGATGTTCTTCTCTTTATATAGCATCTGAGTGTTATCTTTTTTGAGATTACTCTAATTTCTTCTGGATCATTGAGGACAATGCTAGTGTATACCGGGGACGGGGAGGGGGAGGGGAGGGAGAATTTAGTTTTCCATACCTTAGACACATTTTGATCCACCCCTAGGAGTTTTGATAATGAGTCAAAGAGAATTAGCATCCCTATTTTCGAACTTGAATGCTTTGAGCTAATCTGTTGGGGTCATGGAACACCTAAAATTTAAATTTTTTCTCTCTAATTCAGAAATTAGGTCAAAATGGGAGTTTATGCATTTTCTTTAGTTGCTCAAACCAAGGGAAGTTTGTTAAAGTTTTGCTAGTTACTGAACACACACACATACCCAGAGTACCTAGGTTGACACCATTGTGTCATTATTTATTGATCATCACTTCAGTTGTTTGGGACTCTAATTAACCATATTCTAATGGTTTAGGAAGAAATTTGAAAAAGTAATAAATCAAATGAGAAAAGGGACAAGCCAGGGATCTACCAAAAAAAAATGTACATAGTTTTGCTTTTGTGTATTGGAAAAGACTGCCTATTACTGGGGCCCATCAACAAGAAAGAATGAGCCTTTTAAACTGTAATAGCATGAAAGTCACCACTACAATAATTTTGAATTGGAGTAAGACCATGTGGTCGTCTTTGATCAACTATGTTGGTTGAAGTTTTAATGTCTCTTGGTAGTAAATTCTAGGAATCTGATCTCACACCCATGTACTCAAGGGAAAGCAAAACGTTCTTACATGTACTCACCCTGGTTGATTGACTAATCAATGTATAAACCTTGTTGTTGATACTAAGCATCTGATCAACTCATTTTTAGTGTTCTTAAACTCAAACAAGTCTAACTCGTGGCATGAAGTTTCGGATTTAGAGGAGTATCAGATGGTAACCAACCCCTTCTACGTTGTCAATTACTTTATTTGCTAGAAACTAGCAAAAAGTCAGTTGGGGATGTGATAATTGGGAAACAATTCTACTACAGGTACCCGCCGTTGGGTACCCATTGTGGAATCCTCTAACGTGGCTAATGCCGCGTCACCTTTATATTATTATAAAAAAAAAGGGGGTAGACAAGATTTCAGAAACCCATCTTGCGCCAAACTCATCCCAGAGTTTTTGTTGTCTCACCAAATACTACACCAGATTTTCTCAAACCAAAAAGACAACATGCAAGCAATATTTCTTTTATCAGTATTCAGGCAAGCACTCCCACGAGTTATGGCGTGTTCAAGCATTTTTATCTCTGTTGGTTGAGAATCTCTTTGGGAAAACCCACTCTGAAACTATACCCTTTTACTTGTGATATAATACAAAGTACTCGACTGGAGTTTATTAGGCATAAAACCAAGAGCAAATAAAAAAACCCAGAGCAAATAAAAAACACAGAGCAAATCAAAAAACATAGAGAAAACAAAGAACACATAGCAAATCACAAAAATTGTGTGAGATTTTGAAAACATAAAACCCAACTGCAAATGGCCAGCCCGCAAAACCAACTCAGCAAATCACATATATATATATATATATATATAATCAAGAGAGAGAGAGAGGGATGATTATTGCTCACCGTGCTAGGGGAAAGAGAGAGAGAGAGGTGACGAATGGAAGAAGAGGTTAGGATTTAGGGCTTTCAAGTTGTTGTCGAGAGCCAAAGTCTAGAGAGAGACGGGTGAAAAATGGAAAGAAGCTCAGTTAAAAGGGTGCAAACGCACCGTTTAACTAATGCGGATGTGGAACCCCGGGTACGTGGGATGTCCCCGTCCTGGGTGAAAATAGAGTTTTTGATTGGGAAATTATGTTGTTATAGATACTCTTAATATACTTGTTGAATGAGTTTTACTTGTTAAAAAGACTATTAAATAAACAATGTATAATAGTTGGGCTGGTGGCATGTAAAAAGATTGTTTACCCATTACATGAACAGAATTGGGCTTAGTTTTAAGGACTTGATCAAATCAGGAGTTGACTTTATGTGTGTATTGTAGGTTGAGACCCAAGTATACTAACTCAAAGGAAAAGAAGGAAAGATTCTAGACAGAGGATACGAAAAGCAAGAGAAGAGGGAGAGAGAAACGGTTACGGGAGCAAAGCATGGAGGAAAGAAAATCAGTGGCACAGAGAGAGAAAGAGATCCTAGAAATGGGTATAAAAAGGAGAGGAGGCACCAGAGAAAGGGCGTCGGTTGGGAGCAAAAGTTTGATTTATGTTTTTACGTTCCGGGGAGAAATATCAAAACTTTTTAGGTTTTTTATTTTGTTGATTTTCCATATTCACAATAGTGAAGTTAGGCTAATTCCGAAGCTTGGGTTGCGGTAAAAGCTTCCATTTGTTTTCAATGTCTGTTGGATTTCTTTAATTGTTGATTTTCATGCTTCACTTTGTCGAAAACCAGATTCTGAAATTGGGAGTTTGAAGGATTCACTTGCTCTTGTTCTATTGTTGACATAAGGAAAAACAGAACCTTGAATTAATTAAGGTTTCTTTAATCCGAATGTTAAAATAAACTGGTTGATGCTATAGTGAGGAATTTTCAAAGTATTGGTACAAAACTTTGAATGTATATTTCTTAAATTTCATGTTATTAATGCCTTGATTGGGTTAGTAATACAGGAGTAGTACCAAGAAATCCTTGTGGAGTGTTGAATCAGAGGAAGTCCTAACCCGCAACCCAAGTATTTGATAATTTGTCTCTGTATTTTCTTTTGTCTTACCTAAATGTTTTCCTGATCTTAATTTGGTGAAGTTTAAATTACAATTTAATTTACTTTGATTGCTTTATCTTCTTGAGTCTTTAACTTTTATTGTTTAATCCAACATTCCAACAATTTTAAATCTGAAATCCTCCATGCACAACCATACATTCCAATGACTGTAGATAGCTCATTGTGTGTAACAATCCCTTGATCTAATGTTCAGTTTCATTGCAATAGAGATTTTCCACTTGACTGGATATCCAACTTCTTTTAATCTTGACTTCTAAATTCTCAAGGCATTGAATTGTTTGAGACACTCTTGTCCTCGAGGAAATGACCTTGAGTTTTCCCTTTTATTACAACTGATCCACTTTTGCTCTTGGGAGTAATAATTTGGAGATCATCAATTACACTCCAAATAGGGTGGTCGAGCATTTATAGGATTATTAAAAATATTAGATCAGATAATATTATGAATTTAATAAAAGTTATAGGAAATATTACAAATAAATAAAGAAATAACATTTAAACGATATGGAAAAAGAATAGATAAGTACATATAACATATATACAACATTGCAAAAGTCATTTGCTAAAATAGGTTGGATTAGCTGTTGTAAATCGAAGTTCAATAAGTCATTGGGAATGCCCCAAGGAGTGATAATTCAAAGTGTGATCTAGTTAAGCATCCCCATTGGATTATGTAAATACAAACTCATAATTTGTATAATATTACATAATTTTGTATTTGACTATTCCATTCAAAACTTAATTCCATATTGGATTATCCATCTATTAGTCAAAGTAATAATAAAATATTAGTAATTTAATTATAATATTATTTTTTTTATAATTTTTTTTTTTCATGTTTTACACTTCTACCAAGCATATGTTAATTAATATTCAGATTATAACTAAGATATGATTGGTAGAGACAAACTGTAAAAATCCTAATTAACATATGTGAGTAAGTAAAATATGCATGAAGGCGGTAGCCTTTTGAAAGGAAAATGGAGAAACATAAAGATAGAGATGAACATTGAAGTGGTTTTAAAAAATGGTTTTAGAAAATTAATCCTAAAACAATATAATTTCTTAACCAAGGAGTTGGCTTACTATAGCTAAAAGTTTTTTTTTTTTTTTTAATTTATTTACATTTGTATAATCCAATGCAACACATTTTTATACTTTATTAGCCAAACTCTTCATTTTATTTTCATTTGTATAATCAATGAGAGTGCTCAGTTTGGCGACAAATTACTTCCTAACTTCTAAAAATAAACATTTTGACCCTTATCCTCTTAACTTCAGTCATTTATCCTTCTCTAAGAGCACTGGTATTGGATTATCTAAATGCCAATGAAATGCATAATTTGATTTATTTTACATAAAAATGTATGCATTGGATTATCCAAATGCAAAATTATATGACTTCTAGCTACAGTGACAAACATCCCCCAGTCATATTTGACTCTTCATTGTTTAAAGGCCAAAACAATAAGGAAAAAAATTTAATTATAAGCGATTCTACGCATTAATATGCGCATCCATTCAATATGATTGGTCAGAAAATAAATTTTATTGAAAACAATACTAATTTGAATTTAAAATATAAAGGCAACAATATTAATATGCAGATTGATATGTAAACTTACTTATACATAGCAAAATTCAAACAATAATTTAATCAATAAAACATCTTGTCCAATGCAGTTTTATTTCCCTCGAAAATTTCTCGTTCCCAACCTACTGTTGGGAAATCCATCTTCACCATTTTCGCTCGATCTTTCCTTTCCCTTTTCCCTCTTCTCTCCGTCCAGATTTTCACTTCCAAATAACCATTTTCACTTCAATCTATATCAAAAAATGAAGTGTGAAAATTTCTCTCATATCTGATTGTTTCAAGAAATTGTCCTAGGTCTGTGATTATTTCTCTAATTTTACTTCTGGTTTGTGACTCTCTCACAATTTCGTGGGCTGATTCTCTCTAGTTTCCGTGGTCCGTCGCACACGTAAACGTCGTCATAGGCCGTTTAAGTTGAGAGGCCATGTAAACGTCGTCTCTGGACCTCTTCATCTCTGCAAGCAAAGTTCTTCTCTCTTCAAAAGCAAATCATGCTTCCGACTCCGATGGAAAGCAAAATCTTGAAAGACCAATTAGTTCATTCACACGAAATAAACAAACAGAAAGCATATCTAAACGATAAAAAAGACAAAAACAAGAATAATAATATCAGAAGCAAGAATTCCAATCCGGACCTCTCGAACAGATCACCTCTGTAGAGCCAAATCTTGAAAAAAAAACACAAGTAATTTGCGTTACTTGAAAATGAAGCAATGTCCAGAAAAATCGCAGGGAAAAAGTTAATATTATCGAAGCGAAATTTGCAATGAGAGAGATTGTTGGGTTGCCGAATACCAAAGTCTTCCAAACCCAACTTTCAAAAAACAAACAAAACAAAGAAAGAGAGTTAGGAAGAATACAATGTTTTTACTTTTTTATTTTCTCGGAACACAAACAGGGAACAAAGGATACAATGTAGAGATAGAGAGAGAGTTAGGAAGAATGGGGATATAAAAACGCACACTCACTATTATTTAAAATTTTTTATTAAATTGATAATATTTTATTATTATTTTGACTGTTAGATGGATAATTTAATATAAAAATAAGATTCGTTTAGATTTAGAGAGTGTTTCATTTTATCTCATCTTATCTCATATCATCATTATAATTTTTTTAAATTTTCACGTAAAATATAATAAACAATTCAATTTTTTCAAATCTCAAAATAATAATAATATTAAAAAAAATATGTTAACAATATTTTATTTAACTTTCAACTTTTATCTAAGAGTAATTCTACATACAATTGTAAAGTACGTAAACGTCACACAATTACTTTGAAAAAGAGTGGAGTTCACTTTTAAAAAATTAATTTTTTTTTTATATAGATCTCATATTTTATTTATTTTTTTCAAAATGATTACATAACAGTTATATAATTTATAATTATAAATATCTTTTTTCAGATAAAAACTATCCCATCTCACTATCTAAACCAATCAACTTTGAGTGGAATAACCAAATATAAAATCATGCGATATTATTGAAATTTTACATTTACCTCTGCATGATACAAAAATGATGCTCTAGTAAAGCTAGTTGCCGTGGTTTTAATTTGAATTTTAAACAAAATCTAAAAAATAGCCGTTCTAATCTTCCAGAGGTGAAAGAACGCGAGAAGATACAGACGTCTCCCCTTTCCCCTCCCACGTTCATGCATGTGATATACACACACACGCCTGTATATTTACTATTCCAGGATTCCTCACACAAACTGGTAGCCATTCGAGAGAGTGGTGGTTTAGTGTGGCTTATGCTTCAATGGAGAGAAGGGTGGTTTTCACGGCGATCAAGACGCATCCGATGATCCGAACTGTAAGCATTGTAGTAAATCTGTTGCTGGTCCGATTCGTATTCTTCGCCGAAGGAATTTTCATTGATTCGGCTAAGAGATTCACAATTGGACCTGATCCCAAATGTGGCCCTGCTCTCTTTTCGATTCTTGCTCAAGTGAGAAGACAAAAGTTTCTAACTCCCTCGTGTAAAATCTTTTGAATACCAAATCTTCTGTAATTTCGTTTATTTTTATCATTGATTTTTGAGTTCATTCTTTTATTTATTTATTATATATTTAGTCTTTTAGTTTGGGCTCAAGAAAGACGGCAACTGTAATGGCTGTGAAGGAGACCTTAAGGTCGGCCTCTTGGAGCTCTTTTCGCTACATTATTCTTTGTGGATGACATTTATTGATGCTCAGGGTGATCATCGAAGGCATGTCCCGTATCCTCTAGTTGCTAGTAGCCTTTTACCATGCCATGGAGGGCTCTGGAATCGGGGTGTTACTCTACTTATGCTTGTTATCTAAATTCTTGATGAATTTAATCGCTCTCTCTTTTGCCTGTCGTTCTTATAACACCTTATAAGCTATCTTGGACTATGGTGCACAGCCAGGTATTTCCTTCCAATTACCTTTTGGTTGTTTGCTCTTCCTTTTGTATTTAGTGACATAGGTAGAATTGTCTAGTAATGCCTTCATTTTCTCTGTCTATTCAATGTTCTGGTTTCCGTAAAATTACATGTGATATGTTCTTCGTGTGCTATTTCCATGGAGTGGTGAAGAGCTATGTTTAGAGAGGAACATTGATATCACCGAATGTATACATGGGTTGGAATGGGTTTTAACGACCACATTCCAAATTCCATATACATACCTATAGATTTCTCTGTTCCAGGGAAATTTTTGTTCTTTATATATGTATGTATGTAAAGTCAGTAATGGATTTGGTTTTCTGTCATGCAAACTGGAAATAGGTATCTTGGTTGTAAAACTCAGTATAAATTGCATAAAATCTGATGGACTGGATCTCCACACGTCGCCTAGGCCCTACACTAAAAGATCAATTGTATAAAAAAACAAAAAACAAATGCGTATTCAAATTTATGGCTATAGGAAGTAAGCTTGAGATTCATAAACATTTCTGGTATCAAGTGGGATTCCTGGAGGTAGACTGTATTAATTTACAAAACCTATAGGGAACCCTGGAGGCAGAGTATTAGTTTACAGAAGTTATGGTTATCATTAATATGTATTCACATTTTCTCCTTCTGCAACTTTCTTGCATCCTAACAACCAAATTTTTTTTTTCTTGCATCCTTAATAACTACATGAATTTACATTTTTTATGGTAGGGAAGCCTTCTTTTAGAAAGAAACAAGCAGATCTTTTGTTCCCCCCAGATTTTGCCAAAGACTTTCCAGTTGCAATGCAGGTATCAAAGTCTCTACTTTTTGGTACTTGTTTCAGTAAACTGCTGCAAAATTGATAGTCATGAACTTTTTAATTCACAGATATCCCACAAATACACATGGACAGGTGTTATTGGCTACAGTAAATGATCAAACAATTGTACCATTTGTCGTGGCCAGGTATACTCACAAGCATGCATTTTTGTTGGTTTTATTATGGAAGAATAATTATTTTGTTTACAAATGGGGGTCTATTTACATTTACAGTTGAACAATTTGGAGCTTGCTGTCAATCTTGCCAAAAGAGGGAATCTTCCTGGAGCCGAGCAGCTTGTAAGCTGATTCTTTTTCCACCTTATAGTACCCATTCTGCTAGTTTGAAAATTTTCAGCAGATAAAATTAAAATCAATCAATAGTTATTTAATGCAGTTATGCAACCATGTTGCAGTTTGTGATTTGATAATGCTTGAAAGATTTGGTTTTTTTAATGATCAAGGCACTCTCTTTATACATGTTTCTCCTAAAAAGTCTCCTTCACTGCAAAGTATTGAACAGTTTTAATTACTTTTGTAGATTTCCTAGGCATACCAGTGCTGCCTAGCCTTTAATAAGAGCAGAGATTGATGTGATTTATTAATGATGTTTACTGTTGACCCTCTTTTTGTTACGATTAACAAGTGTAGTATGATTACATCCCAAGAATAAAAAAGATGATGCTTTGGGCTGTGGTTCCTGAGGTTAGCGAACCCCTATTCTTGGGAATATAGTGTATCCCTGTCTCATATTCAATGTGGATGTGGGAATATGGACGTGTATTATTGCCATTATGCTTTAGAACCTGGGGTCTCACAATCATAGTATAAATGATGTTTGTAATGCATATATTGAATGGTAATATGCTTTTTAATTACATGTTTTTATTCTTTAACTGCTAGTATGTGAATATATGCTTAGAGTTTGAATTATTTATTGCTCTGTGCCTTCTTATAATACTGAAAATCCGGCGATGCTCGGGTTTTGGGTCTCAAGTTGTCCAACGTTTCCATGATCTATTTTCCCAAACAAAGTACAAAGAAGCTGCAGAACTTGCCGCCGAGCCCCCAAGGAATCCTCCGAACACTGGACACAGTTGCCAAACTCCACGTTTTACATGTTGATTCTCCAATCAAACACATCTTTCCTTTCAAAATATTTTTTCAATCAAACACATTTCGTTAGCTGCTAATATTTCATAGCTTCAATGTTCTTCATCCACGTCAAGTTGTCTTCATTTGATTTCTGGCCATTCAGGATCTCTGTAAGCACTGATTGTATTGGCCTTATCTCTCCTCACTGTCTCTGTTGTCCAGTTTGACATTCATCGTGTATCTGGATCTTTCTTTTGCTGGAATTGAATGTTGCTACATAAGATTGTTACCGTTGAAAAAAAAAAGGGATTGCTTCTCTTTCTTGAGGGCGTTTAGTTATGCATTTTTTGGTAGTTACTGAATAAGACATACTTGTAGGAGCAAACATCTATGTTGCATGTTACTTGTTTGCAAATATGTGAACGAGCAGGCAAATATTTGAATTGAGCTCGGGTGAAATCTTGGTATTTGCCAAGAGTTTTTTGTTCATGTTTCCTTCCTGAATGGAACATTTCTTGTAAGAACCTCGGCATATAAAGTTGGTATCTTGCTCTGTTGCAGAGTGTTCCTGTCCAAGCTGAGCAGACGCCACCTCTGTTGCAATATTTCGGGACACTTCTAACAAAAGGAACGCTCAATTCTTTTGAGTCGTTGGAATTATCGTGCCTTGTTGTAAACCAAAACAAAAAGAATCTTTTGGAGAATTGCTTGGCAGAGGATAAGCTGGAATGCAGAGAGGAACTACGGGATCTCGTGAAGGTTTGATGTGCAATTTGAGATTCACATATATGAAAGACACTTCTGAAACGAATTTATTGAGTTACTCATTTACCTTATCCCAATGCTGCCGTATTTGAAATTATTTATTTATTTTTGTTGTGTTTATGCTATTATGTTCCATTGTAGACTGGATAATGATCTCGCATTGAAAATATACATTAAAGCCAGAGCAACTTCAAAAGTCGTTGCTGCTTTTGCTGAACAGAGGGGATTTGATAAAATTTTAATATATTCAAAACAGGTGAAGATATATTTTTCTTTATTGTTGCTATTGTGATTGATTGCATTGCAGTTATTATTATATTATTTGTCATTTATTTTTGTATACTTATTTCATGGTCTGATCATGTCATTGTTTCTTTATTCCTTTAGGCTGGGTACAGTCCTGATTAACCATTCCTTCTACAGACAATCCTTCGTTCAAATCCTCAGGTATTGGACTATATCTCTTCGTGTTTGTATGTTTTGTTGTTTTAGTAATTACTCGTTTACAACTATTTTCAACTCATTTCATCTAATCTCATCTAATTATTACAACTTTATCAAATTCTCACATAAAATAAAATAAACAATTCAATTTTTTTAAATCTAAAAATAAAAATAATATTAAAAAAATATATTTTAAGAATATTTTATTCAACTTTAAACTTTCATCTCAACTCATCGCATCTGTGAAAACAAACGAGTTGAAACTGGAGCAAATAAGAAATCTTGTTGAAGCCAAAACTTCTTCTTTGTGGTTTTAACAGAAGAACTTGATTGGTGAGGCAACGACTTTTCTATTTGATGTTTTGAAGCCAAATCTTCCTGAACATAGTTTCCTTCAAACAAAGGTTTTGATTCACGCTTTCTTTGTTAATGCTATCTAACTTCCATTTGGATAGTTGCTGCTCTTTTCAACCACTGTAACACTTTTATTTTATATAGGTCCTGGAAATCAATCTATTAACTTTTTCAAATGTAGATGACGCTATTGAACAGTTGGGTGTGCTTGAGATATGTGAATATAAATTTGAATGAATATAATCATTGGTTGACAGGTTTGGGTCTGCTTTTGCAAACTCTGCATACATTGATTAGTGTACATCATATCAAACCAACTGCTCAAATAAACACCTAGTTTTAGTAATTGTGCATGACCTCATCTGATAGGATAATTCTATATGCTTGAAAATTTATATAGGCTTCCTCGTTTGACACCTTGGAATTTTCCTCTTAAGTTGGAACAGGATGGGGGCTTATGGTCTTTTAACTCCAAATATTCTGCATGCGCAAGTGTGTCAATTGCAAGTATATTTGCCGTTTGCCTCCTCTGGTTGAAACCATATGAGACTCTTAATTTTTAAAAGATGATTTCCTTTTGTTTTTTTTTGTGAAGAGCCTCACTAAGCTCAGTGAACTTTGTTTACGTTAGGTAGTCATGCAAAAAAGCAATACAGTTAAAAACTAATTCCATTTTCTAGAGATAAATTGTCGGGTAACTACTAATTACAAGTGTTCTAATCCTTTCATATTTTTGTTAAACCCTTTTTTAGAATCTTTCAGCAGTGAGAACTTCTGGCTCATCCTTTAAACATCATTTTGATGCAAAGATGAAGTGATGAAGAACGGTTGATTTAGGTACTTATATTGTCATTTTCTATTCGAAATTATAATCTTCCTTTGGCGGCAAAGATAAATAGTTTGATGGTAGATTACATGATTAATTTTGTACTATTATTTTTTTTATCCGATAACATATATTCTTCGGTGATAAATGGTAGTTACATACTTTATGCTAACAACTTTTGATAAATATATTATGACAAGCTAACTGGGATATTTTGCTCAAACAATCAATAGATATATTGTCTTAGAAGCATTATGTCTCTTATTGGATTGTTTTCAGGAACTTTCCATTTTATTTTACATTATATTGCCTTGATAGTGTGGAACTTCAAACATTTTCTTTCATTAACTCTAGATTTGCTATATTTCTTTGTAGATTAATCATATTTTTCCATTATTTGTAAAATTTGTAGTTCTTTAGGATTGTCTAATAATGCAGGTTTTTTATGCCCGTTGATGTGTTTTTAGCATTTTAGCAACGAACTTCGTAAAGATTGATGACGGAAGCTACTTGCTATGTTTATGTATTTTATAGAGTGAGTAAACGTATTAATGTTTTTTTGTTGATCTATTTTGTGTTCTTTGAGGCATTATTTTTGCAATGCATATTATGAGAAACTTTTCTTTAACAGTCAATTACTGCTAAAAGTAATATCATAGTAGAAAATTTCTTATAATTTTTTTTATTACAAGTTTTTTCTCTCCTCCTCCTCCTCCTCCTCTCCTTCTGTCTTCATTTCCTCCACTTCTCCACTCTTCCACTCCTCAATTCTTCCTCCTCTCCTCCATCTATCTTCCTCCCTCCACTCTTCTCCTCCTCTTCTCCTATTTTCCTCCTCTCTTCCACTCTTCCTCTTCTCTTCCTTTCCTCATATTCTTCTCTCTTCCTTTCCTCCTCTTCTCCACTCTTCATTTCCTCCATCTCTCTTCCTCCCTCCACTCTTCCTCTCCTCCACGCTTCTTCCACGCCTCCACTCTTCCTCCTTTCCTCTTTTCCTCCTCTCCTCTTTTCCTTATCTTCTCTCCTCTTCCTTCTCTCCTCCACACTTACTCCTCTCTTCCTTTCCTCCTCTTCTCCTCTCCTCCACCTCTCTTCCTCCTTCCACTCCTCCCTTCCTATCTTCTTCCTGTCATCCACTCTTCCTCCTCTCGTCCTTTCATCCTCTCTCCACTCTTTCTCCTCTCCTCTTATTCCTCCTCTCGTCCACCTCTCTTCCTCCTTGCACTCTTTCTCCCGTCCTCTCGTCCATTCCTCATCTCTCCCTCCTCTACTCTTCCTCTTCTCTTCCTTTACTCCTCTTCCTCCTCTCCTCCACCTCTCTTCCTACCTCCACTCTTCCTCTCCTCATCTCCTCTTCCTCTTCTCCTTATCTCTTCCTCTTCCTCATATTCCTTCTCTTCTCCTATTCTCTTACTACTACACATTCCTTCCTTCTAGATATACTATTTGTATGTTATATTTTTAAATATTATATTATTTTTACTTGAATGTGATTAGAGTTTTAGTATTTCTTTCTCGATCATTGCGGGTTTTAAATTTTAATTTCCAAACCTTGAGATTTGTTGAGGAGACCTTAGGCATGTACAACTTTGATTGGATAGATTTAGTAGTGCCTTCAGCTTTGATACAAATGAGGCAGGCGCTATATAGGTCTATAGACGACATTTTGTACTCATTATTTTTTTATATATAAAATACTCTTTATAGGTCTTAGTCCTTTATTTAGGAATATCTTTCGTTCTAATATAAATATGAAGGGAGGAAGAAATGTTGATTTAGGTATTGATATTTTCGTTTCTTATTTGAAATTATGCTCCTCATTTAGACGACAAAGGTAACTAGTTTGATGGCAGGTAACATGATTAATTCCATACTATTACTTTTTTATCTGATAACATATATTCTTCGATGATGAAGGGTAGTTACACACTTTACATTGACAACTTGTAACTCAATAATCATACTCTTTCAATAGTTGCAAAATTTGTAACTCAATAGGGTTGTCTAATAGTGCTGGTTTTTCATACCGGTTGATGCGATTTTAGCAATGTAGTAATGAACTTTGTAAATATTGATGATGGAAGATACTTGCTATGTTTCTGTATTTTATAGAGCCAAGTAAACGTATTCAGATTTTTTTGTTGATCTATTTTGTGTTGTTTGAGACGTTATTTTTTCAATGCATATTATGAGGAACTTTTTTAAACTGTCAATTATTGCTAAAAGTAATACCATAGTAGAAGATTCCCTTTTTTTTCTACTAGTCCCCCCCCCTCCTATCCTCCTCCTCCCTTCCTCATCCTTCTCCTCCCTCGTTTTCTCTTCCTCCCTCCACTCTTCCTCCTCCCTTGCTCTCTCCTCCACTCCTCATCCTCATCCTCTCTTCCACCTGTCTTCCTCTCTCCACTCTTCCTCTTGTCTTCTCTTTCTCCTCTCATCTACTCTTCCTCCTCCCCTCCTCCCTTCCTCCTCCTCCTTCTCTCCTCCTCTCTTACTCCTCGACATTTCTTCCTCCTAGATATACTATTTGTATGTTATACTTTTAATATTATATTATTTTTTGTTGAATGTTTTTAGAATTTTAGTATTTCTTTCTCAATTCTTACGTTTTAGATTTTAATTTCCAAACTTTGACATTTGTTAAGGAGGGAGGTTTTAGGCATGTACAACTGTGATTGGATAAACCTAGTGGCTAGCCTTCAACTTTGATCCAAAGGAGGCAGATTCTCTCTAGGTTTATAGATGGCATTTTGTATATTTTGTTTGTATAAAATACTATTTATAGGTCTTAGCCCTTTATTCAGGAATACCTTTAATTTTAATGCAAAGATGAAGGGATGAAAAAAAGTTGATTTAGATGTATATTGTCATTTTCTATTCGAAATTACAATCCTCATTTAGACGGCAAAGGTAAAAGGAGTTTGATGGTAGATGACATGATTAATTTTGTACTATTATTTTTTTATCTGATGACGTATTCTTCAATGATGAAGGGTAGTTACACACTTTACACTGATAGTTTTCAATAAATATATTATAATAAGTTAACTATGGTATTATGCCCAAAGAATCAGCAGGCAGTCTCTTATTGGGTTTTTTTCTAGGATTTCCCTTCTTTTTTTTTGACATTTTATTGTCTTTATAATGTGGAAGTTCAAACATTTTCCTTCATTAACTCTAAGTTTATTATATTTCATTGTAGATTATACTTTTCCATTAGTTGCAAAATTTGTGATTCTTTAGGATTGTCTAATAATGTACGTTTTCCAAACCGATTGATGCAGTTTTAGTTTGTAGCAATGAACTTTGTAAAGATTGATTATGGAAGATACTTGCTATATTTTGTATTTTATAGTCAGGTAAAACGTATTTAGGTTTTTTTTTATTGAGCTATTTTGTGTTCTTTGAGGCATTATTTTTGCATTGTGAGGAACTTACGAGAAACTTTTTTTGAACAGTCAATTACTGCTAAAATTTATATTATAGCAAAAGATTTCCGATATTTTTTTTACTACTAGTTTTTTCTCTCCTCCCTTCCTCATCCTCCTACTCCTCATCCTACTGTCCTATACTCTTCTCTTCATTTTCTCCTCTACTCGTCCTTTCTTCCTCACTTTCTCCCTCTATTCTTCCTCTCATTCACCTATCTTCCTCCCTCCACTCTTTCTCTCCTCCTCTCTTCCTCCTCTCATCCTTTCCTCTTTTTCTCCTCTATTTCCTCCCTTCACTCTTCCTCCTCTCTCCCTCTCCTCCACTTTTCCTCTCCACCTCTCCTCCTCTCTTCCTCCTCTCTCCTCCACCTATCTTCCTCCCTCCACTTTACGTCTCCCCCTCTCTTCCTCACTTCCTTCATTCTCTCTTCCTCTCTTACTACTACACAATTCTTCCTCCTAGATATACTGTTTGTACGTTTTATTTTTAAATATTATGTTATTTTTTGTTGGTTGTGATTAGACTTCCTCCTCTCCCCCCATAGTTCTTCCTCCCACCACTATTCATCCTCTCCTCCTCCTCCACTCTTCATTCTCTTCTCTTCCTCCTCTGTTCATTTCATTCTCTCATCCTCTCTTTCTCCCCCACTCTTTGTCCTCTCTCATTCTCCTTCACTCTTCCTCTCTTACCACTCCACATATCTTCCTCCTAGATTTGTATGTTGTATGTTGGATTTGTTTAGGAGGCCTTTAGCTTCGATCCCCAGGAGGCCAACGCTCTCTAGGTCTATAAGTGACATTCTGTACTCATTATTTTGTTTGTATAAAATACTATTTATAGGTCTTAGCCCTTCATTCTGGAATACCTTTCATTTTGATACAAAGATGAAATGATAAAAAAAGATTGATTTAGGTATTTATATTGTCGTTTTCTATTTGAAATTATAATCCCTATTTAGACGGCAAAGTTAAAAATAACTTGATGGAAAATTACAAGATTAATTATGTTCTATAATTTTTTTATCTAATGACATTTTTTTAATCTAACTGTAGAATTCTGCCCAAGGAATAACAGGTATGTTATGTTAGAAGTTTTATGCCCTAGTTGCAAAATTTGTTGTTTTGTATGATTCTCTCCCATGCCGGTTGATGCGATTTTAGTAATGTAGCAACGAACTTTATAAAGATTGATGACAAGAGATATGTACTATGTTTGTGTATTAATAGAGTCAGGTCAACATATTCAGATTTTTTTATTATTTTGTGTTCTTTGAGATATTATTTTTCCAAAGCATGTTATGAGAAACATTTTTTTAACAATCAATTACTGCTAAAAGTAATATAATAACAGAAGATTTCCTATATTTTTTTTATTACTAGGTTTCTTCATCCTCCCTCCTCCTCCCTTGCTCATGCTCATCCTAGTCCACATCCTCCTCCTCTTCCTTATCTTCTCCACTCTTCCTTTGCTCCTCTCCTTTTTTCTTCCTCCCCCCACTCTTCCTTTCTCCACCCTTCCTCTCTTTCATTCTTCCTTCTCTTCCTCCCTCCAAACTCTTCCTCCTCTCTTCCTCTCCTCCACTAATTCTCCTCCTCGCTTCCTCCTCCTCTCCTCCTCCTTTTCTTCTCCTCTCTTACTGCTCCACATTTCTTCCTTCTATTCATATATTATATTTTTAAATCTTATATTATTTTTGATTGGATGTGATTAGACTTCTAGTATTTATTTATCAATTCTTACGGGTTTTAAATTTTAATTTGCAAACCTTAATTTATTGAGGAGGTCTTCATGTATGATCCAATGGAGGTAAAAGTTCTCTAGGTCTATAGATGACATTTTGTACTCATCATTTTGTTTTTATAAAATACTATTTATTTAGCCCTTCATTCACATTCATTATGGTGCAAATATGAAGGGATGAAGAAAGGTTGATCTAGGTTTTCTATTCGAAATTATATTCCTCATTTAAACAAAAAAAGTAAATAGTTTGATGATAGATTACATGATTAATTTCCTACTATTACTTTTTTAACTGATGACATATATTCTTCAATGACAGCCTTCAATAGCTATATTATGACAAGCTAATTGTGGTATTCTGTCCAAGGAATCAACATGTATTTTATGTCTCTTATTGGAATGTTTTCATGAACTTTTCAATTTATTTTACATTATATTGTTTTGATAATGTGGAAGTTCAAACGTTTCCTTCATTAACTCTACATTTGTTTTATTTACTTGTAGATTAATCATTCTATTCCATTAGTTGGAAAATTTGTGGTTCGGTAGGATTGTCCAATAGTTCAGGTTTTCCATGTCGGATGCGATTTTAGACATGTAGCAACAAAGTTTGTAAAAATTGATAACGAAAGATAATTGCTATGTTTATATATTTTATAGAGCCTGGTAAATGTATTTAGATTTTTTTATTGATCTATTTTGTGTTTTTTGTGACATTATTTTTGCAATGCATATTATGAGGAACTTTTTTTAACTGTCAATTACTGCTAAAAGTAATATAATAGCTGAATATTTTCTATATTTTTTTTTAGTACTTGTTTTTTCCCTCCTCTCCTCTTCTCTCTTCCTCCCTCCAACTTCCTCTCTTCCACTCTTCCCCATCTCCTCCTCCTCTCTCCTCCACTCTTCCCCATCTCCTCCTCTTCTCTCCTCCTCTCTTACTATTTCACATTTATTCTTCTTAGATATACTATTTGTATGTTATATTAAATATTATATTATTTTATGGTTGGATGTGATTAGACTTTTAGTACTTCTTTCTCAATTCTTATGGGTTTTAAATTTTAATTAAACCATGATGTAAAGAGGTTTTCTCCCTATCAGCCCTTAAAGCAAGTCCACGAAGAGCCTGACCAGGCCCAATCGAGACCTGAGACCCTCCTCCAAACGAGTCAATGGGTCTCTCTGTAGAGTACACGGCCCACGAGAAAAACTCACCCTCGAAGTAATCTACAAGCAAAGAAAGCAAACGGTAGGGACAAATGGACTTGCCGCCCTCACACCATCCCGATGACAACCTGTCCTCTAAAACCTACACAGGTAGGTAGGCGAGAAATTTGGAGAATCCTCGATCTCCTGACAACATGCATGGAGAGGCATAACATGGAACGCTCGCAGGTTAGAGCAAGTCAGAAAGCTACATCGCATTAAAGGATTCTGACAAGATGAACAGTGAAAAGGACAAAGGTTCCTAAAAGTCACGTATGGGTAGTCCCCACCCGAGAATCTCGTACAAAAGTCGATCCCCAGGTACAAAGAACTCTCTCTTATCTCTCTAAACTTACGCATAAACTATTAAAGAGATATAAAGATTTTGGCATCAGAGACTCCCCGACCACCACCAAGGCCTCCCGAAGACCCGAGTTGCTGGAACCTGGCCCAAAGGCATGCAAAACACAACGTTAACAGTGACGCTCGTCTGTGTGATCTCTATAGACTTCACGTGTCCTTTGTATGCCTGCGACAACTCGTTCTCATACAACTCAGAGACAAGAAGAAGTGACGTCGACAAACATGGAAACAAGGCTCACTGCAATGGAACAATTGGTGGGAAAACTAACTATCGAGCTGGAGACCCTCCGGAAGGAGAACAAGACGCTCAAAGTAGCCACCAACAAGCCAAAAAATGAAATGGAACCCATCAACAACGAGGACGTGGGATCTAGGAACACAGGATAAGGATGTGATGCTGAGCAAGAAAGGAAAAACATGCAGGACGAGCTGTGTAACCTCAAAGGAAAGTATGAAAAGATGGTAAGGAAGATGGGCACATCGTCATCAGTAGACTAATTGCTCACAAGACAGGCCTACCTTACAGCGAGGAGGTAATGGATGTGCCCCTCATGGACATGTACAAAGGGACTAAAGATCCCCTTGAAAGCTTGGAAACTATCAGAGCACACATGACTCTGCATGGTTTCCCGAGAGAAGTGGCCTGCAGGCCTTTCTCGCTGACCTTGATGGGGCTGGTGAGAGTATGGTTTGGGTCATTGGCATCACTCCCATAGATGGCTTTGGGGAGCTGGCTTGCCTATTCCTTACACAATTTATGATGACTCAAAGAAGGAGACGTCCTACAGCATACCTCCTCACACCATCAAGCAGGAGGAAGACAAGAGCCTAAAGGCATACTTGTCCAGGTTCAACAAAGAACGAATGACTACAGACCACCTGGACAAAAAGATAACTTTGGCAGCGCTCTTGGGAGGAGTGTGGCCTCGATCCCAGTTCATGCCAGAATTGGTGAAGATAACTCCAACCACGCTGCGAGAATTCATGGATCAAGTAGACAACTATATCAATGTCGAGGACACACTTCGAGCCATGACCGAGTCGAGGAGGAAAAAATTGGAACAGGTGACGAAGAGGAAAGGCAAGGCCCGCGAGAAAACTGAGAAAGGTCGCACGACAACAGAAAAGGAGAAGCCTCTAAAGGGCCTGGGGCTTCGGTTTGACCGACCGGCGCTCGCCATCCAGAAAGACGACTACAAACCCACCCAAAAGTACAATTACAAGGGCTCCAGCCACTACTATTGCACCTCCCGCGAATCCCCCTCATAACACCGAAGATTTCTTTTCCTTGAAAGAGGGAAGAGAACAGGCTGGGCGGCCAAGGCCGATGTACCCTCCCGTCCAAATCCAGAGCGAGAGTGGAGGCAGATATTGCGGGAAAGAAGTGCGAAAAGAGTCAGAAGGCCAAGGAAGGATGGGAGCTCGAGGTAAAGGGTGGTTGTGCAGGGACCTTAATGCAATCGCCCTCATTCCACATCAAGAAGGGCCACCATTAGGGGAGATTAGAACCATCGCAGGGGGGTTCACTGGCGGGGGCTCAACCTCATTCGGGCGAAAGGCACACACCAGATGAGCGAGATACCAAGAAATGTATTCGGTAGAGTGCCGCCCCACCAAGTACAGAAGAAACGACCCAAACCCCGACCATTTCCTTTGGAGAGGGCGACAAGGTAAGGGTCCTCTACTCGCACGACGACGCCCTAGTTGTAACTATCATTATAACAGAATGTGTCTTTTGTGACAGAGAAAATTGTGACAAAAAAATGACAAACCGTCACCATGACCGTCACCTAAAGTGCGTCACAAAAAAAATTTGGTGATGGTTTACTATTCAACCGTTACAAAAAAATATTTTTAGTGACGGTTGTAAGTGTTCCTTTCGGTACAACGTTGGAACGTTCCTTTTTTTTGTGACGGTTGGGAAATTTCATAGAAAGTCACGTTCGAACGTAAAATTAAACGTTCAGACGTTAACCCGACCGATTGGAGTTCGAATGAGAGAATTTGACATTCGTTGATTATCGTTCGAACGTATCATATTTACGTTCGAATGTTAATGCGTTCGAACGTTAATTACAATAAAGGTTTGACTTTTCATTTGAACGTAAACGTAAATGTTCAAACGTAACACGTTTGAAGTTCAGACGTTATTTCAAATGTAAATGAAGGAGCGTTCAAATGCAAGTGTTTTGTTCGAACGTTAATCGCTTTATCGTTCGAACGGTTTGTTCGTTTTAGTGTGAGGACGTTCGAACGTTACTATCCAAATTTACGTTTGAACGCGATTCTGTTGCAACGACATAATACGCTCCATTTGCACCATCATCTTTCGTTGCACTTGCTCTTGGACTTCACTACATATTCTTTCCTCATAATCTCTCTGTTGGTCCTGCAAACGCGTCTCTAAATGAGACTGTCGTTCTAAGAGAGACTGTTGTCTCGACCTCATATACTCATTCTCACGTCGTGCAGCTTCTAAATCTACCGTAAGATTATTAATTTGTGAAGCCGATGAGGTTGAGGAGGATGAACATCTATGCTTGATAGATCGTCTCAAACCTCTTGCCATACTAGACTGCGGCCCGAGTGCGTGAATATGCCTTTGTCACTAGGAGAGGATTCCTCAGAAGCAGACTGCATCTCCATCATTTTTCCTTGCAATTTAAAAGGTAATGATCGTAACGTATTAAAAGAAATAGAAATAAAAAATAAATTATTCAAATGTTATATAAATAATTTATTTAACAAAATTAACATTGCTTACATAATTATCTGCAGCGACATGATCCATCCACTTATTATACTCATTAGTGTGAGCAGCAGCATAGACATGAATGAGGGAAAAGTTTTCAAGATCATCACGTTTCTAACAAAATGACATTAGCAATTTTAAAAAGATAATGTTAGTACTTAAATAAAAGAATATCAGGAAAATAAATGAATTCTATAATTTTTTAATTATCATTTTTTCAGCAAGACGGTGGAATGACCTTGAACCAGCACGATGGTGGATAGTCAGAGCGGATCTATTCTGCGAATTTGTAGAACTCAAGTGCTACAAAATATATTAAGAATGTTAATTGTAATATGTATACATATAATATATAGAACAAGTATTAATGTAAATAATTAAAAGATATAAATGTAAAATACCTGATAATCTGGAGATGAGAAAAAATCACAACACTTTCTCCAATCATCTAACTTCATCTGCTAAAAAGGAGACTGCGCAACCTCTTCTAACGTCTCAAACTTCTTGAAGTGGTCATGACATCGTCCTTTGTGACGTCGGAATAGTGTAGCCATCAACTCATTCACGGTTCTCAAATCCTCGCTACGGCCAAAGTCGAGATAGAATTCATCCTAACAAGGGAATCAGGTCAAAAATATAATATACTAATCTAGGTGAAAAAAATGTACTGAAAAGTAAACTCACTAGCACACGACTTCGAATGTGTTCCTTAATCTCATTCGGAACATCTCGCCATGAGCGCACATAAAATGGAACATAAGCTCGAACTACTGTGCATAGGAGGAAAGCGCTGCTGCACTATCATCCACTCTTCCAGTGGAATTATCAGGAATTGTGATCTTCAGTTTTCCGTGCCCTCTATTTTTTTCAAGAGAGATTCCACGTATATAGCAACGACCACGACGTGCAGATGCATCAACTACATGAATAGATAGTATAATTATAATTATATAGTTATTGAGTCAAAAGTATTAATTATATGATTAATTATCAACGACAATATTTCCTTACTGGTAGCTGTCGACTGGCTGTTATTCTCTTTTGTGTTAGCTTGATCTTCAGGAACGGATTCCTCGAGTGGGGAGTCATTAATGGATTCAGGACTTGGACTTGGTGGGTTCCAATCCAAGTATGGAGGGGTTGTCTTCCTCTAAGCCCTTCTGCACCCAGTCGCCACTAGAAGGCCCTACTCCTACCACCGCCACCATTGAGATCTCAATGGCCTTGACCACGGAGAAGATTCCCGAAGATGGCTGCTGCTCTCTCTCTCGTGCCTGTCACCGGTTCGCCAGCTACCGAAGTTGAGGTGGTCATGGAGGCGAGGAGCAAGGGAGATAGTTTATAGAGCTCCAGTGAGAGAGAGGGGCCTCAAAGTCCCGACGGAGAACTTCCTTCTGCCACCGAGGGCCACCTTCTCTCCTGCTCTCCATCAGCCCTGTTAAGGGGTCATGGGCGCGGTCGAAGATGTGGGGGCAACTAACGGCCATTCCTCGAAGAAAGCCCTGTGGAGGTCATTCCTCTCTCCGCTCGATCAGAGGGGGGAGAAGCTCGAGCAGAGTCTTTCAAACAGGTGATCGAATCCTTGATGGGCTTCTTCTCCGAGGTCTCTTGCATTGGTTTGTTCTTTTCTATTGTTTTATTACTTAGGATTCTTACACTAACTATCCTCGCTGGTGTGCTAATTCTTGCGATGTGCTAGAGGGGAGAGGGAGGAGAAGGAGTGGTTGGAAGTGGAGCTAGTGAAAGCCCAACTTTCTCACAAAAATAGCCGAGGGCAGGTTAAGATTGTCGGTAAAAGGCATTAACAGCCTAGCTTTTCATGACGAACGAGCAAGTCGAGTTGGCTCATAACGAAGTTCTTACTACGTTGACAGCAAGGAGCTCGGCTGAGGGGGTCAATTGATAAACTGACTACGAATGTGGCGGCTTCTGAGGAAAGTTGCAGTGAGAGAATGCCGACTTGAGGGGTAGTCGAGACTCTGAGGCCCAGCAGCTCGAGCAGTTGAATTAAGATTGTCAGTCCCTTTCTGCATCTTTGAAAGGACGGGAAGACTCATTGGTAGTCACCCAAGCCACTGCCAACCAAGAGAAGAGGAAGCCGGCCAAACATTTGACGATTTAAAGGGAGTTGAGAGGCTAGATGCCCAGGCGATGGTCATTAAAGATCTGCGGAGCGACCTGTCTCAAGTTCAGGAGGTTGTTCCCCGCTTAGTAGGGCAGTTGAGGTCGGCTGTGTTAGTTTGCGACCAGGCTTGGTCGTACAGATACATTGAAGGCCTCAAAAGGATGTGGGACCACATCTTGGAGAACCCTCAGGCAAACTCAGGAGCCCTAAAGGCACACTTAAAACCTTTAATCCTGGTGACCTCCCTCCAGACCCTGACGCGCTCGAGCATGGCTGCACCTTGGGCAGGGACATGACTCCTTACGCCTTATCTTCCAATTCTGAAGCTCTTGACCCAGGACCTAATGCGCCTGCGCTAGACCCCAATGCTCTCGAGCAAAATCCTATTGCACTCATACCTTAGTTTTTGTTCATGCGGTTATGTTTGTAAAGCTAGGACACATTATTTCCTTTTCTTGTAAAGAACTCTGACCGAGTATCTTTGGACACCCTTGCGGCTCTTTGCTCGTGCTTTATAATACATTTTGACTTATTAATAAAATTATCTTTCTTTCTTTTTTTTCTTTTGCTATTCGCTTTGTTTTTTCCTCAGTATCCTTTTTTTTTTTTTTTTGCATTTTCTTGTGTTGGCTTGGCTGCCTGATGCAAGGGATAAGTCAAGTCCAGGGGGACACGATACTTGGCTCCCAAGTCTCCTTCACTGGTGTTGTAGACTGAGGCAAAGAGTGAGGCAAATTCGTGGGAACACGGTGTTTGACTTTTCCAATCTTCTCATCGACCTCGTAAACTGACAAGCCACGGAGACATGGTGATGCCTGGAATCCCCGCTTCAGAATTTCCAAAGCAATTCGAGGGCACTGTGAGTGTAAGTACTCTCTCCAGACCCGGCGGCTCTAAAGTGTGGGAAAGAGCTAATGCCAAGCCAGGTGACCCCGCTAGTGCCAACTACATCAGCTAAACATTTCTCTTCTTGTATCGATGCATTTCTTGGGTCGCGAAGTGAATGGGACTAAATTCTGTCAGGATGCCTTAGGCTAAGCCCTCATAATATATGTAATGCAAAAATAATGTCTCAAAGAACTATTAGTAAAGAGGAGAAGAGGATAAGTAGGGGAGGAGGAGAGGAGGGAAAAAACTATTAATAAAAAAAATAGTAAATCTTCTGTTATGATATTACTTTTAGCTATAATTGAGTGTTAAAAAAAGTTCCTCATAATATGTAATCAACCATCAAACTCTTTACCTTTACCATTTAAATGAGGATTATAATTTTGAATAGAAAATGACAATATATACCTAAATCAACTTTTTTTCATCTCTTCATCTTTGCATCAAAATGAAAGGTATTTCTGAATGAAGGGATAAAACCTATAAATAGTATTTTATGCAAACAAAATGATAATACAAAATGCCATCTATAGACCTAGAGAGGGTCTACCTCCTTTGGATCAGAGCTGAAGGCTACTAAGAGCTTGTATAGATAGAGAAACGATCTTATCTCATCATTACAACTTTTAAATTCCCACACAAAATATAATAAAAATTTGAACTATTTCAAATCTCAAAATAATAATTATATTAAAAAATAATATTCTAATAATATTTTATTCAATTTATTTCAAATCATTTCATCTCACTATCCATACGAGCCCTAAGTTTATCCAATCAAAGTTGTACATGCCTAAAGCCTCCCTCCTCAACAAATGTCATGGAAATTAAAATTTAAAACGTAAGAATTGAGAAAGAAATACTACAAGTCTAAAAACATTCAACCAAAATAATATAATATAAAAAGTATAACATACAAATAGTATATCTAGGAAGAAGAAATGTGAAGTAGTAAGAAACGATGAGAGAATGAGAGAATGAGGAGGAAGATGAGAGGAGGAGAGAAGGAAGAGTAGATGAAAGGAGTAGTAAGAGAGGAGAGGAAAACTGGAGAGAGGAAGAGATGAAGAGAGGTGGAAAGAGAGGAAGAGAGGATGAGGAAGAGTGGAGGGAGGAAGAGAGGATGAGGAAGGGAGGAGGACGATAGGAGGGGGAAAACTAGTAGAAAAAAAATATAGGAAATCTTCTACTATGATATTACTTTTAGCAAGAATTGACTAGTAAAATAAATTCCTCATAATATCGAAAAAATAATTTTTGAAAAAACATAAAATAGATAAAAAAAAAAAAAAATCTAAATATGTTTACCTGGCTCTATAAAATACATAAACATAGCAAGTATCTTCCGTCATCAATCTTTACAAAGTTCATTATTACATTACTAAAACTGCATCAACCAGTATGGAAATCCTGCACTACTAGACAATCCGCAATTAATGAAAGAGTATGATCATTCTACAAGGAAAATATAAAACCTAGAGTTAATGAAGGATAACGTTGAGACTTCCACATTATCAAGACAATATAATGTACAATAAAATGAAAAGTTCATGAAAACATTAGGAGATATAAAGCTTCTAACATAACATATATATTGATTCCTTCATAATACCGCAATTAGCTTGTCATAATATAGTCATTGAAAGTTGTCAATGTAAAGTCTGTAACTACCTTCATCATCGAAGAATATATCATCAGATAAAAAACTAATAGTACAGAATTAATAATGTAATCTGCCAACAAACTATTTACCTTTGCCATCTAAATGAGTATAATTTCGAGTAGGAAACGACAATATCAGTATCTAAATCAACATTTCTTCATCCCTTCATATTTGCATCAAAATGAAAGCTATTTCTGAATAAAAGAGACCTATAAAGAATGTTTTATACAAAACAAATAATGAGTGCTTCATCTATAGACCTAGAGAGTGTCTGCCTCCTTTGTATCAAAGCTGAAGGCTAGCCACTAAGTTTATCCAATCAAAGTTGTACATGCCTAAGGCCTCCTCAACAAATCTCAAGTTTTAGAAATTAAAATTTAAAACCAGTAAGGATTGAGAAAGAAAATACTAAAAGTCTAATCACATCCCAAACCAAAAATAATATAATATTTAAAAATACATACAAATAGATCTAGGAGGAAGAAATGTGTTAAGAAACAAGGAGATGATGAGGAAGAGGAAGGGAGGAGGAGAAAAGGAAGAGGAGAGAGGACTAGAAGAGAGGAGAGGAGAGGAGAGGAGAGGAACAATAGAGGAGGAGGGGAGGAAGAGTGGAAGGAGGAAGAGAGAGGGGGAAGGAAGAGTGGAATGAGGAAGAGTGGAGAAGAGGTGGGAAAGGAAGAGAGGAGAAGATGAGGAAATGAAGAGTGGATGAGAGAAAGGAGATAGGAGAAGAGGAGGCAGAGTGGAGGAGAAGAGTAGAGGAAGAGAGTAGAGGGAGGAATAAAGGTGGAGAAGAGGAGGAAGAGTGGAGGAGTGGAAGAGTAGAGAAGAGGAAGAAAGGAAGAGGAGGAGAGGAGGGGGAAAAAACTTGTAATAAAAAAAATATAGGAAATTTTCTACTATGATATTACTTTTAGAAGTAATTGACTGTAAAAAAAAAAAGTTTCTCATAAAATGCATTGCAAAACTAATTCCTCAAAGAACACAAAATAGATCAATAAAAAAACATGAATTCGTTTACCTCGTTCTATAAAATACATAAACATAGCAAGTATCTTCTGTCATCAATCTTCACAAAATTCGTTGCTACAATACTAAAAGCACATCAACTGGAATGGAAAACCTAGATTATTAAACAATCTTAGAGAACTACAAATTTTACAAATAATGAAAAAATATGATTAATCTACAAAGTAATATAACAAACCTAGAGTTAATGAAGGACAATGTTTGAAATTCCACATTATCAAGACAATATAATGTAAAATAAATTGATTCCTTGGGCAGAATACCATAGTTAGCTTGTCATAATATAGTCACTAAAAGTTGTCAATGTAAAGTGTGTAACTACCCTTCGTCATCGAAAAATATGTCAAATAAAAAAAGTATTTGTACAGAATTAATCATATAATCTACGATCAAACACCTTTGCCGTCTATGGGAAACTACAATTTCAATACCTAAATCAACATTTCTTCATCCCTTCATCTTTGTATCAAAATGAAAGGTACTCATGAATAAAGGACTAAGATCTATAAAGAGTATTTTACACAAAAAACATTAATGAGTACAAAAGGTCATCTATAGACCGAGAGAGCGTGTACCTCATTTGTATCAAAGCTGAAGGTTAGCCATTAGGTCTCGTTTGTTTTCACAAAGGAGATGACATAAGATGAGATAAATTGTGATTAAAATTGAATAAAATATTCTAGGATTTGAAAAAGATGAAGTGTTTATTTTATATTGTATGGAAAATTGAAAAAGTTATAATGATTAAATGAGATGAGATGAGTTGAGAAGAGTTGTGAAAACAAACGATGCCTAAGTCTATCCAATCAAAGTTGTACATACATCTAAGGCCACCTCAACAAATCTCAAGGTTTGGAAATTAAAATTTAAAACCTGTAAGGATTAATAAAGAATTTAATAAAAGTCTAATCAAATCCAACAAAAAATAATATAATATTTAAAAATATAACATACAAATAGTATCTCAAAGATGAAGAAAGCGAAGAGGAGAAGAGGAAGAGAGGAGGAGATGAAAAGTGAAGGAAGGAATAGAGGTGGAGAAGAGGAGAGAAAGAGGAGGAAAGAAAGAGAGGACAAAGAGTGGAGGAGAGGGAGAGATGAGAAAGAATGGAGGGAGGGAGAGAGCAGGAAAGGACGACAGGAGGTAGAGAGATGAGGAGAGGAAGAGTGGAAGGAGGAAGAGAGGTGGAGGAGAGGAGGAAGAGTGGAAGAGAGAATGAAGAGAGGAGAAGATGAGGAAATGAAAAGATGAGGAAGAGTGGAGAAAGAGTGAAGGAGGGGAGGAAGAGTGGAGGGAGGAAGACAGATGGAGCAGAGGAAAAGTGGAGAAGAGGAAATGAAGAGAGGATGAAGAGTGCAAGAGAAGGAAGAAAGGAGAAGAGGAGGAAGAGTGGAAGGAGGAAGAGAGGTGGATAAGAGGAGGAAGAGTGGAGGAGTGGAAGGGTGGAGAAGAGGAGGAAAGGAAGAGTCAAGGAGAGGAGGAGGAGGGAAAAAACTTGCAATAAAAAAATATAGGAAATTTTCTACTATGATATTAGTTTTACTAGTAATTGACAGTTAAAAAAAAGTTTCTCATAATATGCATTGCAAAACTAATTCCTCAAAGAACACAAAACAAATCAATAAAAAAATATGAATACGTTTACCTCGATCTATAAAATACATATAAACATAGCAAGTATCTCCGTCATCAATCTTTACAAGGTTCGTTGCAACAATGCTAAAGGCACATCAACCAGCATGGAAAACCTGCATTATTAGACAATCCTAAAGAACTACAAATTTTGCAAATAATGGAAAAGTACAATGAATCTACATAGAAATGTAACAAACCTCTAGTTAATGAAGTTCTACATTATCAAGACATTATAATGTAAAATAAAATAAAAAGTTCCTGAAAACAATCCAATAAGAGACATAATGCTTCTAACATAACATACCTATTGATTCCTTGGCTAGAATACCGCAGTTAGCTTGTCATAATATAGTCATCGAAAGCTGTCAATGTAAAGTATGTAACTACTACCCTTCATCATCGAAAAATATATGTCATCAGATAAAAAATTAATAGTACGGAATTAATCATGTAGATTGTTGTCATACTATTTACATATGTCGTCTAAACGCGGAGTATAATTTCGAATAGGAAACAACAATATTAATACCTAAATCTACCTTTCTTCATCCCTTCATCTTTGCATCAAAATGAAAGGTATTCCTGAATAAAGGACTAAGACCTATAAAGAGTACTTTATACAAAAATAATAATCAATACAAAATGTGATCTTTAGTCCTAGAGAGCGTATGCCTCCTTTGTATCAAATCTGAAGGCTAGCCACTAAGTCTATCCAATCAAAGTTGTACATGCCTAAGGCCTCCTCAACAAATCTCAAGGTTTGGAAACTAAAATTTAAAACCGATAAGGATTGAGAAAGAAATACTAAAAGTCTAATCACATCCAAACAAAAATAATATAATATTTAAAAATATAACATACAAATAGTATCTTTAGGAGGAAGAAATGTGTAGTAGTAAGAGAGCAGGAGAGAAGGAGGAGGATGAGGAAGAGGAAGTGAGGAGGAGAAGAGGGAGAGGAGAGATGGAAGAGAGGAAGAGTGAAGGAAGGAAGAGGGGTGGAGGAGGAGAGGACAAAGAGTGGAGGAGAGGGAGAGATGAGGAAGAGTGGAGAGAGGGGGAAATGATGAGAAGAGGAAGAGATGAGGGGAGGAAGAGTGGAGGAGAGAGGAAGAGAAGAGAAGAGAAGATGGGGGAAAGGAAGAGATGAGGAAGAGAGAAGGAGAGGAAGAAGATAGGAGACGTGGAGAAATAGTGGAGGAGGGGAGGAAGATTGGAGGGATGAAAAGAGATGGAGGAGAGGAAAAGTGAAGAAGAGGAGGAAAGGAAGAGAGGATGAAGAGTGGAGAAGAGGAGGAAGATAGGAGAAGAGGGGGTGAAGAGTGGAGGAGAGTAGGAAGAGAAGAGGAGAAGAGTGGAGGGAGGAAGAGGATGTGGAGGAGAGGAGGAAGTGTGGAAGAGTGGAGAATCAGAGGAAAGAACGAGTGGAGGAGAGGAGGAGGATGAGAGAAAAAACTTGTAATAACAAAAATATAGGAAATTTTCTGCTATGATATTACTTTTACCAGTAATTGACTCTTAAAAAGTTCTCATAATAGCATTGCAAAAATAATGCCTCAAAGAACAAAAAATGGATCAGTAAAAAAGCATGAATACGTTCACCACGTCTATAACATGCATAAACATAGCAAGTATCTTCTGTCATCAATCTTTACAAGTTTTGTTGCTACAATGCTAAAGGCATATCAACTGGCACGAAAAACCTGCATTATTAGACAATCCTAAAGAACTACATATTTTGCAAAAAATGGAAAAGTATAATGAATCTACAAAGAAATCTAACAAACCTAAAGTTAATGAAGTTCTACATTATCAAGACAATATAACGTAAAATAAAATAAAAAGTTCTTGAAAACAATCCAATAAGAGACATAATGCTTCTAACATAACATACCTATTGATTCCTTGGCTAGATTACCGCAGTTAGCTTGTCATAATATAGTCATCGAAAGCTATCAATGTAAAGTATGTAAGTATCCTTAATCATCAAAAAATATATGTCATCAGATAAAAAAGTAATAATACGGAATTAATCCTGTAATATGTCATCAAACTATATTTACCTATGTTGTCTAAACGAGGAGTATAATTTCGAATAGAAAACAACAATTTCAGTACCTAAATCAACATTTCTTCATCCCTTCATCTTTGTATCAAAATGAAAGGCATTTCTGAATAAAAGACTATGACCTATAAAGAGTATTTTAAACAAAATAATAATAATAATAATAATAATAATAATAATAATAATAATAATAATGAGTACAAAATGTCATCTATAGACCTAGAGAGCGTCTGCCTCCATTGTATCAAAGCAGAAGGGCTTGCTACTGAGTATATCCAATCAAAGTTGTACATACCTAAGGTCTCCTCAACAAATCTCAAGGTTTGGAAATTAAAATTTAAAACCGATAAGGATTGAAAAAGAAATCCTAAAAAGTCTAATCACATTCAAAAAAAAAATATAATATTTAAAAATATAATATACAAATAGTATCTTTAGGAGGAGGAAGAGGAAGTGAGGAGGTGAAGAGGGAGAGGAGAGAAGGAAGAGAGGAAGAGTGAAGGAAGGAAGAGGGGTGGGTGGAGGAGGAGAGGACGAAGAGTGGAGGAGAGGGAGAGAGAAGGAAATGATGAGAGGAGGAAGAGATGAGGGGAGGAAGAGTGGTGGAGAGGAAGAGAAGAGAAGAGGGGGAAAAGGAAGAGAGGAGGAGGAGATGAGGAAGAGAGGAGGCGTGGAGAACGAGTGACGAAGAGTGGAGGGATGAAGAGAGATAGAGGAGAGGAAGAGAGGATGAAAAGTGAAGAAGAGGAAGAAGATAGGAAGAGAGGGGGTGAAGAGTGGAGAAGAGGAGGAAGAGTCCTGGAGAAGAGTGGAGGGAGGAAGAGGATGTGGAGGAGAGGAGGAAGTGTGCAAGAGTGGAGAAGCTGAGGAAAGAAAGAGTGGAGGAGAGGAGGAGGAGGAGAGAAAAAAACTTGTAATAAAAAAAATATAGGAAATTTTCTGCTATGATATTACTTTTACCAGTAATTGACACTTAAAAAGTTCTCATAATATGCATTGCAAAAGTAATGCCTCAATGAACAACAAATAGATCAGTAAAAAACATGAATACGTTTAGTTCGTTCTATAACATGCATAAACATAGCAAGTATTAGGGGTGATTAACGGTCCGGTCGGACCGAACGGACTGACCGGACCGACCGTTTCGGTCCGGACCGGACCGGACCGAGACTTAGACCGGTCCGGTTCGGTCCATATTTTAGAGGACCGAAATCATTCGGTCCGGTCCACGGTCCACAATTTTTTCGGACCGGACCGGACCGAATGAAAAATTAAAAAAATATATATATTTTTTATATATATTTTATATATAATAATTTTACAATTAACAATATAAATTTTAAATATATTATTAATACTTGTTAATATTCTATAAATTAACAATATTTTATATATATCTTCATTTAACCTATCACTATTAACAATATAAAATTTTAAATATACTATTAACACTTGTTAATATTCTATGAATTAATAAATATATAATATCAATTAGTTAATTATATAGTAATTATATAAATTAATAATATAATTTTCATCTAATTTATTATCATTGACCATATAAAATATTTTTTTATTGAGTTTGTTACATAATCCACATTAATAAGTCACTTAATTTAATTTAATATTTTAAATAAATTTTTTTATTAATTATTTAAAAAAAAAAAAAAAAGAGGGCGGACCGACTGGACCGGACCGATAGCTATCGGTCCGGTCCGGTCCCTTTGGGTGTTCAGTCCGGTCCGGTCCGGAAAAATAATGGACCGAAAATTTTCGGTCCATCACCGGACCGGACCGGCCCGTTTGCAGCCCTAGCAAGTATCTTCCGTCATCAATATTTACAAAGTTCATTGCTACAATGCTATAGGCACATCAACCGGCATGGAAAACCTACATTATTAGACAATTCTAGAGAACTACAAATTTTGCAAATAATGGAAAAGTACAATGAATCTATAAAGAAATCTAACAAACCTAAAGTTAATGAAGTTCTACATTATCAAGACAATATAATGTAAAATAAAATAAAAAGTTCCTGAAAACAATCCAATAAGTGATATAATGCTTCTAACATAACATACCTATTGATTCCTTGGCTCGAATACCGCAGTTAGCTTGTTATAATATAGTCATTGAAAGTTGTCAATGTAAAGTATGTAACTATCCTTAATCAACGAAAAATATGTCATCAAATAAAAAAGTAATAGTACGGAATTAATCATGTAATCTGTCATCAAACTATTTACATATATTGTCTAAACGAGGAGTATAATTTCGAATAGAAAACAACAATTTCAGTACCTAAATCAATTTTTCTTCATCCCTTCATCTTTGAATCAAAATGAAACGTATTTCTGAATAAATGACTATGACCTATAAAGAGTATTTTATATAAAAATAATAATAATGATTACAAAATGTCATCTATAGACCTAGAGAGCGTCTGCCTCCTTGTATCATAGCAGAAGGGCTTGCCAATAAGTCTACCCATTCAAAGTTGTACATGTCTAAGGTTCTTCAACAAATCTCAAGGTTTGGAAATTAAAATTTAAAACCGATAAGGATTGAGAAAGAAATACTAAAAGTCTAATCACAACCAAATAAAAATAATATAATATTTAAAAATATAACATACAAATAGTATCTTTAGGAGGAAGAAATGTGTAGTAGTAAGAGAGCATGAGAGAAGGAGGAGGTTGAGGAAGAGGAAGTGAGGAGGAGGAGAGGGAGTGGAGAGAAGGAAGAGAGGAAGAGTGAAGGAAGGAAGAGGGGTGGAGGAGGAGAGGACGAAGAGTGGAGGAGAGGGAGAGATGAGGAAGAGTAGAGAGGAGGAAGAGATGAGGAGAGGAAGAGATGAGAAGAGAGGGAAAGGAAGAGATGATGAAGAGAGGAGGAGGGGAAGAAGAGAGGAGGCGTGAAGAAAGAGTGGAGGAGGGGAGGAAGAGTGGAGGGATGAAGAGAGATGGAGGAGAGGAAGAGTGAAGAAGAGGAGGAAAGGAACAGAGGATGAAGAGTGGAAAGGAACAGAGGATGAAGAGTGGAGGAGAGGAGAAAGAGTGGAGAAGAGGGGGTGAATAGTGGAGGAGAGGAGGAAGAGAGGAGGAGAAGAGTGGAGGGAGGAAGAGGATGTGGAGGAGAGGAGGAAGTGTGAAAGAGTGGAGAAGAGGAGGAGGAAAAAAAGAGTGGAGGAGAGGAAAAGAATTAGAGAAAAAACTTGTGATCAAAAAAATATAGGAAAGTTTCTGCTATGATTTTACTTTTACAAGTAATTGACTGTTAAAAAGTTCTCATAATATGCATTGCAAAAATAATGCCTCAAAGAACAAAAAATAGATTAGTATAAAAACGTAAATACGTTTACCTCGTTCTATAACAAGCATAAATATAGCAAATATCTTCCGTTATCAATCTTTACAAGGTTCTTTGCTACAATGCTATAGGCGCATCAACCGGCGTGGAAAACCTATATTATTAGACGATCATAGAGAACTACAAAGAAATATAACAAACCTAGAGTTAATGAAGTTCTACATTATCAAGACAATATAATGTAAAATAAAATAAAAAGTTCCTGAAACAATCCAATAAGAGACATAATACTTCTAACATAACATACATATTTATTGCTTACTTGGGCAAAATACCGCAGTTAGCTTGTCATTATATAGTCATTGAAAGTTTTCAATATAAAGTATGTAACTACACTTAATCATCGAAAAATATGTGTCATCAGATAAAGAAGTAATAGTGCGGAATTAATCCTGTAATCTGAGTCATCAAACTTTTTACCTATGTCATCTAAACGACGAGTACAATTTCCAATAGAAAACAACAATTTTAGTACCTAAATCAACCATTCTTCAACCCTTCATCTTTGCATCAAAATGAAAGGTACTCCTGAATAAAGGACTATGACCTATAAATAATATTTTATAAAAAAAAAAAATGAATATAAAATCTCGTCTATAGACCTATAGAGCGTATGCCTCCTTTGTATCAAAGCTGAAGGCTAGCCACTACTATCCAATCAAAGTTGTACATGCCTAAGGTCTCCTCAACAAATCTCAAGGTTTGGAAATTAAATTTTAAAACCGATAAGGATTGAGAAATAAATACTAAAAGTCTAATCACATCCAAGTAAAAATAATATAATATTTAAAAATATAACATACAAATAGTATCTTTAGGAGGAAGAAATGTGTAGTAGTAAGAGAGGAGGAGGAGGAAGAGGAAGAGGAGAGAACGAAGAGATGAAGAGTGAAGGAAGGAAGAGAGGTGGAGGAGGAGAGGAGGAAAAGGAAGAGAGGACGAAGAGTGGAGGAAGAGTTGAGGAGGGAGAGAGATGAGGAAGAGTGGAGAGAGGAGGAAGAGATGAATAAGGAAGAGAAGAGGAGATGAGGAAGAGAGGAGGCGTGGAGAATGAGTGAAGGAGGAGGGGAGGAAGAGTGGAGGGATGAAGAGAGATGAAGGAGAGGAAGAGTGACGAAGTGGAGGAAAGGAATAGAGGATGAAGAGTGGAGAAAATGAGGAAGATAGGAGAGGAGGGGGCGAATAGTGGAGGAGAGGAGGAGAAGAGTAGAGGGAGGAAGAGATGTGGAGGAGAGGAGGAAGTGTGGAAGATTGGAGAAGATGAGGAAAGAAAGAGTGGAGGAGAGGAGGAGGAGGAGGAGAGAAAAAACTTGTAATAAAAATAATATAGGAAATTTTCTGCTATGATATTACTTTTACCAGTAATTGACTGTTAAAAAGTTCTCATAATATGCACTGCAAAAATAATGCATCAATGAACAAAAAATAGATCAGTATAAAAACATGAATACGTTTACCTCGTTCTATAACATGCATAAATATAGCAAGTATCTGCCGTCATCAATTTTACAAGGTTCTTTGCTACAATGCTATAGGCGCATCAACCGGCGTGGAAAACCTATATTATTAGACAATCCTAAAGAACTACAAATTTTGCAAATAATGAAAAAGTATAATGAATCTACAAAGAAATATAACAAACCTAGAGTTAATGAAGTTCTATATTATCAAGACAATATAATGTAAAATAAAATAAAAAGTTCCTGAAAACAATCCAATAAGAGACAAAATGCTTCTAACATAACATATATATTGATTACTTGGGCAAAATACCGCGGTTAGCTTGTCATTATATATAGTCATTGAAAGCTGTCAATGTAAAGTATGTAACTACCCTTAATCATCGAAAAATATGTGTCAACGGATAAAGAAGTAATGGTGCGGAATTAATCCTGTAATCTGAGTCATCAAACTTTTTATCTATGTCGTCTAAACGACGAGTACAATTTCGAATAGAAAACAACAATTACAGTACCTAAATCAACCTTTCTTCAACCCTTCATCTTTGCATCAAAATGAAAAGTACTCCTGAATAAAGGACTATGAACTATAAAGAGTATTTTATACAAAAAAAAAAATGAATATAAAATCTCATCTATAGACCTATAGAGCGTATGCCTCCTTTGTATCAAAACTGAAGGCTAGCCACTACTATCCAATCAAAGTTGTACATGCCTAAGGTCTCCTCAACAAATCTCAAGGTTTGGACATTAAATTTTAAAACCGATAAGGATTGAGAAATAAATACTAAAAGTCTAATCACATCCAAGCAAAAATAATATAATATTTAAAAATATAACATACAAATAGTATCTTTAGGAGGAAGAAATGTGTAGTAGTAAGAGAGGAGGAGGAGGATGAGGAAGAGGAGAGAAGGAAGAGATGAAGAGTGAAGGAAGGAAT